>NC_092204.1:84452670-84598060 GCF_043381705.1 Parasteatoda tepidariorum | reverse complement strand
TATATATATATATATATATATATACAAATATATATATATATATATATATATAACTTTTTTATTAGCATTCAGCTAACACAAATGATACTAGAAATAAAAATAGTATAAACATATTTTTTAACTCAGAAGTATTATCGAAAACATTTTTATTTGCAATTTAAGTGGTAGAAATGTTTTTTATTGGTAGTTAGAAAATTGTAGTAATTTTGAAATTTAATTGCATGGTGCTTTATTAAAGAAAAAAAATAGTCACAAAATGCAAGGTAAAGATAATTCTGGTAAAATTGCAGTACTGCATGGTAATGGCCATCCGATGAATAAAACGATAGTTCTGGTTGGTGAAACTGAAATATTAGGTAAAACAATTCATTTGATTATTATACCGCTTATATAGCAATGGTTTATCGGAAAGCCTGGTTTTCAAAATTATCACACATTTAGTACGAAATACAAAAAAATAAATTTAACAGAATATATTAATTTTATGCATATATTTCGGTAAATTTACTTTTCTGAAGTACAATAAATTTGTTAAATTTAACCACTTTTACCAAATTTTATCACATACATATCACAAATTTTATCACAAATTTTACAACAATATTTCATTGTTTGTATTACCAAAATCATTACCAAAGTGCTTCTTTAGAAATTATCGAGCTTTTTGTTCCCATAGATCTAGAAACACGGTATATTTTCCCCTATTATGGTAGTTTTGACCATGTATTTTTCCTTTGAACGTCTCAATAGCATATAATAAATATTAACCCAGAAAAAATTATGTACTCCAATTCGATAAACTATAATCAATAATATATTTTCATAAATATTTAATCAGAAATTCGATTTAAATAATGACTAAAAATATAATATATTTCACCACTATTAATCATTTAACTATTACTAAGATACAATCTCTTCAGTTCCGTTTTATGATAGATTCTGAAATCCGATTTCCGGTATTTAGACATTTTATGACAATATAATTGGATTTAAATATCAATTGTCTGGAGATTTAATAATCAATTTAGGAATTGCTACAGAAATAAAATACATAGAAAAATATTTCTTGCATGAAAGAGCTTTGAAGCTTCAATTCAAAATATATTATATCGATAAATACCATTTTATACATAGATAAATATAAAATTTTTAACTATTATGCAATGATGATATTTAACGATATTTCTTGACATTATGCGATACTAAATAAGGGAAAAAAGCTTACCATAATTTTATTCCCACAAACGTGCATCAGATTTGCAGTTCTGACTTAAAAATGAAGTAAATGAGCAAAAATATTTCATTTTTAAATTTAACTGCTCAATAAAATTTGAAAATTTTTTAATTAGTAAGTATTTCTGTGATATACAAGATAGTAAGGTACGCTGTATAAGCTAGAATAGGAGCTAAGTTTTAAGAGAAATCTTTAACTCAAGGAAGGAAACTTTAAGTATCTGAAATTTAAGATTGGATTGAAGAAAACGGGGAAATATAACAAGCTACCTTTTCAAACTTTAAAAGGAATTGAAATACTTCGATCGAAAACTCTTTGCAAAAAGTCAAGTTTTAAATTATTCTTTTAAGTGTTACAGAGCGGGTTTTCCGAAAGTATAAGTAAAGCAACTAACAATAAAGGTCTACAGGGAAATTTGCTGAAATAAATATCTTATTACTTTGGTGGTAATATGTTTCTACACTTTGAAAATATTTCGGGAAAAAATGGCTGAAAATGGCTTAATTAATTGTTATTTTACCAAATTTAAACATAGCAGTTAAATAACCATAAATATGATGGTATTCAAACTGAGAAAAACCGTTTATTAACTGCTTTCATCAAATATGATTAAACAATCAAAATTTTATTGCACCAACTAGTCCTACCTAAATGAAACCGCTAAGTTCCTTGCAGATTGGTATATACAAGGTCCGGCTATTAATTTCCAGGACTGACGTAACTGTAGGAGAACGAAAAGCCGGAAGATGGCGCTAATGATTGCATATTGAAGAGTGTTTTCTTGCGCATGTGCAGTGCAATCGGCACCATACTGAAGTAAGTGGTTCTCATAGAAAGGCGCATTAAAACGTAGCTCTTAAATTCCTATTGTCGAAGTGAAAATTGAGCAAGAATAAACATTAAATGTTGCTTCAAATTGGGCAAGACAGCTGCAGAAACCTACAAATGATTTAAAGAAGTTTACGGCGAGGAAGCATTATGTCGCTCCAGAACTTTTGAATGGTTTAAACGCTTTTGAGACAGCGCGAAAGCGTGGAAGATGATCCACATACAGGTTGGCCGCAGTCGTTACGCACGCCGGAAGAAATTGAAAAGGTTCGCTTCCACACATNAAAACCGTTTATTAACTGCTTTCATCAAATATGATTAAACAATCAAAATTTTATTGCACCAACTAGGCCTACCTAAATGAAACCGCTAAGTTCCTTGCAGATTGGTATATATTATAGACGAGAGGGCTGATCTGTCTTCCTCATGACCACCAGAATGGGATTTCGAGTCCCAGTTTTAACACCACAATAGTTCCTCTATTTCCCACATCAAATGAAAAGTTTTCAGTATGGTGTACTCTCCAATTTGTTACCCTGGGCTTTTGGAATGCGATACTCTCCTTCACGTATAGATAGTTGCAGCATAATGTTGCAGCAAATAATTAAAGAAATCGCATAGTTTTGTATTCAGGATTTTTTAGCCATACGAGTTCTAAACTGAACCGCAAAGGTAAAAACAATTTCTTAGGCGTAAAATTTACGGTTAATTGCATAGATAGACTGCTGCCGGATTTTTTTTTACTTAATTTTAGAATGAAAAGCCTAACAGTGCATGTAAGGAAAAAATTGCAATGCACCTATATGGAAACAAAGCTAAAGAAAAATTTGATGTGAATATGTCAATTTTCATTCGTTATTACCAATAAGGAAGCGGACTTTATGACATACTCGTATCGGCCTTTATTGTACTGCAACAAATGGTTTATTTTGTAATATCTTGTTAACTCCTTATTCAAAGTATTTGGTCTTGAATTCAGAAACTACGGGGATGAAATATTACTTGCTTCTTTTCCCTTTTATTTTTATTATAATGGTTTTATTAAAGTATTTGTAATTTAAAGCCTATAAACAACACGCATGAACGCAATTATATTTTTTGAATACCACAATTCATGTAATTAAAAACGCAAATTTCCTCAATTAAAAACAACTTTCTGCAATATAATAAATTTTTCTTACCTGTTTGAAGAAATGGTAGTTACTAAGGATGTTAAAATGTGAAAATCTAAATTTAATTACAAAAAATGATTAAAGGGCTTTTATAACAGGAATTTATTAATGCAATAGTTTCATATTACTTTGTTCAGTAAGTTCATGAAAGTAAACAACTTTTCGTATGATTAGCATCAGCATTTAACAACGCGAAACATTATAATAATGCGTCCCAACTTTTTTTTCTAAAGTTAGCACTTTTTCGTCGAATTGTTCGTTAGTGATTTTTTCAGATAGACAAGTTGTCAGAATTAGCAAGTTGTTCAGATTTAACAAGATGTCAGAATTTACTAGATGTGAGCACCTATATACTTTAAAGTCTTGCAAGTAAATCATGCTTTTAAAAGCAAAAATATTCTAAACAATTTGAAAATGCGGCTTATCATTACATGGCTCAAGCATTTCAATTCAAACCTTAAGCAAGCGATATTGTAAATAAGTAATGCACTTTATTAAATAATATTTAAAATGAAGAGAATTTACATGTATTAGAATTTTACTCAGATTTTTTTTATTTTTCCTCATTTTATTTAACTACTTCAAAAGATGGATGCAATATAGCAATTATATTGCATCCATCTTGCTGTTGTTGTTGCTAATTCCCATTTGATCTGACGGGGTCAGACCAGATCAATGAATCCATTGATATTGAGAAAATCCGAAACCAGAATGGGAGAGGAATGAATATCGTTCCAGTCCAGCCCTAAACAGATCAAGATGTGCTCAGGTGATGCCTGATCCATCTTAGTTTTGTTAATTAACTAGCATTGTTTTTAGCAAATGAAGCTGAAATTGCGTCTTGGGGATGATTATAACAATAAGTAAACGGACGATTGTAACAGCTGAAAATAAGTAATCTTATGTTTACGAACCATAACATAACTCCTTAAGAACCACCAATAGTTTCTTATATCATTTATATTATGTTACATCTGCATTATTTTAATTGTCACCTTTCAGAGCATAAATTAAAATTTTTAACCCCTTAAAGTTAAAAGTTTAACCCTTTAGGTCTCTGCTCATTATTATTTTTACTCCTTAAATATCACTTCTATTTTGATCAATAAAAAGTATATCACAACTATGATAATATGTATAATTAACTGTGTTTTAGTTGAATTTATGAACTGTTGTCAAAAATTGTTAAAAACTAATATAATATGAGTATATATGACCATTTAAAATATAATATGACCATTTAAAATGAGGTATTTATTTTTTTTTCTAGCAGAGGATAGTCTACTTTGCTCGCCTGTCAATTAATCCTAATAATATATTGGATTTTTTGTTAGTTAAAAATAGTTAAGTAAATAATGTTACAATTAACCCCACTCTCCCCTACTAATAAATTTACTGGAATTTTTACTAAATGACAGCTGACTACACAGGAAATTCGTGCATGTAAATCATATATTTAAAAGCAAAAATATTCTAAACAATTTGAAAATGTGGCTTATCATTATATTCCCCAAGCATTTCAATTTAAAAACTTGAGCAAGTGATATTGTAAGTAAGATATTAAATAAAATTTATAATATTATATGCTATAATATTAATTAAAAATTTAAAATGAAGAGAATTTCTATATAGTTATGAAGTATTAAAATTATACTCAGATAATATTTGACTTTCATCAATCTGTTTAATTACTTCAAAAGATCGATGTAATGTTCTCTAATAAAGCCGCATCTACGATCTAATTTATCAGCTTCTACGACTAATTGGAAAACAAAAGTCACAGCAGAAAACAACTATTCATGGAATGTATGAAGAAATCCACGCTAGCTTTGAGAACTTAGTGTGGGATGTGGAAAATATTTGGTTCATCAATCTCATCTCTAATCAGATTAGTCAAATGCACTTGTGGAGTATTTCCATCTTTTCAGCCGTTAAAAATGCTTGTTATCCATTAAAAGACTCAATTGAAGAGGGATTATTTTTCGTAGTCTTCGATCTTTTATCAAGAACACTTTTAAGCCGAATCTATTTGAAAATATGAAGAAGGTACTTGAATAAAAGACAGCAGTTGAATGAAGTATTCGGGAATGCTCTGTTGTTTCGAACTCATGTTGTTTAAATATCAATAGAATTCGATATTTGTGGTGAATAAAATGTTCTAAATTGATTTAAGGATTACATTACATTTGAGCAAATCTTTTCGTCTGAACACAAATAATTTAATTAAATAGAATGTTATTAATGATTACGGTTTTAAAAGGCAATTAGTCAATAAAATTAAAATGGATAAATTAATTCTTCGTTTCCAACTGTGCTTCGATTCCCTGCCAGATATACAATGATATTTGAGGAATCAAAGTATTGTTATCAAAAAGATAATACAAGTAAAACAATAAACTAATTATAAAAATTTAAAAGGTGGATCTAAGCAAATTTTACAAACAATGTGTAATAAATATCTTATACACTTCTATCTTACTATAAATGACTATTGTAAAAATTTCAAAAATCTTAAGAGATATATAGAGAGATTTTGACTAAATGCGCATTATTTTCTTAATTACTTAAGTGCTTCGCACACGGAGAAAAAGTTCTGGTAAAATTACCATGCTGTAGAGTAATGACATTTCTGTAAAAAAAGGAAAAAAAACAACAACACAGTTTTGGAAATAAAAATAAAATATACGGTTTTTAAACAATTTATTCGTTAATTTCTTCGCTCATATGGTAACGATTTACCGTAGATTCGGTTTCTTAAAATTATAGTTCTTAATAAGTATAGTTTCTAATAAGTAATTTTTATGGTAAAAAATACAAAATATTGATAAATAACTTCAACCATGTATGTGGCTCTCATGCCATGCGCTAAAGTATCGTAGAAAAATTACCATATTTTATTACATATTATTAAATCATTTTTAATTGTTTTTTTTTCCAAAATCAATACGAAAATGCTTAAGTAAAAATTTTCGAGATTTTTCATGCTCCATAAAACCACAAACGCGATGAATGTTACTACATTTTGTCAGTTATGTCAGTACCTAATAAAGGTAACTAAAAAAGGCATTTCACGCAGAAAATAACTTTGAATAAAATACCTTTATTTGCATATAAAATTTTAAATTACTTAGAAATACGTAAATTGTTTCGAAACAAATATTCTAAAATTTATTAGTAGTAATCACAAAAGAAAAAAAATAGTTAAAGCAAAGTATTTAAATAAGCAGATAGGCAGTAATTATAACTAAAATAAAAAGATAAGAACTTAGACGCAATCTAAATAATGTCAAATAAATGTCACTTAAATAGAGGAAAAAATAGCCTTTTAAGCTTTCTCAATTTGCTCGTAATTAATGTGTATTTATGCCAAACGATTTCTAGAATGTTTAATTTTGATATTTAATTTATACAATTCAGACACATAAGAATAATAAAACTAAATCGAAGCAACTAGAGAAATGCTTCTGTTTACAAAAAATAACCATTTAACTAAATGTAGTTTATTAATGTAGAGAAAGTAATAGAATGCAGTATATAACTACTACCATTTATTAGACGGTAGTTTAATAATTAAGAATGTTTAACGTATTGAATTATATCGTTGTCAAAAAATCAAAAGATTTTAGTTTAATGAATATTATTATAAATGTCATATACTTTAAGAAAATGAAATATATATAATTTATATGCTAGTTAAAACATAACATGTCATATATTTTTTTTGAGTTTTCACAACTTTAATTTCTCGTCATGTGAATATTTTCCCGAATAAATATTTGTATTTATATTAGAAATTATTTTTTTTATGAAAATTTAGTTTCAACGTATCAACAAATGTGCATTTTTACAACGTATTGACAAATGTGAATATTTTACAACGTCGACAAATGCTCATCAAAATATCCTTTAATATTGACATATAACAAAATTTTTTTTGTATTGAATACAAAAGCTTTTTGTATTGACAATACAAAAAGCTGAAAGAAATGCATTTTGCCAAAGATTTCTCAGAGAATAATATGATAACGTAAGGAATATATTTCATTGTTAAGGAAAATATTTGAAACGCAATAAATTTTCTTTGTTGTATCTCTTTAATCCACATTTTGAACAAAATCATACATAATACATTTTTATGATGTTTTCAATGGGTAGTGAGATTTGAAAGTACAAGTGCTTTTGGTCGAGCAGAATTGAATTTATATAGGCAATATATAAAACAATGAAAACATCACGACTCTTACAACATAAAGTTTCTGTATCCTTAAGTGTATTTGGTTAAAGGACAAAGTCTCGAAGGGTTTTGTGGCAGGAATTTTGTGACATAAAAACATTTATTTTTTAAGGACCACAGTGAGTTTCAAAATTCGTGTTTTTATAGTTTGCAATTTAGTGCCTTATTGAGTTATAATTTAGTGCCTTATATGTCAATACACATTTTTATTTCGAAATTTTTGATTGAAAAAATATGAAGATTGCTTGGTTAAAAGGAGTTTTTTAAGAAAAACTATATTAGAAATATCAAAGATTCATAGACAGAAAGAAAATGTATTATTGTACATTTTAGATACATTTAGTTTTACTACATTTATTTTTACAATTATTTTTACTATTTAGTAATAGTGCTAGAATGCGTATTAAGTTTCAAATTTAGAGATTTTACTTTCTCTGCGCACCATGTATAGCAAGTGTGCTCTAAATTCTGTAGTAATGCATATTTTTGCGGTATATATTTACGGAAATAAAAATGAATTAAGGTATATATAAGGTAAAATACTGAAAGTGTGTTAAATAAATAATCCCAAGAAAGTGAACTGGTAGTGTATTACTTGGTTGAAAACTTCATTCATTTTAAAAATATACCAATTGGAGGTGACAATCGACAAGTTACAAGCTTTAAAAAATAGGCACCTATTTTCAAGACTTGTTGGGCATGGATGAGAAGAAACGAAAGATTTATTAAAATTTCTGTAATTTAATTTCTTTTTAATAAAAAACAGATAACTTTTGTTTCTTCTCATTCATATATGCCAACTCTTGAAAATGAGTGACTATTTTTGAGCACTTGGAACTTGTTGACTGCTATTTCCGATTTGTATATTTCTGAAACGAGTCAAGTTTATAAACGAGAGATATCAAAGTTGTGTATTCATTGTCTTAAGGATTAGGTATGATTTAAACTTTTAATATGAACCTCGCTGGATAATTTTGTGATTTATTTAAAAAAAAATTTGCTTAGAAGGACGAAGAAAAAAAATTGCAAAATGTGGCAAATTAAATGCATTAAGAAGAGAAACACAACACAAAAACATCCCAGCTATGATAATTATGTATGCATAGTTTTAGGATAAACACTTTCAAAATTTCAAGGTAATACAATTTATAATAGAAACGTGAAGAATTTAAGCTCACAGAAATTTTAAATACGGAGTTAAAAAAATGAAAATCTAGCTAAATATTTTAAAAATGTTATCTGCTTCAGGAAATGCATAAAAAATGATAAGCTGGTATGTTTCAGATATAAAAATTATGTAAAGAAGTACTTTTAAAATATAATAAAATAAAATATTTATTTCAAAAGAGTAAAACCACCTAAGTCAAATCGTTTTACTGCGGCAAAGCTATGTTATACCAAAATGTATATTACGTTATTAAATTCAAGAATTTCCTAATAAGCTAGAATCTTCTGCGCAAATTTCCCTAAAGTTATGATTTATCGTCAAACTGTCAAATTCATGTATTCACATGTTTTAACGAAGATAATCACAGATTATCTGTCATGAGACTCTCTAACAAGCAACTCAATCCGTAGGGCATATAAATTAATAATAATCCCTCGTGTTACGTTTGCCGGAATATGTCTGTGATATCATTCCTAGAATAAACTTTATGCCCTTTAGTCAAGATTACTTAAGAAGTAACTAGCTTAAGATATTAAAAATATTTTAGTAAAATGTAAAGCTGGTAAAAAGTTTGTAAATAAAAAAAAAATATCGTTAAATTGCAGAAATACTTGATTTTGTATAAAAATTCCATGGGTTTTTATAGATATGAGATAATATTAATTGCTATAGTTTCTATTCAATAGCAGAGTCTATAGTCAATTAATCGTTTCTACCTACACCGATGTACAGTGAGCAGAAGAAAAAAAACGGACCACAGGGAATAACTTTTGATCTAATGATCGGATCTTCACGTTCTAGGACTCAATATTAATGAATCGAGCGTGATTTCAAATATACTAATTAATAAGTGCAGACAATATTCTAAAATAAGAAATCAGACATAAAAACGAACTTTTTTTTTGAAAAGACATAACTTTTTTTTCTGACTAATTCGAATTTCTGACTCCCAAAATATAGGGTGGTAAATACGGCACCAATAGTTTGGTCAAGAGAGCTGTTCAAAATTTTGACCTTGTTAATGTTAATTTTACTTTTTGCGTATTTCGTTATATACCGAGAACTTTTTAAGTGAATTGAAGAATTTTTACGCACAATTCGTTTATCCATTCGTTATTCGTATAAAATTAGTTTATCCAAAGATAATTCCAAGTAAAAAATTACTTTCAATGAATATTTATTATTTACTAAAAGTTAATTTTTGTTCGGAATAGTCAAAATAATTTTGAAGTAAAAGGTGTATACTTGTTTGCATAATTTTGAGGAATACGATTTTGCATGACAAAATTCAAAATTTGAATGAAATCGGTCGAATAGTTCCTGAGAAATTGAAGTTTAAAAATTTTATTTCGCAGTAACTCTGCGAAAACAAAAAAAACTGATATATCTTAATTTTTTCAGCTATATTTACTGTAAAATCACCGCACAACTGTAATTAAATAAGTATTATTGTAAAAATTAGAGTATCAAATTTTACACTAAAAATGGATTTTTGAAGTAAAATCGATTTTATGGATGATGCTAGTACTTTTTATCATAATTTGATCCTGATTTTTTTACAGTGTTCCTTTGCAGGCTATAAAACTGACAGTTCTAAATGAGGATTTTCTTATAATACGATTTTTTTAAATTCATTTTACGACTTACTTTAAAGAAATAATTAAAAGAAATGATTGCGTACCAATATTTTTTTTTCAATAGCATTGCGTCATATTTCAATAAAACTCCCCACATACTTAATTCCATTTATTTTATTTTTTAACTACATTACAACTTCAAATTTAAAAGTGAAACTAACAGCCAAAAGTTGAAAATGTCAAATTTTGGATCGTCATTAAGCTTTTGGATTCATGATTACGATTAATTTAATTTAATTAAGATCATATTTTGCTTTTGACACTAAGACTGCTATTGAAGTTGAGTTAGGTAATGTGGGTTTTCATTATTAGATTAAAAATACAAATTAAATATAACGTAAAATATAATTTACATGAAAACACAAATTAAAAAACTGCAGCTTTGCATCCTGAACACGCGTATGAAACATTAATTTAAAACGGTAACATAGCGTTAAATAACCCAGAATTTTTTTTTCAAAAAAGACTCTAAATATTACAACAAACAATTGATTGTATTATTTTAAAGCAAACTAAAATACACAAAAGATCAAAGAATATCACTACTACGTATCAGCTTTATCGGACACAATATGAAACAAGTTGAGTTTCATAATGATCAGCAGGATTTGACAACCTAATAATAGAAATATAATTCAATTGTTTACTATGAAACGTTTGTGAAAGGAAGTCATACAAAAACTAATGATATTTTCTGTTTCCTATTTAATGCTGCATGCTTTTTTCTTGAACTTAATACACTTGTTACGAAATAATGGCTGAATAATATTATGAATTATAATTACGAATAATATTATGTAGTAAAACTGAAAAATATTTCTAATCCATATTTATTTTTATTGCTGTAAAATTTAGAATTTATATGCAAAATCTTCTAATGAATCTTTAACATTTAACAATAATTCTTTACATAAATTCTAATATTTTAAAGATTTTAATTTAAATTAATGAAATATAATATTATATTTTATTTAATAGCCACCGTTCAAAAACCGATTCAGTTTTGAGCTTACCACGACCAATGTTCAATTCCGTAACTTTATAGTTTTAAACTCAATGTAGAAAACAAAGTATGTCCTGGATCAAGTATTGTGAGAAATTGCCTTCGTGGAGAACTTCTTGATGAAACTTTGCGTTATACGGAGGGGAAAACCACGAAAACTTTCTATGGTTATAGCCAGGTGGCAAGGGTATTCTAACCCCTGATTCATCTTCCACTGATGATATTTTACGTCAACACAGTCGGAGCGTGCCGTGTGCGGAATTCGTATCAACCAGCCATCGGGACTCATTGAATTATAATATCATAAGATTATAAATTATAAAGTGAAATATATTGTATTTCTTACACTTAATTTGAAAGTAAATATTTTGAAAAAGAAATAAGTGGACTTTAGAAATAAAATCATATAAATATAATAGTAATCATGGCATAACCATAATATTTGTGGTTATGGTTGTGCCACGTCAAACTCGAACAGTCACTACATGGAGATTAGAATTCTTTTAAAATTACCGTACTGTATGGTAATGGCATTTCGTTTGGAAAAACCTATAATTCTGGTTCGTAAGATATAAATATACGGTATTTAAATCATTAATATTCTAGAACCATTCATAATCTAGCATTTCTGGTTCTCAAAATTATTTTACTTATTTTTACACATTTAGTAAAAAATACAAAACTGAAAATTAAATTAACCAAATAAATAGTTTTGTGACTGAAAACTCTATCATCATACGTTGCAATTCATCGTCACATAAATCTAAAGAATGTTTCAATTTTGAAATGTCGTCCGTCTGCAACGATAATTTTCTACAAGACTTTGCCGTGAGAAATTCTGCCCACTGAGCTGATTGGATTAAAATCCAAAATTTTTTATGATATAAAAATAGTTGCCTGTAATAATGTTTAGAAGATGAAAGTTTTTCCCCTTGAAGTATTGACAGTCCCAACAGTTTCAACGCAAAAAGAAGCTAGTAAGCTAATACATATTTATGACGATTTTATTGTTGATTATGAATAGAAGTACCTTTTTCGAGCAGTTAAAAAAAATTCTTTAAGTTCCTTTTTATTAAGTTATAAGCATAATGTTGTGGAATTTGATGCAAAACACTGTCTTAGCAAAATATATCGGCTAAAAATAAAGCCTCTTCCTAAATCTACAGAATTGCCATTATTATACAAAAATGCTGACTTCAAAACAAAATGATAGCTAAACATTTAGTTTAAAAAATTACCGTCATATGGGGCTACTTTGTGCAGGATTTCGCAGTTTTTGAACTTTGACATGTAAAAAAACTATGTTAATTCAAACTTTAGTAAAATTTATCGATATTATATTCATAACTGGACTCAGACGAGTGAATTTGATGAATATTGGCATTGATTGTATGTAATATTTACGAATAATAAGTCAAAACATACCTTGCACAAAGTAGNGGTGAAAATAAAATTGCCATTTTTGAGAGAAAAGTTTTGAGGGCCATCCTTGGTGGGATAAAAATAAATAATTCCTGGAGAAGACGATATAATACTGAACTGTATAAGATCTACAGAGAGCCAGATATTGTGAAATTCATTAAAATACATCGAATGAACTGGGCAGCTCACATTTTCAGAAGGAATGATGACTCAAATTTAAAAAAAATCCTGTTACACAAACCCCTAACGAACAGGAAAAGAGGTTGACCCAGGCTGAGATGGTTGGATTTAGTTGAGACTGATTTCCTTACTTAGAGTAAGGAAATCAGTCTCAACTAAGGAGAAAAACTGGCGAACAAGTGTCAAAAGTAGAGAGAAGTGGATTCGAATTCAAAAGAAGGCACTGGCCCACCCTGGGCTGTCTAGCCAGATATGATGATGATGATAAGCATAATGTTGTGGAATTTGATGTAAAACACTGTCTTAGCAAAATATGTCGGCTAAAAATAAAGCCTCTTTCTAAATCTACAGAATTGCCATTATTATACAAAAATGCTGACTTCAAAACAAAATGATAGCTAAATATTTAGTTTAAAAAATTACTGTTAAATATGCAGAATATATTTCGTTAATATAGAAATATAGCATGGCAACCACAACGTAAGAACTCATTAGTTTTAAAAGAAATTGAATAATAAATACAGCTTCAGAAAGCATAAAGCAATCCGATTCATGATTCTGTCCCATATTTAGGAGCCGTGATTTGGATCCCATTGCCGTTTCGGTCCCGTTGTCATATCGTTTTTCTTTGCTATTTCCGTCCCTTTCCGGTTTAATCCCGTTACTAATTCGATTCGTCTATTTCGATATAGACATTCCATCCCATTTCTTCCTTTCTTTATTACAGTGATACTGTTTCAATGGTTCTAAATATATACATTTTTAGTTTATTCAATTCATTATTTATTATTTCCATGGGCAGAAAATCAGAAATTTTAATTGGATATTATTTAAAAATTATTAAAAGTGGAATAAGGAATTTAGATTATTAAGAATATTAACTTGAGTTAGCCCACACTTTTTTAATGAATTAGCAAAATACTTTTTTCAAGTTTCAATGAAAATTATCCTTTTTTTTGTATTCCATTATTTAAGTAATTATGCTAATTATTATGTACTAATGCATTAGTGTAAAATTTGGCAAACAAATAAATAATTAGGTATTTCTGTGCTAACTACCTCTACGAAATGCAATCTGTAAACCCTTCCGGAAATAATTCGTAAAATAATTCTTACTTTAAAAAGACAGATGGTTAAAAAGAGACAAAATATACGCTATTTAAACTATTCAGTTAATAAGTGTTTGGTTTGTGTAGAGTATTGGTTTTAAATGAACTCTGATTTTCAAAATTATAGCTCTCATTGCCAGACAGTTATTATAAAAATGCAAGCCTGAAAAGTAAATTTAACCAAATAAATGCTTTTATACCGTGCTCTAAAGGATCACTATAAAAATAGAAAATTTTACTACATTAACTACCAAATAGCTTAGTAAGGAATCTGTTTCACTGTTAATTTTACACAGTCATCATCAGTCTCATAGAGCGAGAAACGTGGTCAATTTTACCACATTCTTGAGCTTACTTTTTTTTCTTAGTGTACAAATATAAGGAGTGGGTATTGAACTACCGTGGCAAAATTTTATCTATACAAACTGAAAAATTTTGAGGTCATTATCGACTTTTTCATGCTATGCAATGGGAATAGTCTTAGTGAAACTGTGATAACTCAGATAATACGAAATGTAAAACAGAAGTTCTGACTGTTTTGAAAAGCTTAAAAACTGCTACTGAACTGTTAAAATCACTGATTTATCAAAACCGAAATTCTGGAATGAATGGAAATCCTGGAATTCTGGTGTCCTGCACTTCTTAATTTGTGACCCTGGGCATATGATATTCTCATGACCTATTAGCATACGATATTCTCATTTTCGCATAAGTGACTTTAAAACTGGTAAACCATCTCCATATTCAGTTTAATTTCTTCTTAAAACATGCTAGCTAGTTTCTTAAAACATGCTAACTGTAAATCGTTAACGAAACTGTATAGTTTTGTGTTCATGGTTAATTAACAATACTAGTTGTAAACGATTTCATATCCGTAAAAGTAAAAATTTTCTTCAGCTTAAACTTTACAGTTAATTGGATGGATAGACTGCTGCTGGCTATTTTACCATAATTTTAGGAATGAAAACAGTAGTAGTGCATTGTTTTATTGTAGGATCAGATCGAGAATTTGTTTTACAAATTTCATTAATTATTTATGGCTGTCTCGTGCAATTATCTCAACTTGCATCAGCTTTTTATTAATGGTTAATATAATACTGTTTCTTTAATTCCAATACTTTTAAGTAGTATATGCTGGTATTAAGCATATACTAGTAGTACATACATGCTTGAGACTTCTTTAATATTTGGCAGATGAAAATTCATTCTAAACTGGCAAAAAACATTAATGTGCAATTTGAATCAAACAATTAGTTTCAAAGATTTTAAAGAGCAGCAATGCAAATGTTTATAAATATTCTATATTAATTATGTAATTAATGAACCAATAAAGCTAAAATAAACCTTGAACAAGTCTATTAGGCTAAAAAACAAATACGTGACGTCAGCTTTCTCTGTGTATAAGGAATGAGCTAAAAGATGCGGTAGTATATTTTTGATCAGTAAACAATCTACAAAGACCACACGTAGCGCATAAAAGTAGCATGCGGTCCTTGTATCAGGAACTTCGATTTTATCTCCATAGATTTAATAACATCAGCTAAAACCCAATGTCCTAATCTAACAATTTATGTTGAAAAAAAATCATTATACTTTAAAAAATGTTATTTTTTAGAAAAAATTTTCTTCAGTGAACAATCATCGTTTATACCAATACAAAAAGAACAATAATAATTTAAAGTATATCTATAACCCAAAATCTAATAAACTTTAGGATTGTTCCTATTACTTAGCCACTGTAGACATTACATTTTGATATTAGCCATATTTTATATTATATTTTTTTCGCCATCAATTTTCTTATATTTTATATTCCATCAAATTACACTAAAAAGTTCTGGCACTCGAAATGCCTGTAGTCTATAAAGTAATATCCATCTTTACAGGAAAAAATACTTGCAAAAAAAAAACTTAATTTTTACCGTAATAATTACCTTAGAATCACTTAATCACTCAGAATAAAAAAATATTACTATAAACATGACGGCATAACATTTTACAGTAAAGATGGATTTTAAGGATGATGCATCCAAAGTATCGGTATTTTATATCCTATTTTGATCCGGAATATTTTACAGAGCACCATTATTGTCTAAAATACGAGAATCGCTATATTATTTAACTAAGCATTGTATGCAATACCTATATGCAGTTACAATAAATCTTCAGAAGCTGTAAGCATCCCTTGGCAAATGCAAATCATAGAAATCTTATCATTGTTTCTTCGCTTTATTTTCTTCACGAAGTATTATTTAGTTCAACAGTAACAAAAAATTTATTTTTTTCCATGAAATTCAAATCTAACTTTAAATGGCTAATTTGTTTTAATATAAATTACAGTCGATTAGAGAAAAAAGTTATCATTTTAGGGGATACCGAGCAAAAATATTCTGTGTAATGGCCCTTTACCCTTAAAAATCCCTCACCGAAGATGATAACAGATTCTGGCCCTCACTGACGGATTGTTACATTGGCTTTTCCGGTTATATTTAACAATGCACGGTGTTTACTTAAAATGTATGCTCTTCGTTTACAGAGAAACAAAATAAAATATTTACAAACATTGTTGCCTAGAGAAATTTGTTTTAAGCTAATATCATAATTAAAAGCATGAAATTATCCTGTTTCATGCTTTACCGGTTTCTCATTCGCATTGTACGCAGTACTTAAGCTCTGTATATAATACTAAATTTTAAACTTTGTTTGTAACATGATAAAATAAATATAAGTCCTCATTAGCATAAAAGTAAATGAAAATAAAATGCTAAATTAAGCTATTTCCAGTCGAAATCAATTTAAATTCACATTATCAGATTAAGTCATAATTTTCAGTAAATAAAATGCATTGATTTTTTTTAAAATTTATAAATAAGAATTTATTTGGTGATTGTTAATTTTTATTGATGTAAATACTTACGATTTGGTTCATTTATTTTTTTGCCTCTTCAACAACTAATTAATGAGTAAAACATATGAAATACAGCATGCAATTATAGTATGAACAATATTTTTTAAAATTACGCATATAATATAGCTTTTTTGGTTTCAGCTGTTTCACTTTTTAACTGACGAATAAGAATACAATATGTAAGCGTCATTCAATGTGCAAAGCATTTTCACAGATGTTTGCATTTATAAAATATTTCCATCTTTTTTAGTTAATGGTATTAAACTTTCAGCTGAGAAAGATGCCTGTAATATGAAAACATATTCAATATGCACAATATCTTAATTATTTACCAGTATATCTTTAGAGTCAATAATTATTTCTTCAGTTAGCTTCATCACTTTCTTTTATTTGATAAATAATTAATTTCTTATTTATTCCAGCATATTTATAGATTTGTAAGCATACTAGTAATAATCAATATGTAAAAACATTTTTACTGATACATATGCTTAAGAAACCTTTCCTTATTTTTCAGTTACCAGTTTAGAATAATAAAATGAAAAACAAGGTAACACAGTTGAGAATACCAACAATCAAATGTTATACCTTATAATGCAATAACCGGAATTTTCTTCTTTGCATAAAATTTTTATTTGCGAAACAAGGCATCATTAAGAAACTTACTTGCAATATGTAGCAATATATTAAACATATTATAAAATCAACAATTATTTTGTTTGTTGACTTTATTATTTTCTTTATTTGATAAGCAAGAATGCAATATGTAAGCATACATGCGATAAACAATGTGTGCAATCATTTTTACTGTTATTGTTATAAAATCATTCATTCTTTCATAGTCATTTTAGTTAAATTTTAAGTTGACAGACACGACTGAACGTATATGCAATACTTAAATTCAATTGTAATTTTTTTTCAGCTAGCCACATCACTTTTCTTCAGTTGATAAATAAGAATGCAATATGTAAGTGTGCTACCGAAAGTTGCCAATATTAGTCCTTTGTCTACTCTGAACCAGTTATAACCGGTCATATAGATGGGTTTTATTCCACACAATGCTTTAAGAAGAATGAACTGCTTCGGTGTCTCGGATATCTCATGTTTCAACAATGCTTCTCTATATAATAGATGAAAACGCACTGCGGCTTCTTCCATCGTCTTAGGTACTCTAGCTGCTAGCGTGATCAAGGCTATTGTGCAGATAGCACAATTAGTAATAGTTAAAAATCCCAGAATACCAGAAACACCTTTTGGAATGTAATCCATTTGTCCGATTGACAAAGTTAAACCAAGATACATGATTAAGAAGTAATCAGTAATCATGACAAACATGGAAAACTTTACTTGTTCGCTAAACATTTTACAATATTCTAAGAGTTTATGATATAGCTGAACTTCTTGGGTAAGTTTCTTGGAATATATAGCCTTTTCTACTTGTTTGCTTTGCAAGTACAGACTTTTGCTTAATTCATAGCAAATAGCTGAGTGGATTACAACAGACAAACCTGGCATAGTATACCTTGCTGAAAAGTAAACAAACATGCAGAGGAATATTACTATTGTTTCAAGGTCACGATTTGGAATGCGTTTCGTTCCAAGGTACCAATAATTTACATAGGAGTCTATTGGGTTAAAATACATGCCGATATTAACAGAAGCAGCGAAGAATAGGGGAATAATTATTACGGCAACAAGAGATGCATTAGTCATCATTGTTTCTCGTCTGCCGTCATAATCGTAACATCTTAACTCGCGCAAATTTCGAACGAACTTGTAAAATCTGTGAGCATTAATCTGTAGAAAATTCCAAAGCAACACAGCAAAAGTTAAGCATAGATCTATTGCCAAACGATATTTTTGAAAACGATCTTTGTTCCAAAGCAAACAAGTAAGAGAATAGAATATTGCGGAGTAGAATATTAAATTAAATGGTTTTAGCAAATGCCAACATACACGATATACTTTTGTCTTTAAACTAATTCGACGTTTGGAATTAAAGCTTATACCAATCATTAATAAAAATTTCAAAAGCCAACATTTTCTAAAAGAATTTGAAAATGGCCTGAAACTGGAATTTAAATTTCGCAGAGAGTTTCTTTTCATCCTTACTGAAAATGACCTCATGTTCAATGATTTGTTAAGTGAAACTCCTGACGATCTTGAATACCTATCCTGAACAGGATATTAAGTTTCAATAAAATTCACCATTGGCCATACTTGATATTTTTCAGTTTTAATGTCATTTCGTAAGCTATTTTTCAGTTTATTAATTTTTCATTCATGAGAAAAAAAATATTTATGTTTTTTTAGCAGAACAAATAAGAAGAAATAACCATTATTCAGAAAACTATCCATTACGCATTAATTGGGCAAATAAAGACTTATTGATTTTTATGTAAAGCCATTAGTATAGCATTATAAAAAAGACTTTTTTAAACTAATGTCTTTTTTATTCAAAGATAAAATGATGCATTAAGTTTTTCTTTAGAAAAATTTTAAAATGTTTTTAAGTTTTGTTAATATTTTGCGTTTTTTTTTCCTTCACATGTAACACATTTTTTAAATTAGTAGCTAAAAATTTTTATAACATTCTTGCATTGAAATATAAAACAATAACATAGAATGTTACGAAAATAAATGGCTAAGAATTAAAAAATAAATTGTTGGATTATTTTTTTCATTTCTTGAACTTTTACAGATTTTCTTACAACATCAATTCAGAGCAAAAAAAAATAATAATCTAGCCTATTATGTAGAAACTGATAAAAAATGGCTTTTATAACTTCTAATATATTTAATTTACTTGATGGAACTGTTTTAGTATTCTATATCACACAATTTAATTTTATTTAGGAAAGATAATGCTTGACAATTTTTAAGTAAACAGGATTTTACTTTCTATTTTTTGTTATTGTAAAATTCTAAGAAAAAATTAAAAAAATTTTTTTCCAAAATCAAATTAATAAAATCAATAAACTTTAAAACAATTGTTGTTGTTGCACTCCCCCATTGGCCAGCAGTGCTGGACCAGGTCCATGACGTTATACACCCTCAAAAAATTTAAAACCGTCCATGGATCATCTGCTAAAGCCTGCTTGGTGAGCCCCAGGCACGCGAGGATGCGGTGAGGCGAAGCCTGCTTTGAAGAACAGTTGTTACAAATTTCAAAGTTCTTGGATACTTCCGAAAATTTCATTGATTTAAGGTAACCACTTCGAAAGCGGGCAAGAGTAGTTTGTTCCTGTCTATTAAAACCTTTGGCCAGGGAGCCTCCAGGTCGAGAACACTGACACCATGGGTGCTTTGGGGGGACATTCCAAGTGGCCTTGTTTTTGTGTTATATTTTTTAGAAGATTTTCGTAAAGGTGAGGAGTGCGACGACACAGAGGCCACGCGAGCACCAGCTTTGGCCAAAGTGTCCGCAATCTCGTTACCTTCAAGATCGACGTGGTAAGGTATCCACTGCATATGAATCGGATGCGAAATGGAAAGCCGTTTTAACTTTTTGGGTATTGACACTCCAACACTATCTCTCACGCTTCGCCAATTGGTCAAGTACTGTATTGCACTTCTGCTATCAGACAGAACCCATATGTCGTTTCCACGGGAAAGAGACGCAAAAGAATCGAAGGCTTCATCAATGGCTATTAGCTCACTGCGAAATACTGAGCAGTAGTCTGGATTTCTCTTCTGAATTTTTATGTCATGGTCTTGCAATTTGATGTAAATTCCACTGCCAAATCGGTTACATTCGTCTCTGCTGCCATCCGTATAAACCTGAACTGCATCACCCGGAATCTCTCCAATTCTCTCACGAGCTAGTTGCCTTTGAGAGGAAGGAAGATCTGGCTGTTTGTTCACATGTACTGGCAAGTCAGAATGGAAAAAAAAACACTGTCAATACCATCCGATGGGTCAAGACATTTTGTCAGATGATGTGGTTGTACAGCACCATCGACTAGATTAAACGATACCATTTGGCTGAAGGGACTGTTTCTCCCGAGTCTCTGGTTATTACACCAGTCCTTGAAGCAGGTAGAAGTACGATTTTGAGAACCCAGTCCACTGAGTTTGTTGTAATATTTTGTTAGACATGCACGTCTCCTAAGGTTAAAGGATTGCAAAAACAATTGTTTATATATTAAGCAAGTGCAAATAATTATATTATTAGTAGCACAAAAGGAGGAATGGATTTTACTGTGTCAAATATAAAAATACTTACTTTATTTAAGCTACCAGTAAATTGTTACACAGTAAGTCTGACGTAAAAAAAATAAATAAATAAATAAAAACTGAACTATTTTTCTTAGTTGTAGATTTATATCCCATTTTATAAGGGAGATTTTCTTATTTTTCGAACATAAGACCTTTATAAAAAATATCCAAGCTTTGACATAACTTTTTTTCCAAATCTTACGCACTTTCGAAATTGCCTTAAAAATAGTAGTTAAATATTCATTCATATTTGACAGGTGGTAAATTATATTTCATGAAAAAAAGTTAAAGCGCGTGAAAAAGTAAAAATATTTACTAGGAATTCTTAAAGATAAACAGAAACATATTATGGTCAATCAAAAGGCTATTAGCATGAAGTTTTCATTAGCCAAATTAGCTTGGAAGAGAAGGCTTTTATGAAACGTCATAAATATTTGCCTTACATAAAGGAAAGTAATTTCAGTAAAATAACTGCAATAAATTTTAAAGCAATTATTTCAATATTTGTTTATTTTATTAACACGGTAATTGAAGTAACTTTGAACTTTTAAAAATGTGACAAGTAAAATCTATTTATATATTCTATGAATGTTTAATTTTTATATATTAAATAAGCAAATGCATTATCATCTGAGATATATTTATTTGTTTACTTACGAAATAGCTGTAAATAAATACTTTAACTCATAAGTTAAAAAAAAAGGAAATACTACTTAATTTTTTAAATCAATTCATATTAATATTTCAATGTATTTAATTAAATGTATTTACATAAATAATGCAACAAACAATTTTAAAGATATTATTTTCATTAGCAAATGTTTTTTTTCAAGGATACGTTTTAAAATCTATAGGACTCCATAAAAATAAAACGTTCGTGTACATGGAAGTTTGCACAAAAAATCATACAAAATAGAAAAGTCATGTCAGTAAGAGAAATAATTTCATACAATGGCTTGTCATAAATCCTTACAATTAGTATTTGTAAGGAAAACGACATTAGTATTTCTTCAAAAGCAAATTTTAAAAAAAAGTCATTGAAAAAAAGCGGACCATTTTATTATCACTGGCTAAAAACAAGACAAAACTTTTTACTGCACAAATGCGTACACAAAAACGAAAGAAGCTATCTCGGGGCTTTTCCACATGATTTCCTGAACATACCCCGTCAAAGGAAGGTAGCAGTAAATAAAATGGCTGCATATTACTGCTGTGCTGTTTTAGTTTCTTCAAATCACATTTAACAATGAATAATTTATAAAGTTCGCGAATATCCAAGACATTGTTTCAAGAGAATGTTAATCAAAGTTTGTGAGAGTGCAATATGTAAATTAAAGGACTTTAATATGTATTTCGAACATGATATTCATTATGCCAATTATGTATGTCAAAGTATGTATGACTATTAATTGCATGTCAAAGGACAAGATGAAATTTAATTGTTCATATTATGAAAATAAAAATTGTATGTATGTCGACTCATGTATTTAATGCCGAATTATATGAAATAAACAAGAGTCAGTTTTTTATATAAGTTTGTTTATATTAGTTTAGTCCTTCAGTTAGGGTTGATAACTAATACATAAAAATAAATAAAATAGCTATTAAATTTTATTTTGACTTTACAGTGTTTAAAATATCATAATGAGCACTTTAATTACTATAATCTATAATCTATAGGCAGACTAGCGTCCAAGGTGAACTAAAATAACTAAGTTTCTAAAAGAATTGTTTAAATAGAAATTTATCCTCATTAAATTAGATTAAAAAATCCTTTCTGGTTGAGAATATGAGAATTTTGAACTGGAAATGTAAAGTAATGAGTTTTCAAGTAATCTTTTAGAATCTTAGCTGTCGTGTTTTTTGTTTTTTTCTTTTCAGTTTTCTCAGCACACTAATAAACTTAAACACACATTTTACATCACGAATATCATTCATTTGAAAAGTAATCTCAGATTTGGTTTGAAGCAACAAAATATCAGGGTTGCGCATATGGAATGTAGGCAAGTGTGATAGTGTTAGGAATGCAGTATAGCAAAGGTACCACCATTCAGAAATATAAAGTAATATTATTGCACAGCAGACGCTGAGTAACTGATTAGCTTGCTCCTATAAGAGTATTTAATGCAAATGTAAAGTCGATCTAGGTAGGATGCATCTATAACAGAACAAGATAAAATTGCACGATTTTTTGTAATAAAACGAGTTTTCAAAATGGTTTTCCTCGCGTTATTCAAAGTGCTGCTCATACGTCACGGTTTTCTTTAATCACTGAATCGAAAGAGTCAGTTTCCTAGCATCCCTCTGAGATCAACTTTACATTCGCTTTAAATACTTAAAAAGTTATTCAGAATCCGTAACACACTTTTCCTGACCTAATTTATAACTCTGGTGAGTGACGTTCTTATTACTCCAGTTTTGAAGATATTAACCATGTCCTATTTCTCATTTGAGTAACTCCTATTCTAATTGTAACAAAAAATTAATAAGTAAAAAAAAATCAAGTAAATGAAATAAAAAGTAAATAAAAATAAATAAATAAATAAAAAATAAAATAAAATAGACAACAGTAAAAAAGAAAGTGATAAAATAAGAAATTTTTTTTCCCGACTTTATCATTAACATTTATTGCACACATTTCTTTGTACATTTATTGCACACAAATCTACGGAATTGAAGTAAAAAATATAAAAAAAGATATTACATACATAAAAATATTTAAAACAGAAAACAAATTTCTTCTTTAATCAAGAGGTTAACATAATTAAAAAAATTAAATCCTTAATGTGCATTGTAGGCTTTAAAAAAGCACAAACATGGATTTAAACGAGTTAAAAACAAATGAAGTAATAAATTTTGGCATAGGATATTTCAGTTTTACTTTCATCTTACATCTTAACACATTCTCATGAATTCATTTATATATCGAGTCATGATATCGAAGTACAAAATTTTTGAGCATGAATTACATCATTGAATGCTTCCTATATGTGGTATTTTGGAGATTTTTTTACACACAAATAACCTTTATTTACTTTGAATCTAGGTAATTATGCGTGTTTTATCATTTTTTTAATCGCCTGAATATAAAATTACGGAACGATTTTGAACTTCTTAGTGAAATGAATGTTAAAGAGGCATTAATATTCATAGTATTAAAACGGAAGTTATATGGTATACAATTTTTAAAACTTTAGACGAGTTTGAAAAACTAATTTGGTTATATATATGGTTAAGTTACAAAATTTATTATAATCAAATTAAACGTTAAAAATATGTTAATATTTATGGCAATGATACAAGCTGTGAATGCGAAAAAACGTTCATATCTTGATTAAATAATGTCTAAATTAACGTTAAGAAAGAAACTAACAAGTTTTAACGATAATTAAACGGATTTCTGATTTTTCACTTAAAGTTTTCGTTTAAAATTTTAAATAAAACGTTATGTCCAAACGTTTAAATGCCCGTAACTCTGTGACATCATAACGCTATTTTTATGCAATTTTTACTTATCTCTGTTACATGAAAAAAATTGATGGCTGGTGTTTTCATTGCATACAAAATACTTTGTTATTATCTGGAAATTCCTGGCAGTTCTTTTTAATGTAAATAGGTTGAAGTATTGAAAATTATAACAAATTTCTAATTTTTTAAAAATAATAAAAATATATCTTAAGAAGCAGAGAGAAATATAATTATTTTTTAATATTATTTTGTAAAAAAGATTATTCAGTGAATTTTTTAAATTTTTTTTTTATCAAATTGGAACATTGTTTAATTAATGAAAAGGCACATTCCACATAATGAAGATCGGGGTTTGCCAAACGGGAGCATTTCCCTTGTTTAGATAATCCCAATCATTATTGCTTTGCAATCGTTTAGAAGTTTTCTGTTATATATTTGGGATACTATTTCCTATTTTAAATCATATAGTACTTAATAACATATAGTACTTAATAATTATAGTTAAAGCAGTTTAGAACATTTATTAAGCATGCATTTGGCAGTAACATTTCTTGAATACTGAAGTGTTTCCCAATAATCCCGATATTGATTCCAATGACTTTTATTACTTGACCCCATTGACCACCTACTTTGTATTTGAAATAAATAACTGTTTGTTACTTTTTTACGGACCTTCAGACAGCTGTGACAAGTTCTCTCTATTTTCAGGTGGCAGACTTCGATGAACTGGACTAATGAAATCTTATTTTTTGTATGGCAATTGTGCGTATTTTCTTGTATGACAGTTATTACAATTCTAGTGGATCATTTGGTGAGAAGTAGTCAGCGAAAAATGACTATTTTTTATTGATTAATCCTTTTTTTCCATAAACGTCCCTAGACAGCAAAATCTCATCTCACTTGTATGGCAATTGTTGCAATTCCAGTGAATCCTTCGTTGAGAAGCAATCTGCGGAAAAGTAATTATTATTATTGATTAATAACCTTTTCAGAGACG
This sequence comes from Parasteatoda tepidariorum, assembly GCF_043381705.1. NCBI lineage: Eukaryota > Metazoa > Arthropoda > Arachnida > Araneae > Theridiidae > Parasteatoda > Parasteatoda tepidariorum. Next base: position 84,572,479 of record NC_092204.1, on the reverse strand, counting down.
TCGCTAAACTGTAAAATCCCATCTTACTTGTATGAAAATTGTTACAAGTGAATTTTCTATTAAAAAGTTATATTATTTAAATATAATTGAACTGGTGAACTTGTTGAAATATTATTGATTCGTTCTCAATAAATCTTTCCAGGTAATTATGCTTTGTTTCCTTTTATCTGCCATGGGAAATTTCCTTCTGAATGATCCTCGCATTAATATTTTCATTTTCTTTTTTTATTTGTTGTTTTGTTGATCTGCAATTATAGATCTATTTTTAGAACATAAAAAAAAACAATTTTTTTTAAAGTCTTAAGAAAAGTTGTAGAATATTTGAAGAAGAAAATTGAAAGATAATTTAAAAGATTGAGATATATTTTTTAAACTGTATAAAATGATTAAAAAATATAGCTTTTTTATCATTACAGATGCTTAATAATAATAAAAAAACTCAGTTCTCGAGCAGTGCTTTTTCAATTATTATACTTTAATCTGGCGAATTTCAACTGAAACACACTTGTTAAAATTGAAAAGAAAAAAAGGGAGAATAGTAAATAAAAATGCAACTTTTCTGTACATTAAGAATGCATCCCTTAATGATTTGAAAGATCTTCCTAGAGGATCTTGAAAGATTTCTATTTCTTTACCATTATTCAGAAGAGGAAAAAAAACAGTTATTCTGCGTTTGGAAAGGAATACATTTTGAATAAAAAGTATAGTTTTTCTTCCCATTTTCTAACAGTGTCCTTTGATCACGATTTTTTCAAAAATTTGAGGATGTATACAAATTTTATTTATTTTTTATTCATAATATAATGCAATGCTAGTAGTTGCGTAAGAATAATATACGTTTCCTATATATATCAAAATGTCTGTGGAATTACGTAATTTAATTTCATCAATTTTGAAACAATTTAAAAAACTAAACATTAAGTGCAGCTAGAATTGGGATGGTAAAGCGCGTAGAAAGATAGCGTTTCCTCCCAGCGACGAACGTTTACTCTTAAACTGATCTAATTTTGCACCAATCTAAGTTAGGAGATGAATTCCTCTTAGTTCTAACAATTAAGACTTCTTCGCGTTGGATCTGTGCTTCATTCCATAAGGAATCAAAGACTAGACGCGCTCATTGTTTTCCTTTTAACGTTTTTTCATTGAAAAAGATCTCAATGCAAAAATGTTTGCCCTGATATTAAATACAATAGTTCCCATGTTTTTTTTCTTCAGCCCCACTGTTTCACACAGCAGGTGCACAAATATGTAAGAAATATACATGATACTTTTATAACAAAAGTAACTAAATTTTAGCATGATAAGTTATTGCTAATGCTCACTTATAAATTTTAACGTGTACTGAAATAGAAAATAGTAAGCCTTAAACTTGATAATATTGTACTGTGGTTCAAATAGGAAGGAAAAATTATTGCCAATGATAAATTAATTTATTTAATAAGTATGAATTTTATTTTATCAATTGGTGTTTTCTGACGTATACTGAATGCACTAATATTGATAATTGTAGTTTCTGTGGAAAAAAGTTTCGTAAGACTCCCAGAAAAAAATTGTTAATTAAGGTAATTTTTGACTATCGACTCTTGTTGACCTTATATATTACATTTTGACAAATGATAGTAAATCTAATTAATTTTTATTTTGATAGGAGAAACTTATAAAAACGTGTTTTAGTCAATCTAACAGCATAAAGACAACTGGCTGTGCAATAAGACTTAATAAATAAAAAATGGACAGGTTCCAGCTTAATTAGTTGTGTTGTGGTATATAGTATGNCTTCTGTGGTTAACATCACGTTGTAATCCAACTGTAGTTGAGTTGGACGGCAATTGTAGTTCAAGATGAGCGTTCGATGACGTATACTATCAAACTCACAAATGGACCAATCAGAGGTTAGCGCTGAAGAATCTAGAGGTTGGTCCTGTCCTAAGAAACCAGGCCTTTAGTCAATCTAACAGCAGAAAGACAACTGGCTTTGCAATAAGACTTAATAAATAAAAATGGACTCGTTCCAGCTTAATTAGTTGTGTTGGGGTATTCAGTTTTGTGCATAATTTTCGTTCTGTTGATCAATGCTGATTTGTTGATTATTTAGATTTTTCCAATGTGCACGAAGAACTTGTTCAGTTATTAATAAATAAAATAATTTTATAATATTTAATAGATGTATAAATATGCAACCAGTTTTCAATATTAATAAAAATAATTTAAAAATAAAAAATTTTCTTTAGAAATAAAACTAGTCTTACAATTACAATACGATGAATATTCATTCAAAATGCACGATTAAATTAAATTGACTTATACAATTGAGTTTGAAATTAATTGAGTTTGAATGAATTAACATTTTGAATGAATATCCATCATATTAAAATATTACGACTAATTTTAAAAATTTATTTCACAATTTAAATATGCTCTGACAATAGAACTAGCCCTCTTATCGAAAAATAATGATTATTCTTTAAAAATGTATGATTAAGCTAATGATAAACAAAAGATTTTCTAATTTTACATGCATAAATATTTTGCTCAAATAAAAATAATTATTAAAACTGAACAATAATTCAAAAAGATGCTATTTCAAAACATACACTTTTACTAATAAATTTTTAGGGTGATTGTTCTTTTCTTTGTTGAAGAAAAACTGCATAAAAAATACTTTTGAAGAAAATACAAGGATTATAACGTAAGTTAAGATATTTCAATGAATTTATACTTTTTAAGAAACAATAAGTATTTTTTTATTCTTGGAAATAATCGCCACTAGTTTAATGAGCTACCTCATTCTGAAATGGATTAAATTTATTTATTTTCAGACCTTAGAAATTGAATATTTTGAATATTAGTAATGAATACTTAATTTTGAAATTTGTTTTTTGTAATAATACTTTTTCTAGAAATGTATTGCGTTCTTAAAGATTTTTTTAATACGTTACAAAGGATTAAAATAATAAAAGTTGCTACATATACGCAGAATAGACACACATAATTTTTAAAAAATTTCAAATTTTTTTTCTTCAATTTTATTTGAGAAATAATCTTTTTTATTCAATTTTAACCAAAAACATACAGTAAAACCATGACAAGAACTACTAAAACGCGACAGATTTTAAAAATATAAATTAATTAAAAGGTTTTAAACTAATACTAGTTAATAATAAATACTTGAATATAAAGTGAATTTTTAACCCAGATTCAAAAGAAGGGAGAAAGATTCACAGCAACGGAAAAATAATTAAATCTATAAAATGCTTAACTGTGAAAAAAATGTATAAAATACTGTAGAGTATTTTTTGCATAAAATAACTTCAATTCTTTTTAAAACTTTTGTTGCCGAGGGAAAAGTTTATAAAAAAATATTCAATTGTCCATCTTGAATTTCTCAGAAAGGAAAATTGATTTTGAGTTTCACAGGATCCAAGATATACCAGGTTTGTTTTAAAAATATTCTAGAAAACCATTGTTTCTAGTTCTCAGAAAACGAAGTAATATTTTTATGAATTTTATAAAATATAAAATTACAGTGCAGTATAAAGGAACCTCTGCAATACTCTTAAATTTTGATTACTAAAATAAAGCACGTTATTAAAAGAAGATACACTTCATTTGTTTGGAACGTTTTGTTAAAACGTTCCAAACAACGTCATTTGTTTATGTTTGAACGTCTTCATTTGTTTGGAACGTTCATTTGTTTATGTGCTGAATTAAAATAACACACACGTTATTCATATAAACAATAATTGCACTTTTATATAAATTTGTATGGTTAAAGTATTTATAACTGGAATTGAGAAATAACGTAGACTTCGACTAAGTGATGATGATGTAATTATTTTTGCTAATTCTAAAGACTAGAAGGCAATCGTATTTAAAAAACGATGCTTGCAAAGTCAACATTAGTAAGGCATCGACATTCCCTGGGTGATAGATGCAAGTATGATATTGATAAATTAATTTGCTTGGAATTTTGTGTGAAATTAATAATATCTTAATTAGAGACACTGTGGTCCACTAGATAGAGGGTTCGAATCCTAGAATTGGTTTTTGAATGATCCAAGTTCGAATCTCAGAATTGGTTTTTGATAAGAATTCTTATTATGACTCACACTGACCACAGTAGTAACGTGAAATACCCTCAAAAGTTGGAACCCTCTAGCTCTAGGGCTAACCAAGGGAATATTTCGTGGTTTTTCTCCATGTAACGTAAATGTGAGTTAGTCCCATCAAAAAGTCCTCCACGAAGGCATTTTTCTACTAATACTTGATCCAGGAGTATCCTTGACTTCTGGGTCAGGTACAAAATCACAAGGCTATGGAGTTAAGCATTGATAATCGTAAACTGCGGAAAGGCTCGGTTGTTCAACGCTAGTTATAAAATAAAATAAAATATATTAATTAATGTTAGTATATGAACATTTTTATTTAAAATATAACATTTTCAACGACTTTAAATTTAAAAGAATTCTCCAAATTGTTGCATTTTCTGAGAATTACCCCATATATCACCTGATTTTACTTTAAATTTTTTTATTTATTAATAAGTGATTTGTACTAATTTAATAATTGCATTTTTCATTTGATAGTGTTAAATTGTTATCATATCTATTTTTAATGAATAGAATTTTTGCGAATTATCACTTTTGGAAGCGAATCATATCATAATATTATTCAAGAGAATAATTGACTTATTTATAATTCAAACAGTAATAAGTGATTCAAACATACAAAAAATGGATATAAACTGTTTACTTTACGTGACATAAAGTCATAATTTTCAAAATCTATTAAATCTATTATATTTTTAATATTCAAATTCGTATGTTTAGTTAGACTAATTTTCAATATTTTGAAGAAATGAATTATAAATATTTAAAAATACATCTACAATAAGTAAATGGTAATGCTCTAATAGATGTTGGATGTATTTTTATAAATATGTTGTTGTATTCTACTAATTTTTTGCTTCTAATATATATCAGCATATATCAACTGTATAATCTTCACATCATAACCTGTGAAACATCAGTTTTTTTTTAAAGCAAATATTGCATTTTCTAAGAAGTTTCACTTATTAATGTTGAGTTCAATTCAATTACTTCACTATTTTTAAATAGAAGATCTAGAATTATTTATCTTCTGGGTTTTATACTCTGTTTAATGTATTTTAACTAGAATTGAATAGTTCTCTTAGTATTATGTTTTTCGCTTACGAGATAAAGAAAGACATATATTTGGGGAAAAAAAACATATTTTTATAATGTTTGCAATTCTTTGAATGTATTCTCGAAGCATATTTCAATTTATAGATAAAAAAATATGATGACACACTGAGAAAAATGTACGATTAATACTACAAGAATATGGTAAAATATACCATGTTTTTGACTCTATGGGAATACCACAATTCAAAGTAATTTTAATTTGAGAAAATAATGTTGTACCAACACCAGAACTCCTCGTTCAGTGGGAGACGAGATTGACAGATTAGCCCTCTCGGCTGAAACATGTACCAAACTACAATAAACTAAGCTGATTTGGCCGTCGATTACAGTAATAGATTACAACTGTAATTGATTACAGATAATTACTGCTATGTAATCAATTACTTGCAATCAAAATTTTTGATTACATCAGAGTAGAGCGAAGAAGTAATCGATTACATTTTTCATTTACAATAATCGATTACTTGTAATCATGATTACAACTTTCAAAAATTTTTGATTACAGCTGTAATCATGATTACAATATTGATTACAGTAATTAATAACTTGTAATCTTGATTACAAGTAATTAGAATGTATAATTACATGTAATCATGATTACGTGTAATTTGATTACATGTAATTTGATTAGGTGTAATTTGATTACATGTAATTTGATTACATGTAATTGTGATTGCTTGTAATCAAACTATATGATTACAAGTTATTACGATTGTATACTATATGGAAATTCATTATGTAAGTATGTATGAGTTTACATATTTTTATGTACATAGAATGTACGCACGCATGAATATACAGTTTGTGATTCCTATATATACAATGTATGCATAAACTTTAATTGTATGTACAATATACATAATTATATTGTGATATATTTAATGCAATACGTATATGCTTAGTACATATAATTATGCATTTATGATACATGTGCGCATGTATGTTAGTTTGTACGAAAATACAATGTTTTGTATCTTTGTATACATAGACAATATATGTATGAACGTATATGAAAATAATGCTTATACGTTTGCATGCTTTTATGGACTTAAGTACATACATTGTATAAATTTACGATAATAGCACGTATATACAATGTACGTATGTATAAAAAATTGTACGTATTTACGTACAATATGTAAGAATGTTGTTTAAAGGTACAATATATGCACATAGTTGCGTAAATAAGATGCATACATGTATGCATGTACATTTATATGTACAGCAATATATGTACACGCAAAGTATGTACTTATGTACAACGTGCGTATGTACTTATCTACAACGTGTGTATGTACTTGTATAACTACATACTTTGTTAATAATTATGCGCATGTAATGTATGGATGTACAAAAAAATAGTTATATGCACAATGTACGTATGTACATACAACGTATACATGTACATAATTACAAGTAATGTACAAATACATGCGTACATTTAAATATATGTAATTACAATATACACATACATTGTGCATACATTAAAAAAATTTATATAAGTAAAGTTATTAAAGTTTATTTTAAAATTTATTCTAAGGCATATAAAGCTCGTCCTCTTATTTTTTAGAAAGCAAACGATAATCTTATTTTAAATTTCCAAATATTATTTCCGTACATAAAATTTACCGTTTTTTTTGCCATTTAAGAAATTTCTTTGAACCATGCATTATGTTATAAAAAAAATAAATCTGTATTGTCAAAAATTTCATGAAAATACCCGAAAATAGTTTTTTATTCAAGGAATTTTATAATGATTTAGAACAATTAAAGCTGAAAACTAAATTTAAATATCGCTTGATTTTTGTCATTTAACTTGCTTGAGTCATAATAAGATAAAGTACATATGTATAAATGTAATGTATTGTATGTAAGCATGTACAATGTATGTACATACATTCATGCATTGTACATGCATATGTAGTACATATGGATATGCATACATGGAACATACGTGCATTGTACTTGTGTGGATACATTCATTGGACATATATACATTGCACCATATGCATAGATTGGGATAGCATGCATGTACACATGTAAAATTTGTACGAAATAATTATGTCCAATATATTTATGCACATATGTGCTGTATAAGTACACACATATGTACATTATATGAACATTATATGTTCATTTCATCATATGTACATTATATGAATATACATCTGTACACTATGTGCATTTACATCTGTACAATATATGCATCTCAAATGTGTGTATGTACATACGTTATGCATGTCGAATGTATGTGTGAATATATGTAAAATATGAATAAGCCCAATGTACGTACAATCGTACACAAATATATTATGCATATTTGGATACATACGTTGAACGTGAACATATTGTGTATATGTACATCCATACATTGGACATGCATATCATGTACATGTATACATACATATATTGTACATGCTACATATATATCTATATTGCACATGTATACATATATTATACTGTTCATTAATAAATTGTACATGCATGCATAGAACATACATTGTACAGACAATGTATGCATTTTTGTACAAACAACAAGTACTTGTATATACATGCGTACATGAGCATAGATATACATTTCACATACACAAATATTTACATAAAATGCATGCATTCAGTGTGTATAAATGTTCATGTCTACATTGTTTGCACATACATACGTAATTATTAGCTATATACATACGTACATATGTTTTATACTTACAATATAAGTGTATGTACATGTGTGTGAAACTAAAATGTCTGTACATATGCACTAGATAAAATCATATGTACATACATTTTAGTTACATTCATTTGTACGTATACAAATACGTACAAAATACAGTACATGTAAATACGTGCAAAAAGTATCATTATAAAATATATTGTACTATCTACTGTAAAATATAATCATTTATAAGAATACAATAGTCTTGTAATCGTGTATTTAGATTACATGTAATCATAATTACATGTAATCAAATTACATGTAATCATGATTACATGTAATCATATATTTTGATTACTTGTAATCATAATTACCCGTAATCGTTTTTGTTGGGATTACTTGTAATCGTAATACTTGTAATCAAGATTACAAGTAATTGATTACTGTAATCAATATTGTAATCATGATTACAGCTGTAATCAAAAATCTTTGAAAGTTGTAATCACGATTACAAGTAATTGATTACTGTAATCGACTATGTAATCAAGATTACAGCTGTTATCAAACTTTGTAATCATGATTACAAGTAATTTATTACTGTAATTAATATTGTAATCATGATTACCGCGGTAATCAAGATTTTTGAAAATTGCAATCATGATTACAAGTAATTGATTACTGTAATCAAAAAATGTAATCGATTAAATTTTTGGCCAACTCTGGAACTAAGTGGCTTCATTTGGTGTTCCGGATAAAATTCAAGTTTTCTCTCACAAAAAGCTGTTTGAACACCATTTTTTATGGTTATTTGACTGTTTTGTTTGAATATGGTAAAGTAATAAATGGTTAATTACGGTTAATAAATGGTTAATTAAACAGTTCTTCAGAGATATTTCTAACAGTATAAATTATATTTAGTTAGGCATATTGTTTATTCGTATATTAAAGTGTATAATTTAAATGAAAGAATGCATGTTATACTGAAATTAGAATGTTTGGACGTATTTATTTATCGTATTGTAAATTTTTTTTATCCTAATATACGATTTTTAAACATTTTTTGTAAAAAAATTGTTGTGACAAGGGTAAAAACAATACTTTACATAAAAAACTTTTGAAGTCTTATATTTTTATTTGTTTTATCCAGAAAACTAATCATATGACAAAATTTTTCTCTAATTATTGCCATATGACAATTTGCAAAAATTCCCATCAAACCCCTAAACAAAAAAGAAGGAGTCTAGTGTTAAGAAATCGACATTTTCTTAAGTAGATACTTAAAGTATTCTACAATCTTTCTCTCCAAAATACTAAGATAAAAAGGAATTTCCGAATCACTGAGACAAAGTTTAATGGAAATAGAGAAGTTTTCAAGAGATACTATTTGCATGATGCTACTCTCCATTTCCTTTTACTGATGTGCTTCCTTCACTTTATCAGAGAAGTTACCACATCAAGAGAAAATTCTCCATTTTCCGACTCAACGATCCACATGACGTTATTTTCAGCGATTCTACATCTTATATAGTGCAGAAATATATTTTAGGAAGTGATAAGTTCGACCTTTTACTATATTTGGTTATTTATATCTTTATAGTAAAAATCTGAAGTCGCATCAAAAATAATAATATTTCCCTTACTTTGGTATTTATAAATATGATTCACATGGGTGTTTGATTTTTTTTATCTTTTACGCAATTGTCAACAGCAAATTAATATTTAAGTATATCCTGGCTCATAAATAAACTTTGGATCATTAATGAACTTAAATAATGCAGAATTATAAAATATTTATTATTAATTAGTATTTGCATGGTGCTAAATTTGTGATTAACTAATTAAACTAATCATACCATGAGCTCAACTTGATACTTTTAGTGCATTCTGAAGGCCGAGAAAACCTGGTCCATGTCCAAAAAGTCGTGAGTTTGATTCTTGCCTGTCAAAGACTCCCTGTGTAGTAAATGGTGACAGGTACTCGCTAAATCTTTCGGGTTACAAATTCCTTCAAGCTTCCATAACAAATCAATACTTCTGGGGTATTGAATTGGTGATTGATCGTTCTTTGGTTCATGTCAAAATTACAATCAGTGAATGAATAAATGTATGTATGAAAGGGTCCACCATGTATAAACAAACTGTGATATGCATGTTGCTGACAGCCATATTCTTGGTCATAGATGGCGCTACTGAAAAACAAGAAACACACCCTCTTCCCAAGCAGGCTTGCTGGTGTTGGCAAGGGGTATTAAAAACAACAACAACATCAAATGGATGATGAAAATCTAGTAGTTGTTATGAGCTTATAATTTTATTTTAATTTAATTTTAATTTTAAAGTAACTTATTTGATCAGTATAAGTAGCTTGATAAAATACTGAAATTGTACAAGATATAAATTAATGTTTTTTATTTGGTTTGTTTTCATAACCAGAAGTTCATTCCCTTTATCAGGGAAGTAACCAGTGATAACAAGCGAAAATTAATCAAGTAAATAATGTAAAACTATAAATAATTCATAAATTAATATTTTTATAAAACCAAATTTTTGAAAAATAATTATACATCGAGTTTAATTTGGTATGGTCACTGGACTTATCATTTCGTACTTGTAATATTTGGATAATTCATTTGATAAGTTTAAGTAGTTTGATGAAAGTCAGATATTACAACAAAAATTTATTTATTCCTTAATTATTTTGTTTTTTCTCAATCATGAGTTTTTTTAGTGAACATAATGATTTTAATTCAACAAGGAATAGATTAAAGAATATTTTACTTCAAAACATCAGCTACACACTGAGAATTCTTTTTACCATATTTGCAAGGTAAAAACATTTCTAGTAAAAAAAACAATTATTTAAATTTATGATATTCAAACCATTTAATTGGTGATTTTTTCCGTTCTTCGTGATAATGATTTATCGGATATTCTGGTTTTTAAAGTTGTAGTTCATATTGTTAAGCATTTAATATAAATACAAAACTGAAAAGTAAATTTAACTCGCAAAATATTTGTGTTTTCCCGCCATGCTCTAATGAATTGCAATAAATTTACCATATTTTTCTTCAAAAGCATCATTCATTTTATAATTTATTTGATAATTTTAACATTTTGTGGTCTATGCCTTTTACCATATAGAATGGTAATACACCTTAGAATATGTTCACGCTTCCATTATTTAGTTAAAAATGCTGTTAGGCACTTGTATATTTACAAATACTTTTAAAAAGCCATGTGAAATGAACTTAAGGATTTAATTTTGCACTCTAAAATATAAAACTTTCATCTTTGATGAATAGAATTCAGTGTAATTCAGGGTGTTAGATTGTTGCCTACATTTTTTATGTACTCACACTTTCTTCATTGCATTTTGTATTTATTTATTTGTTCATTGCATTAATTTTTAAAAAAAATTGTAGAAATTTGAATTCTCTGTATATTTGAAATTTGTATTTGTATTAAGAAATTGAAACGGAAGAAACTGATTGTCTAAATTTGACAAATTGTTACCGTGATTCGTGAAACAATGTCATATATAAAGACGTTAAATTCATGACTTATAAGTATCTATTTTTACAATGTGTATGTTAAAAATATGTATTTAAAAAATGCGTGAAAAAAACATTTAAAACGTTTTATACATTCAATATCTATGTAAATAATGTTCTTCCAACACTTCCTTAATTCAAACTATCTTTAAATTTTACATAACATTTAATAAAATTTGAAGTTTTCAAATAACATTTTTAAGAATAATATTAAACGGTGAATAAACTAACAAAACTAAATTCTAAGAAAATGGCTTTTGACGTAACATATCGGCCTACAACAATAAATTTATGTTTTAAAATGATATTTCTGCTATTAAGAATTACTGTTTTATGAAAGAATTACTTTTTTTACTCAATGCAAAGTAGCAATTTATTAGTTGAGTTAGAAAAAACTGTTAAAATTAGTCAAAAAAGAACGAATTGTCAGACAGCTTTACAATAAATGGATATGCATATGGAAATTTGGGAATCAAAAGTGAACATCTTTCGAAGAGAAGTATTAGTTTAATGATACTGGATCAAAAGGGAGAATAATTGAAAAAAAATTAAAATAGAGCCAATATTTTATTGCTGATGATGCATTCATTGAAAAGTCTACTTAAAGAGGGACAAGTTAATTGAATTTCAATGATATATTTAATGGTTTTATTAAGATTAAAATGAGATCTTTAAATTTTTTTTCCAAGACGTATCGAGTTGGAAGTTTTAGATTAGTTATACAGTTTTAATTATTTAATGAAAGAAGTTCATCACGTTAACAAATATTTAAGAAAAATGAAACGTGATTGAAATTATTAACGGTTCCTGATTTTTAATTAATTTTTTGCTCTTTAATGCTTCGTATTAATCTATCTAAGTTTTACTTTTGATGATAAAAAAGACAATCTTTAGCTTTGAGACATTTATGGTTTTATAATTAAGAAGTCTTTATTACTTAAGTAAGAATTACCATTTGATATGGATGTTTGAAAGCATAATACTTATAAAGACTTTATTTTTGCTTCATTTCATTATCTGAAAATAAAATGTTGAACATAAGCATACATTTTCTATGTGGACATATCTTGCTATGAGTTGCTATGCTGATCTGTATGTCGCGAAATACATTCATAAATGATTCATGAGATCATATCTAGCAAAATATATATACGTTTTAAACATGAATGAGTCATAATGTTTCTTATGCCAGCATATATGGCTTAAGATAAATGCATGCGTCATGAGCATATTTGGCACAAAACTTGCGTTTTCTATGGAATCATATGGATTTGGTGAAGAATTGATTTTCCCTATAACAATTGACACACGTCATTCAGGTATCAGTAGGGCAGATTTGTTTGCCGCTCTTTCAGGGGCACGATATTAGATGAACCTACTATTCCCCTACAATAAGGACGGATAGTAGAGAGAATGAAAGAACACCCATGCCTTGTCCGGGATTCGAACCCGGGATCTTTCTGATGTGAGGTCAGCTCTCTGATTTCAGCTCCCACAGTCTGGTCGCCTGGTGAAAAAAAATTAATATTCCATGTTAAACTGGGAGCAAAGGAGGAATTCTCTTAGACATGTTATTGATAGTTGTGTTTGGTGAATTATAAAAAGGAAATTGCTTAAAAGTAAGGAGATACTACTGTGTAAGTCAAAGCGGTTTTGTATCAGTCAGTTTACAAGTGATACTAAATCTTCAAGTAGGTTTTAGATTCAAATAAAATAGTGGTTTAGGTTACGTGGAATATCTAAAAACATGTGTGAACCTATATGAGGTAGAATGCATGCATACGAGTTTAACTAGGAACATATCTGGCACAAGACTTATGATTGTGTCTGGATAATTAGAAACAATTTGAAAATCTTTGAAATGTATGAAGACATTGATATTGTGAAGATTATAGTGGTTTTGACTTATTCAGTGTATGGGTGACACTAGAGCTTTAAAAACGGTCTTTTATTGTAGTGAAACTATGGCTTTGAATAACGTGGAACATCAAAAAAAATGGTTGAAGAGGACCTGAAAGAGACAAAAGCAAAATTTAAACATTTAAAGCCCTTGACCGAAAAGAACGGTTGACTTTCTTGAAGCGGGGTTAAATAATTGGAAATGCAGGTCCTCAGAAGATGGTTAAGGCAATGATTAGTTGAATATCTATAAAATGCATTCGTAAATTTGCGGTACAAACTCATTTGATGTAGAATATATTCATGAATATTTATTTTCATTGTATCTGAATTCGAATAAAATGTGTTAAATTAAACCATGCTTCAGTTCCAATTGGATCACTGCTTATTTCAATTAATTATATTAACTTATGAAGAATTAATTTAGAACATTATGAACCCATTCGACACTATTAATTAGATTTCAGTTAACTTGGAAAATTTTATGATTCTGTGCATCACTGTCTCATTTACACTTAATGTAAAGTGACAATTAACTACTTATTATATCTAATCCTTTAATTTTATTAAAACTTTATTCTTTTCTACAATTTAGCAATTATATTTATCTTAACTTTCTGCTTAGTCAACGAGATCATCGCTCTTCCTGGGGGGAAAGTCAACCCCTCCAGTCACTCCTTTCCTTTTTTTCTTTTATTTTTTAGGGGGCTAACTTAACCAATCTCTTTCCTTTTGATTTTCAAACTCTTCTCCTCTTTAAATTTAATTGGCTGTAACTTTTCTGGTCCTACACCAGTTAACGAATTTTTTAAGACTCTTTTTGATAGATTCTCTTTTGCGCTTCCATCTTGCTAGTTCCTTTTTTTCCGAGATACAGTCACATTTTCACATTTTTCTTAACCTTTATTTCAAATTAAATCCGTAACTGTAGTCAATTTCTGTAAAATTAAAAATCAATATTTTATACCTTTAATTTTCTTTAATTAAAGGTTATTCTTTAATTAAAGGTATTATTAATTATAATCGGTTAAATCATCCGTTATTTTATATTTTACTTTTATGCATGACGTCCTTTCTCTTGTCACCCATTTCTTAATAAGGCCTTTCATGTATTACAACATGCATCTAAAGATATGTCATATTAATTAAATCATGAATTCTTTCAAAATAAAACGTATTGATTTTAAACAAGTGTGTGTTTTCATGGCTCCATTTGGTGATTTTGCTAATTGCTGTAATCCCTTTTTCTCCTGTATGTGGTGAGTACCTTTAATTATTTTTATGGGCATGCTTTCTGTTATTGTATTAGAAACATCAGCTCAGTCTTATAAATTACATGTTTATATCTGGATATAGCATGTCATTATCTTATTTATCTTCTAATTTTGATCTTTAATTTATTTAAGTTTCAACATTTTTCCAAATTTGGTGATATCAACTTATTCAATTCGTTCAAACCTCACATTTTGTGACCCTTTGAATCTATTGGGTTATTGTTATCCCACATTAGCATTGTACAACCACTTTCCATAATGATCATATTCCCCTTAATTCAATTACCTTTTATACTATTTTCGGCATTAATTTAATTATTACAAAATCAATCATTTATCTATATTTTTCATGACTATATCTAAATACAAGTATATGTACAAAATACTTACAACCCATCTATCATCCATTTTAATAATATTAATTAATTTTGCTTTATTCGCACCAAATATAATTTATTTTAACTGTAACAATCACCGGATCACATTACGGTAAAAAAAACTGGAACTCAGGGCACATCTACATTTTATCCTAATATCCATTCTTACTGGAATATGTTACGGTTAAAAAAATCTGATGTACCTTGATTTTTACAGTGATAACTAACGCACTCTCAGAAATAAAACTCTAACATTTGATGATTCTGCAATCATTTAATTTAATGTTGTTAATTGTGAGAATCATTTTATCACGAATGCAAGTGATTTGTAGTGAAACGTGAGCTCTCAAATGTATGACGAAAATGTTTCTTTAACTTGGAAACTCAGCACAGTGCATTGTGGAAGATTTCTAACCAGAATGTCGAAACTAGAATGATGACTAGACGATCGGTTCTAGAATGACGACATAAGCCCACCGGACTGTATGGTTGTCGCGGAGTCAGCTTCCTATCCGGAAGATCCCGGATTCAAATCCCATTTCGGGCTTGAATGTAATTTATCTCTCCGTTCTATTTATCCATCTTGTATTGTCGGGATATTCGGCTATATGATGCACACGAAAAAGGGATCAACAATGCCAATCGTACTTTTTATTGAAAAATAAAATAGAAAAATGAAAGATTTCTTTACTTTTGACGTAATCCATTTCCTCCAAGGAGAAGCGATAGTTATATCATCACTTTGTAAACTGCTCTCTCTGAGCATATACCAGGAAACGGTTTTGTCAAAAACGTATAAACTTTTTTGGGACTTAAGTATCCATTTTTTACAGTGAGTAAAATCACTGAATCGCCCTAATAAAATAAATATTTCTGTAAAAATAAAGGTATAATGTTTGACGGTAAAAATGGATTTTTCGGTGAAATAATTTTTTTTGATGATGCACAAAAAAATGCTGATACTTTATACCGTAATTTTTTATCCGAAATGCTTTACAGTGTATTTAGAATATTCACAAAATATACCAGTTAAAAATCAATAAGGCAGTACATTTAGTTGTTCGGCATTTATAATTGTTAGTGAAATTGTCGTCTGGTGTAAAAGGTAACAAACAAAACTTAGATAAAGTTATTTCTCTTTAAAAATCATCTAAATTATCAACATATTTTAAAATAAATGATTTATTTTCGAGTTAAATTTCAAATTGTAATTAGCTTTTAATTACGGCTATATTTAGACACTTTCCATTTTAGTTGTATATTTTTTCTGAAGTTATTTCGAATTCCCAGATGTACAAACTGAATATAATTTATTTCAATTAATATAGTATAAGGAACGCATTTTTCTATTTTTGAAATTCATTTGATAACAGTCAGCTGGATACGACAGAAAAGACTATATAAATATTGTACTAGGAAAAGAGAAAAACAAACTGAAAGCAATTAAGATTCTTCTAAACGTAATCTCGTGAGAAATATACTTGATATTCGATAATTAAATTCAACTTTAAAGTTGAAATATAACAGAAGAGATTTTTTTTAATATCTCTATGTTCCTGCCAACCGAATGCTTTGGTTAATGAATAGTTATTTTTTTATTTGCTTGCTTAATCATGTTTTTGCATACTTTCTTTTTATAGTGAAGTATTGTGAATATATATTGGAGAGATATGCTTGTCAATACAATAATATATTTTTTTCAAGAATTGTTTGCTAAAAAAATATCTTAATTGGAAAATTTTATAGCAAATCCCTTTAGAATAACAGCATAAGAAATAAAAATTCTCTGTTTGTCTTATAAATACGTTCACTGGTAATTAAAATAAAATCAAACATTAATAATTATTATTCACTTTTCGAAATGGTGCTGCTTTGGGTGATTCGTAAATGAAGATGGGAGCACATAGATGGCAAAAAAATTTTTTTTTTAATTAACACAAAGATTGAGTATATAGAACGTATTACTAACTGGTATAAATTTAGTATCTCAAAAAGAGAAGCCGTAATTTTTCATAGTTTTATAAAATATTGAACAGTCTAACGTTTACCAATAAGAGCTTCTTTTAATCCAGATAACATTGTAAAGTTGATTTTAATATATCAGCAACTTTTATCGCAAAACATCAATGAGGTTTATAATTGATTAGTAAATTAACTATGCAAGTTTGAAACAATGTTAAGTTTAACTATGCAAGTTTGAAACAATATTAAGTTTAACTATGCAAATTTGAAGCATTGTTAAGTTTAACTATGCAAGTTAGAAGCAATGTTAAGTTTAATCCTGATAGTTTGCGTGCAATTAGGTTCACATTAAGCTTGCATAAACTGTCCTTTTATATCGATATTGAATCTAAAAGCACTACTCATCATCATTAAAAATAAGTTGCACTTGAGAATCTTAACATTCAAAGAAAGGACAAGACATTATAGTTCTTGTAAAGGTTTATGCGTGTCTTTTTTCAATCAAATAAAAAAAATTATATTGGTATTGTAATATTTCTGGTTTATAGAAATAAAGATTAACCTGTCAAACTTATTGCTCAAATCTAAATAAAGCGCAAATACAATGCTTATCGAAAGGCTGTTTGCTACCTAGGTTATCATCCTTGCTCAGTTCTTATGCGATCCTCGATTTCTGGCATCTGGATATCATCCTCACCCTGGTCCATCTACAAGGAGATGACCAGTTATAATGGATGTAGGGAAATTGCACTTCCAGACCTCAAACGGACAGTATTCACATCCCTGTATGTAAAGAAGAGCTGCTTTGATTCTAGTGACTTGGCAACGTAATACCCGTTTGACTAGGCATAAACATCGCCTCTTTAAGTCCCATCAATAGTTTTGGCTGAATGTTGCCAAGTAATGCAAGGCTTGGCATGATAGCGTTGTGTTCCTATGACCAATAATGAAGAATATTCCAAATCTCACCACACTAATATTTTTGGTGTCTTCAATCTCCGATTCAGTACCTTCAGAGGCAATGATTTGTTATGGGAACAGGAGGATTTAGCGTGAAGCAGTCACTATTCAACGCACGGAGATTCTACGGCCGGTGGGATTCGAACTTACGTTCTTGCGAACACGATCCTAACGTTCTACCAACTAGGCTATCCCGATCACTTAATGTGCAAAAAGAATAAAAATAATTAATAATGTTCTTAATTATAAAATAAATAAGATGATACCTAGAATATACTTAAGGTTATGTTAGGTATGTTAAGTAGAAAGCGTCATGGTTCACCGAATTCATGGATTTGATGTAATAAACATACAATTCCAAATACTTTTAATTTCAAACTTATAGTTTGTCTATAGAAAGCACTCTCCTCGCCAAGCAGTCTAAGACCATCTACTGCGGTAGAAACAAGTTTATTTCAACAAGAGGAGCTTCCTCCAATTCACTTTCGCTGAACGACCGGAGTCAAACCTTACCACAAATAATCATCCAAAACCCCTATTTGAAATAGTTAGCCTCGTAACCGTACTAAAAGCCGCTCCTTCAGACGAATGGCTAGGAGAGTTCTTTTCATAGATAAACTGTACCTGAATTGAAAAAAAGTTTCTCAATCAAATATCGGAAAAAACTTGTCTTATTGAAATGTTTAATAAATATCAAAACCCCGAATATATCTTGCAATTTTATTGGCAGCAGTAGGAAAACAATTCATGATATTCTGTACTGAAAATGTTTCAAGCCATACACGAATTCTAACCTGTATTTAACTTTCGATCTAATAAAAGTTTTACTTTCAATATTAATTCAATCTTTATTGGAAGTATTATAAAACTATGAACCATAATTGAAATTTGACACCACTTGAGGCTACAATGTTCATTTATTTCAAATATATAGTTTTTTTTAAAAGTAATATAGTGCCGGTAGCGTGAATTTTAATTAAACACTTATTTTAGAGTACAACAGTTTAATGTAAATTTAAATACAGTTTCTTATTAATTACTGTTTAGTGAATAGCCTTTAATATCAGAAGTTTAGTCTGTGATATTAGAACCAGTTTCATTAAATTTGGCACGTGTTGTACCAGTAATTTAAAATTTTAAACAAGTTCTCTATCCCTATACCATATTTAAATCTGAACAAATTTAACATTATTTTTAAATTGATTTTCCAAGTGCAAGCTTAGAGATAATCCATAGATTCCTTAGCTTTAAGATCTGGTGAGACTCCATGTCATTCTCTACTTCTTATTAAATTAATTTTTGGAAGTCATTTTTACTCAAATAATGGAAAGGAGCCAAATCTTGTTGAAAAATGTCCTCTTTAAATGTTAAGCTCCCTTTTATTACTGGATTTATTATTTCTGTCATTTTATTGTACTGGTCGTTGTTTACCATTTCTACTACAGAATCGGGTCAACTATGCCAATGTATTAAAGCACCCTAAAATACTTTTTTTTCCTGGAATTAAAAATTTGAAAAGTTAACTTTACCTAGAATTGGTAAAAAATTAATGATTAGAGAAATATTGTAATTGAAATGACTGAAAAAAATTTTTTAGACCCTTAATATAATTTAATGTAAGCCTTTACAATGTAACTTAATGCAATACCTCTGACAATATAGTTTAATGTATGTCTGGTTAAAATGTAGAAGCGAACTTTATAATCCAATTAACGATGAATATTTTGAAAATTTAAAGGAACAAATCAAAAGTATTTTATTAGTGATTACTTCTCTGCAGTGTTTTCTTAAGAAGATGATCGTAAAATTATTATTGGCTCGCAGTCTTGAAAAAATAATTCTTTGTATGAAACAGCTGTAGAGTAATTCGTGGCAATAAATTTTAGAAACAAATTTTACATAAAGCCTTCCTTCTCTGGAATAAAAGTATCACAGTCATAAAAACTGAAATAAAATATTCAGATTAAAACTACTTCGGATCATCCTTGTTCAAGTACGAAAAAAAATTGATTATTTGAAAAATTGTTTTTTCCAACCATCCTGCTTCTTGATTTTCTTAAAATAATTTTTTGGCTGATTGAAGAACATTTATTTATAATGGACAACATGTGAATTTATTTAATTTTTTCTAAATTTCAAGCTATTTTTTACTTTTTTTTAAAATTTATAGCTATTTTTTACTTTTTTTAAATTAAACATTTTAATCACTTGTAATGAAAAAAACATATAGCTATATTGCAATTTTTTCACGCAATCTGTCTAAGGATATCATCCCTTTTATAACTATGTTTATTTTATTTTATTTTTTTATTTTTGTATTAATAAAATAAATAGGTGAAACTTAAGGTTTAAATTAAATTTCACTAAAGCAAAATTTCTTCAAATATGCTTCGGTCATACTTGCTTTATTTTATATTTAATTCATAAATTTTTTTGAATTTATTATTTATTGCACTTTATTTTTTACTTATTTGTAAGCAAAAATGTTAAGAAGTTAATATGATAAACTATCAGAGAGTAAAGAAAAAATAATCGAACATCAACTGTTAATTACCGTTCTGGTAAATCCTTGATGGTATTAAAAACAAAGTCATCATTTAATGTGCCAATTTTTCATAGTTTATTCGATAAAAACAAATTGGCGCTGTACCAGAAAAAGGCTATAGTAGACAACACTGTCCGAGCATCTTATTTTGCGAGTTAATGAACAGTCTTTCCCTTCTCGTTAAATCTCCTTTTAAGGATATTTGATAAAAATGAATTCACGCTATACCAGAAAAATACTATAGTAGACAACAGTGTCCGAGCATCTTATTTTACGAGTCAATGAACAACCTTTCCTTTCTCGTTAAATCTCCTTTTAAGGATATTTGATAAAAATGAATTCGCGCTGTACCAGAAAAATACTATAGTAGACAACAGTGTCCGAGCATCTTATTTTGCGAGTTAATGAACAGCCCTTCCCTTCTCTTTAAATCTCCTTTTAAAGATATTTGATAAAAACGAATTCGCGCTATACCAGAAAAATACTATAGTGGATAACAGTGTCCGAGCATTTTATTTTGCGAGTTAATGAGCAGCCTTTCCTTTCTCGTTAAATCTCCTTTTAAAAATATTTGATAAAAACGAATTCGCGCTGTACCAGAAAAATACTAAAGTAGACAACAGTGTCCGAGCATCTTATTTTGCGAGTTAATGAACAGCCTTTCCCTTCTCGTTAAATCTCCTTTTAAGAATATTTGATAAAAATGAATTCGTGCTGTACCAGAAAAATACTATAGTAGACAACACTGTCCGAGCATCTTATTTTGCGAGTTAATGATAAGAACAGCCTTTCCTTCCTCGTTAAATCTCTTTTTTAGGAAAACAAGTGAAAATAATGAACAAATGTTGCAAAATCAAAGTAATAAAATTAAAAAAAAAATTATTTTGTAACATTTACGTAGAAACTGTTTTAATTTTTTTTCTTCATAAATGCTTTTTCTGTCTTCAGTAGAAAATAAATCTAAAAGTTTTAAATATTTGAATGATGAAATATAGTGTCCTGCAAGTTTAAGGTTTTTTTTCGAAGTCTTCGTCGTCACATGAAATGATGTTCTTTTACGAATACCATGTTATTTTCATAACTGCTGTGAATTTGACTCATTTCTGTTTAGGCAAGTTTAGACCATCTAAAGCTAGCGCTATCTATGCTTATTTTGAAAACGCGGCAAAACGTAAATACGTTTAAACGTCACAGTTTCGTGAAAATAAAAAGCGTTTGTGTTCTATTGACCATTGACACAAGTAACAACTTTTTAAAAAAGTTTAATAACTTTTAAATTATTTAAGTTATTTGTCTGTTGTAAAGCTCAGATAATTTCTGATGGCAAGTTGACATATATATAGTTTAAAAACACCATTTTGCTTCAAGTGTAAGGCACTTAAACTGAGGCCTTTCTTATTTTCCTTGATGATGGAACTTCAAAAAACAATGTTAAATGATGGATGCATAGACTTGGCGTCGCTAGTTCTATTTTGTCGTTCAGTTCGCAAAATATAGTATATGGCTGCGAGAAATAATTTGATGCTTCATGTTCGAGAACCTTTGCACAATAGTCATAACCATCGCACATTAAGATATAAAAAATATTTAAAGTGTTATTTCTTTCTTATATGGCACTCCGAACCATTTCTTTTTATGTGCCAGCTAATAGGTAATCAAATGCGAGAAATCGAAAGTATAAGGTTTAAAAACGTCTTTATATAAATTAAGAAGAAATAAGGAAATCACATTTTAAGCTACACCAAGTTAAAAAACAAATTAATAAACAGATTTTTTAACGTTTGTTTTCCATAAGTTTTAGAACAAATGTTATGCGACATGCTTGAAAAAATAAATACATTAAAAGATAATTAAGTTTTTAAAAGATAATAAAAATCTTTTTAAAAAGATTACATCTTTAGAACATTTGTAATTTCTGTAGAATTTTACTTTTTAAAATTATTTATTTTGAAGCAATTTTACATAAAGTTTTGTTCAAGATATTTTTGGCATCCAAAACTTTATAAAACAAAAATATTTTTTAAACATAATGAGCTTGGGACAGGTTGAATCATATGTAGTTAGATAATTGCAATAGTTATTATTTTAAAAAAAAATTGTAAATATTATTATATGAAGTTTATATATCAAATGAAATTAATATATCAAATATGAAATTAATATATCAAATTAAATTAATATATCAAATATAAATGAAGAAAAAATTCCGGTAAAATTATTGTACTAAGTAGTAATGGCATTTCTGATAAGAAAAATATAATTCTGACAAAAAAACCAAAATATAAAGTATTTAAAGCATTAATTCGATAATTTTTCCATTAATATGGTAACGGTTTAACAGAAATTCTGGCTTTAAAAATTAATTATAATTCTTATTGCCACGCATTTAGTAAAAAATACAATACTGAAATGTAAATTTAACGGAATAAATGTTTTTGATGTCTTGTCTTTATGTATCATGATAAATTTACCAAATTTTTCCACATTTATCAAACCTTATCTCATATTATAAAGCCATTATTTATTCTTAATTTCACTAAAATCATTACTAAAGTGTTCAATAAAAATTACCGAGCTTTTTGGTTCTTTCACATAGAGCCCGAAACCTGATAAATTTTACAATATTCCTGTAGTTCTGAACTTAATTTTCTAATTATAATCTTTAAACCATAATCTTTTTTTCTCATTGTAGATTTCAAACATCTATTTACATAAATATATTATTTCTCTTTAATAAAACATTGTAAGTACAGCTGCCAACGCTGATATCGCTGTTTTGGGTGTTCATCTTTGCTTTGGTGCAAAAAAACTATGAAGCTTAGACCCTTAAAAGTGTGTTAAATTAAGACGTGCACAAAAATGCGCAGAAATTTTAATGAAATAGAAAAATTTATTTCGAAATTTATTATTTGTTAAATTTGTAGCAAAAAATACCATGCAGAATGCTCTACTGGCCACAGGAAGACAACTATTGCCTACTAAGAGGACCCTGTTTGTTTATGAACTTAATATAAAGTTTCGAAAGTTATTGCAATTCTAAGTGCTTCATTTGCGAATTTTTTTCCTCGCTTTACTATTTACTTTACGTTGCATTTTGCTTTGTTTCAAAAATTTATACAGCTTAGAAACTTAAAATTACGAGTTTGTGAAGTAAAATTTACATCAAGTTTGAAGGAATAGTCAAAATACGATTCGATTGTTAGTTCAAGAATTATTAATTGCTCAACTTGTAGAAAACAAAAACATTTCTGCCTATCTACTTTCCGTTGAAATGCAACTACAGAGTGGAAGTTTAATGTGCTGATTAGGAGCATTTTGCACTATAATTTTAACGAGAATTCCGTTTTTTAAAATTTTCCATAGGTTTGAAAGTTTTTGCAAATTTAAGTGGTATTAAGCGATTTTTTCAGCTTTTTTGCTTTAAATATAGACAATGTATACATTGTTGTACAGAATTTATTGTTCCCTCACGTGATCGTTATTTCTTTATTATAAACACTCGCGCTCAAGTAGATGTCAATCAAAAACAGCAGAGAGAGAGAGAGAGAGAGAGAGAGAGAGAGAGAGAGAGAGTATTAAAGTTAAAAAAGAAAAAAATCAGTAGGAAATGAAAATTGGTTGGCGAGTGGTGCGACCAGGGAGCAGAGGCAGTGAGAATATGAAAAAGTTATTTAAAATTTCAGAAGATCATTGTCCTCATTAAAAAAAACTATTTCTGTTTGAATGAAAATCTACTCTTTAATCTAAGTATCACATTTTTGCACATTATTGTCTTGCAAATTTAAAATTTAATCCATATTCCCGATCCAACAATAAAATATACAACGCAATTTGACATTGTTATAACTAGCCAATTCTCTAGGTTAATGGCTACTTCCAAAAATTCTCTGAGTGAAAGGAATATTTTCAAGTATCCTAAATAATCCTCTCGAATATTTTCTTCTTCTTGTCTCCCGGCATAAAAATCCAACAAACGAAGGCACCCTTTATTAATTTCTATCTATTCCTTCGTGGATAAAATTATATTTTGTTGTTTTGAAATTAATATGAAACTTTATCGAGGTATTCGATAAATTCATCGAACTTAATGCCATTAATATTGAGTTATTTGCAAATCAAAACAAGTTTCATAGAAACAAAAATTACTGACAAATTTAAATAAGGAAGAAATGATTAACATAGAAAAAAAATTGGATTTTTCTACAGATTATATCCATATGGTTTTGACAAAAGATCAAATTCGAAATTCAAAATTTCTAATACCCTCTAAACTTAACATTGTTTTGATTCAAGTTAATGTAAATTACTTTTTTAAAAGAGAGTATTACTTAGTTTTTAATTTAAACTACAGCCTTAAGTTGTATATCTAAAGATATTCTTTGCAAAAACTTTTTTATTCTTTTTAGAAATGGGAAATAAAAAAGCGATTTGTGACTTTGAAGTTCTGCCTTGAGAATTTTTAAAGCAAGTTTTAATTAAAGTTATTTGAAAAATTATTAAATGATGAAACTTACTTACAATACTTCGAAACAGAATATAATTTTTGAGTTTAAAAAAGGAGCAACACTCGAGCGCTTTCTTAACGTTTAAATCGAATTGTTTTTTGCACTTTTGTCTTCAGGGAGATAAACTTTATAGTTTTTGGCTGAGGATTTTAGGAGTTAAATATTTTCTTTTATAAATATAATTGTATAAATTTAAAAAAATTTAAGAGATTTATTTTTTAACAAACTAATTTTTCAGGACCAGTAAGAGGTTTATCAGATTTCATCAGAAAATACTTTTTTCTTTTAAGATATATTAAATATTCCTGCTAATATATTGTTTTTGCTAGTAATGATGACTATACATTAAGAAACTGATTCCCTACGAATTTTAAAAGGAATGCATCTTTCAAACTCCGTTTATTGATGAAGCAGAATTTAAACTGTTACACATTATTAATTTTAAAAAAATAACTAAAGATTATAGTATTTAATAAATATTAATATTTTTTGAAAAAAAAATGTTGTATTGATGAGATTATTATTAATGAAGACAGAATAAAATTAATCTCATATTCAAATTTATTATTCCCTTGTTAAGCACACTGTAAAAATGATAAAGAACACTATAAAATTCAGATCAATTTAGATAACAGCTTAAAAAGATCTGTGGCTACCGTAAAATATTTCATCGTAATTTTCACGTAAATACTTATTTAATTAGAATAATTCAGTGCTTTTCCTGTAAAGATTACGGTGCATCAGATTTTTTCCTGTAACATGTACTGGCAAAACTTTATTTTATGGTAAGAAGTACAGTCACTCAGGGTGCCAGTATTTAACTCTTACTTGATCCGGAGTTTCCTTTTACTCTTATTTTTTAATTACATGAGAGAAAAAATAAATTTCCTTCTTTTAATATCCTATGTTAAGTAGTTTGTGAAAACATATCACAAAAACTAATATTTTTCTAAAGACTGGTACAGATAGTATAATTATAAAAAATAAGGCATGATTAGTAGAATTTCAGTTTTGTTAGATAAAAAAAATTATATATATATNATATATACAGCAAAAAAAAATACAAAAAAAACACGAAGGAAATTAAGAACGACAATAAGTTTCATTTATTGCGCATAAGCTGCAACTAAATAGAACTCATAAGATAAGTTCAAAATGGAGATAAAACAAAGAAAAATTACAGACATATGAAAAAAAAGGGGAAAAAAAATAATAATAAAAAAATAACAAACAACTGGGGGGGGAAATAATAAATTAAAAAAAATAAATAATTAAAAAAATCCGAAAAAAAAGGATAAAATTTTTTTAAAAAATCCGGAAAATAAAAGATATAATCTTTTCATCAACCCACACGATTAGACAGCACTCTTTTTTGCTGATATAATCGTGTGTGCTGATGAAAAGATTATATCTTTTATTTGCCGGAGTTTTAAAAAAAAAGTTATCCTTTTTTTTTTCAGATTTTTTTTAAAATTTTTTTTTAAAATTTTTTTTTAAATTTATTTTTTTCCCCCAGTTGTTGTTTTTTTTTTTATTTTTATTTTTCTTCCTCCCCCTTTTTTTCATATGTCTGTAATTTTCCTTTTTTTTTTATCTTCATTGTGATTTTATATATATACATATATCAAATATTCATCATTTTTAAAATCTTAATCCCAAAATCTTGTCATACTTAGGGCCAGTTTCCGTGAAATTTCTGAAGCATAAAATGCTCTTCTTTTTCTGAAGAAGCAAGATTAGTGAAAGAGGAGATATGAAGTAATGGATCACTACATTATAGTTAATGCGCCGAGAGAGCATGTTAAAATTCTTTTAAATGTCATAAACATACTTAGCTTTCAGAAAATACTTGCATGAAAGGAAGATTTACTCAACATCTTATGAACAACGTTAAAATGCTAAAAATAAAGCTTTTAAAAA
The DNA here is from genome assembly GCF_043381705.1 of Parasteatoda tepidariorum. Taxonomy (NCBI): domain Eukaryota; kingdom Metazoa; phylum Arthropoda; class Arachnida; order Araneae; family Theridiidae; genus Parasteatoda; species Parasteatoda tepidariorum. The sequence goes on along the minus strand of NC_092204.1, from coordinate 84,545,611 downwards.
TGCTCGCTGTTAAAAATTTCACTGAGACACTTATTACAAATGGCAACTCTATTTTCCTTTCCCTTTAATCTGACACAAATCTCTAAATTGCTTCGTATATACTTACTCTTGTCTTTTTTAAGTCTCTTTTCAATTGAATTTCTGTATTTTGTATATTTTAATATTGTTTCATTTCGAAATTTCACAGTATTATTTAAGAACAATTATTGAGTTATGCATATGTGTATACACGTACTTACATATTTTATAGTTTTTTTACGCATTCATTATAATAATGTTTAAATAAAAGTAATACTCTGTCTCTTACTTAATAACGTCTTCAACTCTTACATAACTATATGCTTAACTTTTGCTATTAGTATTCAAAGTAATTATAAATTTTCAATATTTAACTGTAATTTATATTTTTTTTTTAAATTTATAATTATTGTTAGAAAATGTATTTCAAGTTTCCTGACGTGAAACTAAAATGAATTAGTAAATTCAACATTGATTTTATATTTTATTTAATTACATTCATCCATTCAACCTGAGTAATTAACATGTTTTGAATTATGTATTTCAAAGCTAAAATAATTAACTTGAGAAAAATTGTTAACGGAAAAAGGTAATTAATATTTAATCTTCACTTAGCGTTCAGCATGGCTTTTCTCGAATTCTACACGGAGAAAAAAACTCCGGTAAAATTACTATACTCTTTGGTAATAACATGTCTGGTAAAGTAAACAAAATATGTGTATTATAAACTAACCATTCATTTGGTAATTTTTTGCTTCGAACGGTAACAGTTTACTAAAAATTCTGTTTTTTTTAAAAAAATTAAAGTTCTTATTATCGCACGTTTAGTCAAAAATACAAAGCTGTAATGTAAATTTAACCGAGTAAACGGTTTTTAAAACCATGCTCTGAAGTATCCTGATAAAATTACCTAATTGTACAACATTTTCCAAATTTTATCAAACATCATAATATTATAATATATTATTAATTTAACATGAATCATTTTAAAAAGGGTTTCAATAAAAATTGCCGAACATTTTTGTGTTTCCATAGAGCCATAATTACAACAAATTTCATCACATTCTCGTAGATTCGACAATACCTTTTTTCCGTGTAACTGAGATGAAAATATAATTTTTTTAACATTTGAACCGTGGAATTATTTCAAATTCTAAATTTAATAATTCAGTTGAAATTCTTGAACAAGCTGTAAACTAAAATCCCTAAGCAATTAGATATAATTCCCCCTTGTCATATGTACAAAAATATTTCTTGGAAATCATTATTTTATACTATTTGTTTTTTAAAATATAACCATGAGCAGATTTTTAAGGCTATTGTTACGATATTAGATTCTCAAATATTTTTATATTAAATCAAAATACTCTTATCCGGAATTTAATAACCTTGCTTGCCTCTTTGCTAATTCAACTTGACAAAAACTTATTTTGTTTTTAGTTTAGTTTTAAACGAATATCCTAACTTAAAAAGACAAGCATGACATTAAACAATTATTTAGACAATGGGTTTCATGCAATAAAATTATAATAAGGACAATTTTTCGTGTATTTTCTTCATGGAACAATTATTTTATGTATAATATGGTTTTCAAAAATAGCATATGATGTCGTACGTTTAAAAAGTGAAATTGTATTTCATATGGAACATTGTAATTTTATTAATTAAAAAATTGTGCATTTAATAGTTAGGGTAGCAATTAATAGCGGTAAGTAATTACATAAAAATGAAAATATAATCGTAACTAAACTTTACTTTGCAAAATCTGTTTATCAACAAAAATATTATTTCTGACATATTTCAGTAAGCAAATATCTCGAACGAGGCTTGAAAATATTCTCCCAAGATTACAGAAAGTTTTTAATCTAAATCTTGCTATCTAAATCTAATCTTCGATCTAAATTTTGTAAAATATTTTATGCCTGTAATGCTTTACGAAATTAATCTCGAGTTAACAAAGTTTATTATTTGCTTAGTCGCATTACATTCTAGCTTCATATAGAAAAATATAGTAATTCTCATATTTCAAGAAGAAAGTTCATGTCCGTCTGGTGTCTAGACGCATAAACATCTTTCCCTTAAGAACATGTCTTTATATATTTGCCTGACTTCATTTTTGTAACATTTATACCTGGCTCAACTTTATTTTTGAACGAACATTTAAAGTTAAGCTTTGTAATTAGACTCCAAATCAAACCCTAAGGAAAACTGTTTAATGACGTAAGAACTTGAACATGAAAATAAATAGTTGTTATAATAGTTAATAGTTTCCAAAATCATAGGATTAGTTTAAAAATAATTTTTCTGAAGGGTAGAAAAATTATAGATTTTTAAAAAAGGTTTTCTAAAAAATCTTGTTAATCCTACCTGCTTGAAACAATAATTTAAAAATAAGTTCCCGTGAATTTTTTTATATAATTATTGAACAACAATATCTGATATGCTTTTAATTTTCTTCCTAAAAAAATTTTATAACCCAATTAAGCGACATTCAGTCTTTTGTCAAATGAAATTAAGTTTTAATAAATATAATTTAAAGAATAAAGCTTTTCAGAAATTTATTCCATTTAAATTTTTCTTCTTCCTTAAATGAAAATAATCTATCTTGATAAAAATCTAACGTAACCTGTGGAAAAAGGCTACATTTGTTTTCTCCCTTTGGCAACAGCAATGTCTCAATTAAAGTAGAAAGCGATAATTTTTATAACTCATAAAATGTAAGTAGCCTTTTTTTACAGCAATACTTAATGAGTGAAGTTCAAGGAACGGGGTCACGGAGTAATCCAATACTCACCTAAAAAAATATACTCCTTGTCTACTCGAAATGAGAAATTTTCGATAAATCCAGTACTTAATGTTTACGGATATACATTTGTGAGCATAAGTAATTGTTGAGCATATGCAGCAGCATATGAGCATGCTAGAAACTGGACATTCGTTAGTATCAAATTATTACTTTTAATTTATTTCTTGGCAAAAAACGTAAAGTAATTTGTTTAATACATTATGCTAAAATTTAATTTCCTATACCTACGTTGCGTGAGTTGTAAATGACGAACATCAGTCTGATATTATTTATAATTGAGTATAATTGAGGCAAGTTAAATTTTTTCTTTATTTTTCTAAGAAATTGAGAAATTAAAATGAGTTATTTCTTATACCTACGCTGCGTAAGTTGTAAGAGACGCCTGGTATTATTATAAATGAGACAAGCTAAATTTTTTCTTTCTCTTTCTAAAAAATTGAGAAATTGAAATTAGTTATTTCTTATACCGCCTGGTTTTACTTATAATTGACTACAATTGAGGCAAGCTATATTTTTATTTCTTTTTCTAAGAAATTGAGAAATTGAAATGAGTCTAATTGAATTGAGTTAATGTTTTTTTATTTGATTAGTAGAGTGTATTTTATCAAGACATTAATTACTTTATGCTTCACAGTTTTCAATAACTTACAACGGCTTCAATTATAAGAGGCAAATTTGATTTATTTATTTACTATTTTTCAGTTTTGTTAAGGAAATAAGAATTAAATTATTTAGACGAAATCTTTTTCTTAGGTGTTAAGCTTAGTTTTCATTTTTTAAATATTTTACATGAAATTCTTTATCCGTATTTTTTTTAAAAACAATTTTACTTTTTTGCTTTCAAATTAGTTCAAAAAGGAGTAAAGTACATAAACTTCTGTTTGATTAAACTAAAAAGAAATTTGACTATCAGCATTTCAATTAGGTAGGAATTTCAAAATACTTGGTTTTTGACGAAATGAAGTTTTGGGCAAGGGAAAGTTAAATTTTTTCAAAACATTATTTTAGCTTTTTCTTTTGCAAGGTAAACGGATTCTGTTAAATTGAAGAAGAAAATTACTTCATAAATTTGCTTCGGTTCAGAAAAAATATTGACAGACTCTTTTAAGTAATACAGGAAGGAAAAAATATTTGAAAAACCAATTTTAGAATTTAATATAGTCTATGAATGCGTACATACTGAATTTGAAATTCCAAACTGAAAAGTAAATTTAATAAAGCTGGTTTACCAAGAACAAGCTTTTCTTCTAAGTTGAGTATTTTTACATTTCAGATGCGTATAGTCCATTTGAATGTAATTAAATATATTGTTCTCTTTTCTCACAAGGTAGCAGATGGCAGACACAAACAGTTTTCTATATTAAATTTAAGCCATTTTTCTATTTGAAGTTGGGTATAAAAATGGGTTCAAGACAGCAATTTTCTTACTGGCAAGATTATGTTTTGCGTAAGTTTCATCTTTACTTTTACTTGTCGAGCAAACTAGATTCAAAAAGTGTTACAAATATTAGAATTAAATGTCTTTCTGTGAAATGTCTTTTTTTTAAACGAAAGTACTTTAAACTTGGAGTGGGGAGTTTAAGTTTTATACTATAAATGAAATTAACAAATAAAGTTTTTCAAAATAGTGTCTATTGGGCTTATATGGGTATCTCTTGAAAACTTGTTAGTCGGAAGTCAGCAAATCAATATTTTGACTTATTAACTTTTTTACGCTGGTGTTTAAAATGTAAGCATATTGTAGCACTGATCATATGAGTAAAAAGCTTAAATTTTGAAGACTGTGTATATATTCATTTATTGTTTTTGCATTCTTATTAAAAAATTTAAAAAATAAAACGTTGGAAATAAAAATCTGTTGAACCATTAAGTGCCATTAAAATTTCTATATTTTGATAATCTTTAATTTTTACGTGCTTTAATTTTTACGTGCTTCAAATTTTCGCTTACAGAATTCATGCGTTTGAAATACTTAAAAAGCAACGTATGTCTAATGTATCTAAAGTTAATTCCTGTTGGTACTATGTTTTATGAATAAAATATAAAAAACACTAAGTCTTAAAAAGTAACTAAATTGAAATAAACCGTATTAAGGTTTTATGATCTAAATAAAAAGTATAACTTATAATTTTTTTAAAAATAATACGCATCTTGTGTTTAGATGTCGTTTCAAAAAGGAAGCCTAAATGAATTCTTAAATATATAACTAAGTGCAATATGATCAAAGTTAAAAATAATTATTAAATTTCTGTTACAAATTTTTGGCAATACTGAAGCTTATTTTCAAGAATAAGTAATTAAACTTTTATTTTAAAATACAATATAAATATTTAAAGTCGAAAGCATTTATTTTGCATATTAAATATTGCGCATATATTATCTATTTTAATTGCTTAATTTTAAATTTAACACTACTCAATATGAATTTAATAAGCTTTAAAAGTTATTGTGGTTGAGGAAACATATTAAATGCTGTAAATTATAAACCACGCCATGCTTAAAATAAGCAGATGAAGATCAAAGAAGCATTTAATTTAAGCTCAAAATATGACAGTCTTAGACAGAATTTTATAGATGTTAGATACCTCTGAAATTTAGGTTTCTTTAAATATTTACGCTTCAAAATGGTATAAAATATGCAATATAAATTCTGAAATAAAAAAAGCAATTAAATTTGTGCTAAAAAGAATTAGATTTAAAAAGTAAACCTGGTGACATAAACCAAAGAATTAATTGCAAGTAACATTTTATCATATGAGAAATGATTTGTAAGCAATAATAATGGTTAAAATAAAGCACATACAGATAATTAAATGAATGAATCATGATTTTTAAAATTTTCGCAAACGGGTATATTAAAAGCAACAATTACTAAATCAATAAAAAATATGGTGGATTTGCATGAAACAAAATTCATTTTAATATATTTAGTTAATAGTTAATAATTGTAGAGCAAAATTTATTCTATAATTAATTTTAAAATTTTATTGTATGACATTCAAAAAAAGAGTGTTAATAACATATAAATGGGAAAATATCGAATTTTTCATTATCAATATTTTATTTAATACAAATTCAAATAAGCTAAAATTTTATTTTTTAATAAAAAAATAATATAAGTTACATTTAATGCAATTAATGCAAATTAAATTGTAGTTACAATTTTGCATGTATATATAATTAAAGATGTAATCTACAATGAAATTATATCTAAATCATTCACAAATACTTTTCAAGTAAAACCAATTTGCGTTAAACATGAAGACGCAAATAATAAAATTTTCAAAAATTATTCCAAACATATTTTCAACCTTAATTTAACCTAAAATCACATTAAACTGTGAATTGTGAATGTATAATCTATGCATTATTCAGAAGAAAAAAAATGAATAATAGTTAAAAAATAGAAAACTTTCTTTAGTTTTAATAAAATGCTGCAAATTAATGAATTTTAAAATATCTTTAAACCTTTTTCATGCTTTAAAAAACTATGCATCAAAACTCTTTTTAATGATACGAGAAGAAAAAAAAAATTTTTTTTACTTCTAAATCTCTTAAAACTGGGATGTTTAGTTTTCAACCAATTTTCTCTTTTCTAAATGATTATACATTGCTGTAACTTGTAGCAATAAATATTTACACAATGATTACATAAATTTAAATGATATTTCATAAAAATATAAATTTTATATCAGAAAAAAAGTGTTTTTTCTCTTAAATGAGATGCAATTTTTTAATTCAAACAAAAAGAATATAAGCTAAGATAAAACGGTTGTTATTTTGCATTCTCTCTAAGATAAAGTATAAGTAATTTTATAAATGCATCATAGAAAATAAATTCTCTAAATTTACTTGACTGAGATTAATATTTATAATAATTTTTGGATAATAGTAATTATTATTAATAATGGTAATAATATTTTTAAGTATATTAATGTCATTATTAATTATATTAATAATCCATAACAATTTGTTAATAATAAAGAAAATAGGAAAGCAATCTTAAACTTATAATGAAATGTAGAAATTCTGAAGGTACAATTACCATGTTTATAGGAATAACAAATCTGTTTTATTTAACTCAATTTAAAAAAAAATAACTTATTTGAAAATATTGGATTCTATTAATTTGAATGGCAAATTTTGGATATTTTTCTTTTCTGTCCTTATTGTACATGGTAGTATATTTATCTTCGGAATCATATAATTTGCTAAAACTTCAATTATTATAAACAAAGCCTTCGTTGTCCAAGCATTCATACGCAAGAGTAACAAATCTCAGCATTATCTGAAACGCATTTTCCATTTCTGAGTAATTATTTAACCATTACGTTACATGATTGTATTTATATATTAATTTAACATAATTATTTAATTATTACTAATTAAATATTTATAAAAATGCTAAAATTATTATTTTTAAAAATAATGATACAACCAATATTTGTTATATTATTAATTATATTATTATTATTAATTATATTATATTATTTTTGTTATATAATGAAAAAATAGAAAGTCAATGTTAAGTTTAAAACGAATTTTAGAAAATCGTGAAGGTTCAATTATGTTGATTATGTAACCAAAATACAATTTTTACTTAATATAATTTAACCAATTATTTGAAAATATTGAATTTCATTCATTTGAAGGACAAAGTTTAGTTTTTTTTCTGATTTCTGAACACAAATTTACATCACAATATATTTATCTTCCCAATTACATAATTTATTAAGGCTGCAATAATGATAAGCAAATATGACAGCTTTCGTTGCTCAAGCATTCATACACAAGAATGGCAAATCACCGCAGCATCTGAAACACGTGTTCCATACCCGAGTAATCATTTAGCCATTACTATGCATGATTGCTTTCTACTATCTTCGCCAATACATCAGGAGATTACAGTTTCATGTATTTATAGACCAATGTAAATTGAGCAGTTTAAATGAAATATTAGTTCGAAAAGCTGATGATTACAGTTGCAGGAATCTATGTTCGAAAGCAATCAGATGCGGAGTCTTCAAATATATAATTTCTGTCATCACTATGACTTGGTTAATGATAACTTGTTCCTGAATTCTAAAGCAGATTTGAGTAGTCAAATATTGTTCCCAGCTTTTCGCAAAGCCATTTTGTAAGTTACGAGTTTATTAATAAATTCAAGTAAATTGTGATTAGCGTATCTAAAATTTCAGGTAGTTTTTTTTCTTTGCTTGTTACTTAAAAACTTAAATGTTCATAAAAGTATAACGATTGATATTTAAATAATAACCTACGGTTACGATTTTCTTTATTTAATAGCTCACATTCAAAAAAACCAATTTTTAAACCTTCAATAATTTATTATTTGACCAGCAGAAACATAAATGTTTATATAAACAAATATAAAAATAATAAAATGTGTTGTAATTCATCAGCAGCCAACAATAACGCATACCTTTTGAAAGAAAAAATATGGATAATGTAATAGCAACGTGGCGAACAACCAACTCTGTAAGCCATGAGGCTATTGGTTGGACCATACACTGCCAACTATAACTAGAGAACACAAAAATTACTTAAAATATAACATTGAAAAGTTTAATCTGAAGTCATAACAAAGCCTAATTTTATAAAAGTCTGCATACACAGATACCACAATATCAACAGCCTTTCTTCTAAATTATTAAACTGCAGATGACATGTCGTCACAAATGAATAATATAAGTATATGCATATGTAAAATTGTAAAAGTTTTCAAACAATGAACAGGTAATTTGTGTGACCACCTGACGTTTTATACTAAAACGCTATAACGTTACATTGCTGCTAGAATACTAGAGTGGTATAAAATAAGTAAACACTTTCTAGGTGGGCTACAAAACCAACCTTTATTTTGTGAGCATGGTAGTCTGAATAAGAATTCATACCTGAACTTCAGTTCATACTTAGGATATAACGCCATCAGTATAACTTCCACTCTGTCCTTAAATCGAAAGGCAATTTCGCGGTTCGATATTGCCGATAGGTTTGCTTAATTGCAAAAACGGTTGCTCGCAACGGGTTACCATTTCTCATTATTTATCATAATTTCTGGCTAATATTACGTTTTTTTGTCTGGTGCTATTATCTCATAGTTTCTCAAAGCTGTTCGCAAAAGGAAAAAAAAGGAATCCCAGACGTTGTTAATTATATCCGTTTAATTGTGTGAATTTTATGATCTTTATTCAACTGCAAATAAAAATTCTGAACTATTCACTTGCACATATATGGAGCTGAATAGTAAAAAAATAATTGTCATCGATATGAAGATGATTTTAAGACATAGGAGTATTTCATAATCCATTTCTAAAAGGGTAAGGTAGTAAATTTGAATGATTGCTATCCAGCATTTTTCTGATTTTTTTACAGTGAATCTAGTGACTAATATTTAGGTTTTACGTATGAAAAGTACTGTTTTTTTTAATTTCTTATTTATACTTGTATCTAACATTGCTATCTTGGAAATTGAGGTATTTTTACCTATTGGTATTATTACGCTAAATCGAATGAGAATAAAACCAAAATGTCTGATTTAATAGTTTATTAGTTTTTATTTATTAAAAGTTCCTTGTGTACAAAGTAAATAAATTTTCGCTTCTACCAATATGCGCAACTGACATTGACATCTAGAAAATTGATAGTATCTTTATTACAACAAAAAAAGTGGTGTAAAATTTTGAGTTATATGATATGTATGAATCAAGCAGCTTTTTATACAGAATTACATAGTTTCTCCTAAGTGACAGGAACTAAGTTCAATTATGTACAGTGTTATTTTTGTTGCAAATTTATGCGATAATAATTTATTTTTCTAAAGTTTTTCTAATAAAAAAAAATAAGTATACTTCTCACTTACTCTGCATGCTTGACACGTATCCTTGTGAAAAACATTAGAAAAGCATTTTGCTAAAATGTTTTTCAGAATTATTCTCACGCAGTGCTTAAAACACTTTTGCATATCTATTCATTTTCGCCTTTTGTTGGTTTTAATGTATTCCAGTTTTCTTTGCTGCACCATATCAATAGGAAATATGTCTTATGTCATCAGAATTCTTTTGAAGAAAACAAACAATATCTCCTCTTAGTATGTATCACTTTTAAGCAAATTTTTAGCACATTTAATATTCATAAACATTTTTTGAAGATGACGAAAAGTTTGCAAAGCAAACTTCAATACAAAACCTTTTCAAGGCTTTATTTTAAGTTTTTGTAACATAATTCAATTTATACGAATAAATATTTAAATATAAACAGTGTAAATGTATATATATATATACATACATAAAGAAAACTAAACATACCTTAAGCTCAAATTTTGTAAACATGATGTAAGTGTTTAAAATTTATGGTCACAAAGAGTTATTCTATAATGTTCATCAACGCTGTTTCAAATGCACCCACGCTTCACGCGTCGAGGATTTTACTTCTTCACTTCAATTCCACAACAGTTTCGTCTTTCATTTCTTCTCTGATAATTTCGTATGTACCTAGAAGCAGTACCGATATTCATTTTTAGTAATTTAGTAACCTCGCCAACCCCACATATATATATANGCCGCTAGGGTTTTCACAAATCTCCTCCGAGTTCTTCAAAATTCATTTTTAAACTTGAATTAGCGCTGCAAGATAGATAGTTGAAAATGGAAGCTAGGAATAGTAAATTCGATGACCAAAAAACTTTGGAATTTGTTCAGTTTTATGAGAAAGAAGAAGTTTTGTGGAATGTCAGGCATGAAGAATATAAAAACAAAGATGCCAGGGACTCAGCGTTTTTGCGAATAGCAAAAGCCATGAATATGCCCCGAGTTGGACCGGCAGACGTGAATAACAAGATCAATAGCATAAGAACAGCTTTTAAACAAGAGTTGCAGAAAATTAAAGAATCGAAAGGCACAGGGGCTGCAGCTGAAGTTGTTTACATTCCAAAAATTTCCTGGTTTGACGCTGCAAATAGATTTCTTCCATCAGTCATTAAGAAAAGAAAATCATTTTCGAATTTGGTAATGAATTTTAAACATTATGTAATATATATATATATATATATATATTGTTTATAATCAAACTTTAATTCATATAAATTGAATAACGCATTGAATGACTCATAAAATACAGTATTTTAAAAGTATTATTTAGTCAGTCATAAGTGAGGTTTGAATAAAACAGTAAAAGAATGTTGTAAATATTTTTTCAAACCAAATGCTGAATGAAGTGTCTGGGGTATTCTTTGATTGAAATAATATATAAATATGATTAGGTATGGAAGGATTTTAATATTGTTCTTTAATTAGTTGAATTATTATCGAATTTCGAAAGATTAAAAAGCACAAAGGAGGTTAAAAATAAATAATGGATGATATTCGAATATACTTACAATACTTGCGAATTTATTAAAATAATTAGGTTCTTTTTCGAATCAATAGGCAGAATTCTGGAAACGTGGGTTCATTAAATTAAAAAACATGCTTTATTATTTCGTTGGACTTTCTAGAGCTCTTAGAATCTGCTGCCTGAATAAAGAACTTTATTTGATATTAGAGTGATTAAAATTGCAGTCCTTGTTATATATTATTGAATAAAGTAATAGAAAGAGAAAATTTTCGATCACTATTTTTTTATTTTTTATAAACTGAATTATTTAAAAAAAAAACTTTAGTTTGCGCATTACAAACACCACAAATTATATTGTAGATGTTCCATACCGGTCAAACATTTATAATTTTATTATAATATTAAATATTATTACATTAATATTGCAATAAAAATGACATTTGTATTACATTATATTATATCAATATTACATTGCATTATATTATTATATTACATTTAACATTACGTTGAATTAAGAATTATTATTATTATTTGCATTAAAAATTTCAAAAAATATCATTTCTAAGTATCTGGAAATTAACAAAGTAAATCAGTTCGAACTGTTAAATTATTTTGATCATTTAGTTTATTTGTTTGTAGTCTAAATTATTATTATTTAGCACATTTTTGATAGTTGCTTCTAAATTCTGCGTAAAACCATCATTTGATATAATTTTTGTTTTCAAATTTATTTCCGGTTTTAGTTACATTAAAAACATCAATTTTGAAAGTAGCTTAAATTCTCAACAATTTGAGCATTTGAAGATGTAGTTCGGTTATCTACGATCACTTGTCTGTATAAGAAGACATCCGATATTCACTTCCGTTTAATCATTTAACTATTGCTATCCACTATGATTTGCATTTACAACGCATGGATAGCTAGATATTGGAATTTCAAATATCAACACTGAGAAAGAAATTGTTATAATTTCGTAATTCATGAAGAGCTTTTAGTTACTCAGGAAAAATTTTAATTTATTTTTCGCCACGTCTAAATTCACAAGTATATACGATTTAATGAAATGTATTGAACTTTAATTTTACGTTAACGAAGTTAAGAATTTAAATTAACAATTTATTGATATTCTGTTAAATTAAAAGTAAAATTATATACGGTATTAAAACTGAAAATAATGCTATTATTCTTTAAGAAATTATTTAATTAAAAGATTTTCTGTATACTGTACCGATGAGTTATTGAATGAAACACATCTTTTGGAATACAACAGATAAATTTGACTATTAAAGCTATCATGTTCTTATTTAGTATTTAATGCTCACTCAGTGCAATTTTGGGACCACATGAATTCGTTTTGGCATAGGTACTACTACTGATTACTTTAGAACTATGATGTCGCTAGACATTAATTACTTTGGAACTATGATATCACTAAACTTTAATTGCCTTTGAACTGTGATATCGACAGATTTAAATTACTTTGGAGTTATGATATCTCAAAATTTTAATTACTTAGGAACTATGCTACTGCTCAAGAGTAGAAATCCGTTATTCTGCATATTACCTAGCTAATGTGTAGATCCAGTTAAAATTAACCTTCAGAAGATTTATATATTTATGTACTAGTGGGCTGCTCCCCCTGCTCGCTAACGCTCGCCAACCCCCGAAAATTGCTACGCAATCTTATATGGTTTGCTTCGCGTACCAAGATCGCTTCGCTCGCTACTAACTTAGGTACATTGCAAATGCACACAATTCTAAGAATTCAAAACAATCATTCAAATCCATATAAAAAAATTACATCTTTTTAGTAAATACTAAGTCATTAAAATAAATTTGAATTCAAATAAATGACATGTAATTCGTTAAACCTATTAGAAATGTGCTATAGTATAATTCGTGATATAAATCAAAAATCGTCAAATAAATTCGTAATATATAAATTCGTGAAAAAAAGCGCTTTCGACAAAATACTAAAATAGAGATCTATCGACAAAGACTACTCACTTCTGCCTAGCTTAATAGTATGAGATTGCCGCAGCTGATGCTCTCTGGTTATTTCAGTTTCCGTTTTTAAAAGCGCTATATGTTGAGTCACCTCAGATAGATTTGGCATGTGACATTTTTAGCGGCAATCATGGGTCGATTCGCCGTGTAACAGAAATAGTAGCGTAAGCAAAACAAAGCAAACGTTGCCACCGGCGGAAAAGAAATACAGCCAAAATTTGGGAGCCACGTAAGAGAATTATATATATTAGATATTTAGATCTATTGGTAAACAGAAGTGATTTTTCTAAGTAATCATTTTTTTAAATAACATTTATGTTGTTATAACGTTATATTGTTGAAACAAATTTGATGAGTTCACATTCTTAATTTATTATTTTCGCTTGCCAAACGGTAGGATATATTAAATTTTTTTTTTTTGCCTGCATCTCATTGTGCATGAAGCTGATCCTTAAGTTCTAAATCATTTAACAGGTCTCTTTAACTGTAATTTATAACAGTATATTAATGTTATTTGCTCAAAAATAATAATTGTTAGACCACCTTTCTAAATAACTTTATCTTGAAATGTAAGGCATATTTAGATTATAATACTAATAAAAAAACAGCAATTCTCTTAGTTTTAAACTCTTGAATTAAAAGCGTAATAATAGCAGCACAGGAAAATAACTTTAAGTTAGGGATTCAAAAATATTTATAGAGAAGCATGACTTTTATTAATTTTATGCTGACTACTACCAAAGCAATAAGGAGACGAATGAGGAAAAACTGGATCACACCACGTGATTTTCTGGCCAATAAAAATGCACCGACAACAATGGAAAACTGCTACACCATCATTAGAATTTTATATATAGTAAGATATAAAAAAATGCTGTTTGTAGACTGTGGTGACTTGGCTGATACTGCAACAGAATTTTTGAGGTTGAAGATTTGCAGGTCACAAGCTGCGGTAATTTTGTAGTAGTTCAAAAATTAAAAATTTTGCAGTAAATATTAGATTATATGGCAATGCCATCTATCGTGAGCTCTGGGAAATTCTGGGCATTTTGTGTTAAGCAGCTATGTGGCATCTATTTTTATAGTCAGGGGCATTGATTGAAGAGTACAGGAACACTGGAAACTCTTCATGTGATAAAAGAATGTATGAAATATTGAGGTGTCATCGCTGGGATTCGAACTACTTCTCAGTCGCTCTCCGTCAGCTTGACTGATTAAATCTGTCAACTACAGTATGTATCCTGATGCAAGGAACCAAGTGGTTTCGTAAGATGAACCTAGTTGCTGCGGATTAAATTCTTTGTTGTTTAATCATAGTAGGTGAAAACAGTCAATAAAGATTTGTCTCATAGTCAACTGTTTTAATACTGTTTTTATAGTTATTTGACTATTTTGGTTGAATATGGTAAAATAAAATTTAAATAAATAGTTATTTTACCGTGTCTCTGAGAAATTTTTAACAATATGGTTTTGCGTTGCCTGCCTTAGCTTCTTGATTTGTCAGTGGTTTTTCTAACTTTTAGAATCCATTTCCAAAACAACCAGTTCCATGAATCTTATGCTTATTAATTATAATAATAATCGCTATAATTGAGTAAGAAAAATATTTTTTTCAAACAAGTTAAAATTTTTAATTTAAAAATTTTTAATTTTAAGCTATAAAGATATATTGTTCTAAATTATTTAAAGTCATTTAAAAAAAATTTTAAAAACAGACTGAAATTTATCATTGAAGTTAAAAATTCTAGAGTAAAATATCTACTTTCAAATTCAATTAAGTAAACTCTTTTGATATAAAGTTGTTTGAAACTCAAATTAAAAATTTATTTTGATTAGGCATAATGATAAGTCTAAATTGGGTCCTAAAATAGTTCTAGTTTAGGATGAATTAAAGAAAAAAAAGTTTTAACTACTTACATTTTATTATAATAATATTTTGACCTTAATTTTGTGCATTAGCATTATAAATAAATTAATTAATAAATAAATAATAAATTAATAAAATAAAATTAGTAATTAAATTTCTAATAAAATTAGATTGTGTAAAAATATTACTTAAAAACTTTGGATGCTTCTAAATAATAAAATATTTACAGTTATGTCAAATAAGTATTCCATGCATTTTATTTTATAAATATAGATANACAAACAATATATATATATATATATTGTTTATAATCAAACTTTAATTCATATAAATTGAATAGCGCATTGAATAACTCATAAAATACAGTATTTTAAAAGTATCATTTAGTCAGTCATAAGTGAGGTTTGAATAAAAGAGTAAAAGAATGTTGTAAATATTTTTTCAAACCAAATGCTGAATGAAGTGTCTGGGGTATTCTTTGATTGAAATAATATATAAATATGATTAGGTATGGAAGGATTTAAATATTGTTCTTTAATTAGTTGAATTATCATCAGATTTCGAAAGATTAAAAAGCACAAAGGAGGTTAAAAATAAATAATGGATGATATTAAAAAAATATGTTGCAATAATTAAAATATATCAGTAAGTTGAACTGCAATGTCACGTAATTTTGTGACAAGCTAAAGCTTTATGAACTAGAATTCTGTGCTTAGGAATCCTTCATCATGATATGAGGCTTAGGTCCAGATGGAAATTTAGCAAATTTCAATTATTACTTAACTGAATTACTTAACTGAGTTTTATAAGCATGATAAGTCATTTAGCACTAAAACACTACAACGGATGAACCAACTATTTCTTTGTTTTTTTTTATCTTCCATTGTTAGTTATTTTCAAATTTAGTTGGGATAAGATTAAAAGGACCTTTTGAAATATAAAAAGAGAAAAATATATCGACATTCACAAATTTTTTTAAACTACGTATCCCTAGACGCAAACTGCAAAAAAGTGCTTAGCAAAATTTAGCGTAAATGTGTCAAAATGGCTCTGAAACAAATATAATCGAATATAAAAACCCCATGCCTCAGTTGTTGGTTTATAGTGATACTCTCAAAATGCTCAATAATGCTTAGCGAATACATGGGGTTTTCAAATTTGATTATGTTTGCTTCGTTGACACATTTTTGCTCGATTTTAGAAAACCCTTTTTTAAAGTTTATTGTACAGTTTGCCAAAAATTGAACAAAAACACAATAGAAAAACTGTTTCAAAAAATTACTTTTGCTGAGATTTGTTCGATACGTAATTTCTTATTTTTTTAACAACATGAATTTGAAATAGACGCATTAATAACATATTCAAGTTATTATTGATATTTAAATGTTGCGTAATAATTTTGGAGATATTTCTGTACTTTCTTTAAGTACATACGTAATTTGATATTTTTTTTAGGAAAATGAAGAGAATTTGTTAAATGCCTTGAAGTATAAAGCTTTTTTATGTAAAGGTGTAAAATTATGGTACGTCTAAGAATTTTTAAATAATTTTGAGAAGTAAGAAAGATATGAATGAAAATGCAAAATTGCATGGGTCATAAATAAAATACAATAGATTTATAGATAACCATATTTTCTCGGTTACTTATTCGACTCTATTAGCGACATTTTACTGAATATCTGAACAAAAAATTCATATTTATTTCTAAAGATGGATATAATATTACTAAATAATATTCAAATATACTTACAATACTTGCCAATTTATTAAAATAATTAGGTTCTTTTTCGAATCAATAGACAGAATTCTGGAAACGTGGGTTCATTAAATTAAAACATGCTTTATTACTTCCTTGGACTTTCTAGAGCTCTTAGAATCAGAATAAAGAATTTTATTTGATATTAGAGTGATTAAAATTGCGGTCCTTGTTATATATTATTGAATAAAGTAATAGAAAGAGGAAATTTTCGATCACTATTCATTTCTTTTTATAAACTGAATTATTTTTAAAAAAAACCTTAGTTTGCGCATTACAAACACCGCAAATAAATTATAGATGTTTCATACCGGTCAAACAGTTATAATTTTATTATAATATTAAATATTATTACATTAATATTGCAATAAAAATGACATTTGTATTACATTACATTATATCAATATTACATTGCATTATATTATTATATTACATTTAACATTACATTGAATTAAACATTATTATTATTATTTGCATTAAAAATTTCGATTTTTAGTTAGGTTATAATATTATAGATATCATCTAAACATTAAAATGAACCTTTTAAAAATAATCTAAGAATTCAAAAAATAGCATTTCTAAGTATCTAGAAATTAAAAAAAGTAAATCCTTTCGAAATGTTAAATTATTTTGATAATTTAGTTTATTTGTTTGTAGTCTAAATTATTATTATTTAGCACATTTTGGATAGTTGCTTCTAAATTCTGCGTAAAACCATCATTTGATATGATTTTTGTTTTCAAATTTATTTCTGGTTTCAGTTACATTAAAAACATCAATTTTGAAAGTAGCTCTTTAAATTCTCAACAATTTGAAAATTTGAAGATGTAGTTCGGTTATCTACAATCACTTTTCTGTATAAGAAGACATCCGATATTCACTTCCGTTTAATCATTTAACTATTGCTATCCACGATACTTTGCATTTGCAAGTCATAGATGGCTAGAGATTGGAATTTCAAATATCAATACTGAGAATGAAATCGTTATAATTTCGTAATTCATGAAGAGCTTTTAGTTATTCGGGAAACATTTTACTTTATTTTTCGCCACGTCTAAATTCACGAGTAAATACGATTTAATGAAATGTATTGAAATTTAATTTTACGTTAACGAAGTTAAGAATTTAAATGATCAATTTATTGATATTCTGTTAAATTAAAAGTACAATTAAACATGGTATTAAAACTGAAAATTATGCTATTATTCCTTAAGAAATTATTTTATTAAAAGATTTTCTGTATACTGTACCGATGGTTTTATTGAATGAAACACATCTTTTGGAATACAACAGATAAATTTGACTATTAAAGCCATCATGTTCTTATTTTGTATTTAATGCTTACTCAGTGCAATTTTGGGACCACATTAATTCGTTTTGACATAGATTCTACAACTGATTACTTAAGAACTATGATATCGCCAGACATTAATTATTTCGGTACTATGAAGCCGCTGAACATTAATTACTTTGGAACTATGATATCGCTAAACTTTAATTGTCTCTGAGCTATGATATCGATACATTTTAATTACTTTGGAGTTATGATATCACTTAATTTTGAAACTATGATATCTCTAAATTTTAATTACTTTGGAACTATTCTACTGCTCAAGAGTAGAAATCAGTTATTCTGCAATTTATCTAGCTAATGTGCAGATGCAGCTAAAATAAATAAATATATNCATGAACATAAACAGGTATAAACCGGTTTCAGCCGAGTAAAAACTATAAAGCTTACTTAATAGATAACTGATAATTAAGATTTTACATAGAATCTTACAGTGCGTCTAATAAATTAGCCATATTTATATATATATATATACATGTATGTAAAAAAAAATGCTGTTTGTAGACTGTGGTGACTTGACTGATACTGCTACAGAAATTTTGAGGTCGAAGATCTGCAGGTCACAAGCAGCGGTAATTTTGTAGCAGTTCCAACCTCAAAAATTTTACAGTAAATATTTGATTGTATGGTATTGCCATCTATCGTGAGCGCTGGGAAATTCTAGGCTTTTTGTGTTAAGCAGCTCTCTGGCATCTACTTTTATAGCCAGGAACATTGATTGATGAGTACAGGAACACTGGAAACTCTTCATGTGATAAAAGAATGCTTGAAATATTGAGGTGTCATCGCTGGGATTCAAACTACCTCTCAGTCGCTCTCCGTCAGCTTGACTGATTGAACCTCTCGACTACAGTATGTATCCAGACACAAGGAATTAAGTGGCTTCATAAGATGGACCTAGTTGCTGTGGATTAAATTCTTTGTTGTTTAATCATAGTAGGTGAAAACAGTCAATAAAGATTTTTCTCATAGTCAACTGTTTGAATACTGTTTTTATAGTTATTTGACTACTTTGGTTGAATATGGTAAAATAACATTTAAATAAATAGTTATTTAACCGTTTCTCCGAGAAATTTTTAACAATATGGTTTTGCGTTGCTTGCCTTATCTTCTTGATTTGTTATGCTCATTAATTATAATAAGAATCATTATAATTGAGTATGAACAATATTTTTTTCAAACAAAGTAAACTTTTTAATTTAAAAATGTTTAACTTTAAGCAATAAAAATATATTGTTTTAAATTATTTAAAGTCATTTAAAAAATTTTTTTAAAAACAGACTGTAAATTTTTTAAAATTCTAGAGTAAAATATCTACTTTCAAATTCATTTAAGTAAACTCTTTTGATATAAAGTTGTTTGAAACTCAAATTAGAAATTTATTTTGATTAAGCATAATGATAAGTCTAAATTGGGTTCTAAAATAGTTTTAGTTTAGGATGAATTCACGAAAAAAAACTTATTAGTTTTAACTACTTACATTTTATTATAATAATATCTTGACCTTAATTTTGCGCATTAGCATTGTAAATAAATAAATTAATAAATAAATAATAAATTAATAAAATAAAATTAGCAATTAAATTATTAATAAAATTAAATTGTGTAAAAATATTGCTTAAAAACTTTGGATGCTTCTAAATAATAAAATATTTACAATTTTGTCAAATAAGTATTATAGATAGTGTATAGATAGTGTACGTTATCATCACCATTAATATATATGCATAGAATCCTATTCTAAATCTTAGAAATTAATATAATAAAGAAAAAAGTAAACGAAAAGTTGAAGATTTATTATTGAGAAATCAAATTCTGTTCGATTGCAACAAGACTCTCTCTCTCTCAGTACAACAATACGAAGTAACTGAAGTTCTTCTGGATGAACATCAAAAAACATACTTCCGTAACAGTGGCTGCATAATTGCTTCAAATTAGCTGCAGTATAACTACAGATTTAAAGTGTCATTACTTTTTTTTATATTCGTGATTTAAAAATGACTTCATATAAACTACAGTTATTTTGTAGACAAAAGTAAAAATTTTATTGAAATAAATTACTTCATCTTAGATGAAAAATATCTGAAGCGTTGTTACAGTTAAGAATGACCCATTGAAAATCTATTGACTGCAGAATAACTTTAATTCAACTTCAATTTTGTGAAAAAAATAAAAACTGGTGTTTACTTTTAGCTGGAGATTAACTGGCTTAATCCACTGAAGTTCCAACAAATTTCTTCATTTTCAAAATTAGCTACACTATAAAAAAATTCCGGATCAAATTACGATATACAGTACCGTTACATTGGGTGCAATATCTGTAAAATTCATTCTACCGCAAAATCCATTTTTACCGTAAACTATTATACCGTAATTTTTACAGTAATATTTGCTTAATTAAAGTGGTTCAGTCATTTTAATGAATTTATTTCTGTAAAAATTAGGGTGCATGAAGAGTTTCATTCCGTAACATGTTTAGGAAAAAATGGATTTTATTGTAAAAAGTACCACCAATTTGAGAGGTCATCAACGTTTCAGTCCACGTAATGTAACAAGGAAATTTATTTATTTTACGCTATCTAAAAAATTTTATAAATCAAACATCAACACATTTGTTGCAAAAATCAATCATCCCTTACTTAACTGTAATACAAAGAATCAAATGTTATAAAATATTATGATTTGGAGAAAAAAATTCTTTTAAAACTAACGTAGTATAGGGTATATTATAAAACCGTATATTACATAAATGTATATTATATAGGGTATATTACATAATGTGGTATATTATAAAACCATATTTTATTGTTAATTTTACCGAAATCATTATTAAAGTATTTAGGTAAAAATTATCGAGCTTTTCGGTGTATTATAGAGCTAGAAGATCGTTAAATTTTGCCATATTCTGATAGTTTGAGCATGCTTTTTTCTTGGTGAGCAATTAAGAAAATGAACTTTATACCATCTATTTATTTATCATTATCTATGGCCAGCGACAATAAGTTCAATCAAACAATCTTAAAACTTGTTGATAACATAAGAGAAACGAACTTTTTAATCTTAATGATATGGAAGCCACTAATGCCCACGTTGCCTAGTTAAATGACGGAAAACTCCTAATATGTCACCTTAACGGATTATCTCAGTTTATCTGCAGATTTGTTAGGTAACGTGCATACTAATGGCTTTCGAGCATTAGTGGTAACAACTATACTATACTTGAATCATAGAACAAATGAGACCATTTTTCATTCTGCCAATCCTTTTTTTCCTTCTTAATCTTAGTTCAGTGTTTCTATAGAATTAAAATCTGGTGCATTTCTGTCTTTGAAAGACAATCACCTGCATTTCAACTATGAAAGGAGGCAAATATTGTTGTAAAATTTTATCTTTCAATTTGAACTTATAGCTTATCTTTAGACTTCTTGTGATATAATTTTTTTATAATGATTACTTACTGCTCTTCAAATTTTACAACCAAAATGAGTGGTCTTTCGTATTAAACATCACTCTCCAACGTTTCAAAACATATTAGAAATGCAATTTTATTATAATACAATTTATTGGTTACATGAATTATAAATCACAAGCTCATTAGAATGACATTCGATATGTTATAGAGTAACATGCATTATGAATTATACTTTAATAGTTATAGAGCATTCCGAATATGAATTTCTAACCCATAATTTGGTCCCGAGTGAAGGATTGGAAAGCATCTTCTCTCATGTGAGACTTCTTAATATAAGCGCTGCTTGCATACATACAAGAAAATACGTCTTCCAAACATCATTTCATGACTTTTGAATAAACTACTGAAATTGAGACAAAAATATTTATGGTATCTATGGTTCAGATATATGCCTCGGTGTAAAGTAAGAGAAAAAAAAAGATTTATAAAGGTTATTCTAACTCAAATGAATAGCATTTTACCGAAAAGCAGCTTAGGTAAAAATGACAAAATTCAGGAACATATATGAGCATTGCTTGCCTCTGTTCAAGTAACTACGATTTCTTAGCTTCATTTGATTGCTTTTTGATTGAATTACGAAGAAAATACTTCTCGGCTACTTTAAGAAGAAATTAATTACAGACTTAATTGCTGACTTAATTATCAGCTTTATAGAATAATCTCAAGTCTTAACTTAATTACCAGACTTAACAGTTAAACTTGAATGGGAACTTGGCAACATTTAGCATCTTATATTTCAGAAAAGGAGCCTAAAAATTTCTATGGTTCAGGTAAACGTCTGGGTGTAAAAAAAATAAATAAATAAGGAAAGAATAGCGAGATAGATAAAGTATATCTGCAGTGCGCAAAATAAACGGACCACCCTTAATAACTTTTGATCTAATGATTGGATCTTCACTTTCTTGGACTCAATTTTAATGGCTCAAGAGGGTGACTTCAAATACTAATTAATAAGTGCAGACGATACTTCAAGTTATGAAATCAGACACAAAAACGTACTTTCTCTGAATAAACATACCTGTTTTTCGATGTATTTAAATTTTGTATCCCCAAAATATAGGGGGTAGCCGCAATATAGGAAATATGGTTGACATAGTTTGGTCATGGAAGTCCAAAATTTGGATCCCTTGACCAAATATAATATTATTTAATATTACATTAATAATATTTTTTTCGTATTTTGCAGTATCTCGAGATATGTTTAAAGGAATTCAAAACTTTTTGCACACACTTATAAAATGCGTTTATCCAAAGATAATTTTGTAGAAAAAAATACATTTTAGTATGTATTTATTGTTTTTTATTAATTCATTAAATACTTAATAGTCGAAAAAATTTTGAATTGGAAGGTACACAATTTTTCACATCATTTTAATGTGTAATTTTACATGAAAAAATGCAAACTTTGAGCGAAATTGGCTGAACAGTTCCTGAGAAATCGAATTTTAAATATATAACTTTTTTAAAATTCGATTTTTCAAGAACTATTCAACCAATTTTGCTCAAAATTTTGTATTTTGCCATGTCGAATTACATACACTGAAATGATGTAAAAAATTGTATACTTGACAATTAAAAAATTTTTGTTAATATTTAATAAAATAATAAAAAATAATAAATATTTATTAAAATTAATTTTTTGCATGGAGTTATCCATGGATAAACCAATTTTATAATTCTGTGCAAAAAACTTTAAATTCTCTTAAAACTTTCTCGAAATATGATGAAATAAGCAAAAAATTAAATTAGCATTAAGGGGTCTAAACTTTGGACGACTCTCCTGAGTAAACTATTAGGACCATGTCTCCCAGATTGCGGCTACTTTAGGGGTTAGAAATCCGAATCTACGTAAAAAAGGTACGTTTATTCAAAGTTCAATTTGTGCATGATTCCATAAGTTAATCTGTCGTCTGCACTAATTAATCATCATATCCCTTCGTATCATTAAGAATGAGTCTTACAACTCGAAGATCGATCATTAGATCAAAAGTTATTAAGGGTGGTCCATTTTTTTTGCGCACTGTACACAATTGAACTCATGTAGGGCTTTCTGTCGAAAAGCAGTTTTGACCGAAATAGCTAAATTCAAAACAAATACTATGAGCGTTGCTTGCATGCATGCAGAAAACTATATACCCTTAACTCCATTTCATTTCTTTCAAATAAACTACGTAGAAAATGTTTTAGACAATCAGAATAAATTATTAAATTTTATTTATTCTAAGTTTAATAATTTAACCCAATTTAGTATGGTTTAACTTAAAGTGTAAAGTTGTTGTTGAATTTAGAATCTTATATTGCTGAAAAAGGCGAAACTGTATATGTTTCAGGGATACGTCTGAGTATATTTGTTAGTAAAAAAAAAGCATTGATGAAGGATAGGTACACGTTCCAAATAACGTGAAGCTTTCTGACGAAAAGCAGCTTCGGTAAAAAATATAAAATCTCATACACAAGTATGTGCATTGCTTGCATGTGCATGAAACTTCGTCTACATAGTTTCATTGCCGGCCAGGTGGCCGAGTGGTTAGCGTACCGACTGCGAGGCCAATGGCTGCGGGTTCGAATCCCGCTCTGGGCATAGATGTTTCTCTTTCTCTGTGTTGTCCTCGGATGTGTGAACGTATGAATATGGCCCACCCTATGAACGGATATTTGTGGCAGTGTGGCGTGGGTAATGTTGCTCACCTCCGTGACTTTGTTTCACAGGTGCCCACTGGGTAAATGAGCAACATTTCTGGCATCTTCTAAGGCGAGGAACGAAAGTTCAATGCCTGCCGTTATTAAAATAAAAAAAAATAAAAACATAGTTTCATTAAAGAACTTTTTTAACAAACCAAGTTTTTGAATTAACTTCGACTAAAAAAATAGCTTCACTCAGAAAATTTGAAATATCATTTTTTTTTACTCTTAAGAAACAGGAAGTAATATGGTTTAGTTTGAATAGAAACATGGTTTCGTTTAGCCTATTATAATCGTGAAAAGGAGGTATAAACTCTATTTTTCACGGAGGTGTTAGAATGTAAAGTAAAATAAAAAAAAAGGCACTTTATTACAGTTGCATCAAATTTAATCATCTCCGCGGTTCGGAGTGGAAAAATAAAGGTGTAACAGAAGACCGATTATTTTTAATTGTTCTTAAAGAAAAATGTAATTATTAGTCCTTTCAATTGGAATGATTTCAGCATTCCAATACAATTTAATAATGTTTTCAAAATGAGTTTTTTTTATCTAATTAGTAAGTAACCTGGAAGTAAAGACACAGAAGATATTGAAGTTGCGTCATTATTTCAATAATTTCAGAAATTTTTCATTTTTAACCTTCATTGTAAAGTTTTCTCAATTATTTCAAAAGCAAACAAAAATGCACTCGAAAACAAAATATAATGGATCTATTAGCTTTTAAAGTTTTTTCTGTGTGATACGTTATGAATAAACGGTAAGAGAAAATAAGATTTCAATTTGCTTGAAAGTGCACTCTAAAATTACACTTTCCAATTTTCATTAACGGAAACTAATTTGCTTGCAATTTTTTTCCTTCCATTTCCTATTTATTTAGGTAGGTACTTTAGACTTATATGGAAATTTTTTTAATTAGCCACAAACAACCACGCAAATTGATATGTAAATAGCCTTTCTTAGGTTAGTAGTTCTTTATTCATCTTGTAATGCTCTGTATGACTAGGAAATATTATAAAATATTCTAATTGCGACTCATTAATTTGAAGAGAAAATAAATATAAAAATTATACATAAGGTCGTGTCAAAAAAATAGTATCGGCTCCATTGTTTGCACTTTCGCATAGCTCTTAGTCACTCTTATAGGAATAATTAGCAGTTTACAATAAATTATTACTATATAATTGAAAGATTTCCATGATATTTAAATTTTATCACAATCATTTAAAATTTTTCAGTTAATTAAAAACTAACATTGTGAAAGAACATTCTACACAAAAAAATAAAAGTGAACTGTAAAAAAATTCATTCCAGCATTTTTGGTATTGAGGCAAACAGAATTTTTTTACGTAGTATGTAGTTAATGTCATAATTTTATTTATTTATTCATTTTTTGTTTGTTTATTTACTGAAAATATCTATTTAGAATAAATTTATGAAGAATTTATAGTATTAAATTTGAACTGTATAGTTGAATTTCTACTGGTGTAGAACGAGGAGTATAGAGTTAATAACTCTGAAACAAATAATTGAATTTTAATTTTTTATCTTTTTTAATCGTAATATGAAGCTTCTACGTGTTTTAGGTTTTGCACAAGAAAACAAAATACAACGTTGAGTTGAACTCCTGAAGCAGCAGCGGTTTTAAACCTGCGATGTTTTAATCGTGATAGATTGAGGAATACTCTGATACTTTAAAAAAAATATTTGTTAAAAATATGGGTACATGCAATGATATGGTATAAATATTCTAGGTTGAATATTAATAGTATAATAAATGCGTCATTTACGTTACCCAAAATAAAGTTCGTGTCATAAATTGAGTCATTAACAACTTATTATTTGTTTTAAAAAGAATAAAAAGAATTAGGACAATGATTTTTAAATTTAAATTTCCTCTTTATATAATAATTTATTTAAACTCTCTTGTCTCAACTAGTATAAAACTGATGATATAAACATTTTAATGTCAAGTATGCTAAAAATTATTATGAAGTAATGAATTTTAATACATAATAATACATAATTAATTTTAAAAAGGACTTTAACAATTCATTATCATTATTATAAATAGTTGATAAGAAAAAGTATTAAAGTATAAAAAGTACAATAGAGTATTATAAATTGAAATGCCGTATGGATGAATAAGAATGGGGATATTTATGCTTAAAATTGCCACTGACTGTTAAATATAGTATTACACGACGAAAGAAAAAAAAATGCTTTTTTTTATTTTGCCTGCAGACAACTTAATGTAGAAGATGATAAATCGCTACATTGTCAAAAAATGTAGCAATCTGTTACAAAAAATTCAGTGTCAATCCGTGAGATCATTTAAAAGATATTAAGGAAAGTTACATCTGCTGCAATGGGTTTCAACAATGGAAGTCCACATTTTTGACATTTACCCAGAACTACATCACTACAGAAAAAAAGTGTTTATTTAGAAAGCACCCCACATTTATTTGCAAACATAAAAAACAAGAATACGAAAAAACACGGTCCAAATCGGCCCTTCCCGTTCTCAGGCTACTAGCGAACGTCTATACAGCTTTCAATTTTATTTTTACTTTTTGTTATTATTTCTTATACTTTTATAAACGTCGATGAAAAGCCGAGCCACTTGAGTTTACGACTATCAATGTTCAACGCCTTAGTCTTGTTATTTTGAACCCAATCCAGATGACAAGGAAACTTCTGGATCAAGTATTAGGAAAAAATTCGCCTTCTGACTTCTTGATAGTGCTAAGTTGTAAGTGCTAGTACTAAGTAAAATTTTGAACCAATTTTTTTTTCTTAACTCCAATAGTATGGCAAGGTGCACTATGCTGCTTAAAATACCTTTCAATATTAGAGTAATAATCAGATTTGTGGGATGTAAAACTGTTTTTTTTATCTGGTAATATTTTTATTTTTAATGAAGATCTTGATTCCTTACTTACACAAAAATGCATATTTAATAAAGGTCTTACAGAATACTTGATACTTTATTCTCCTTTTTTATTACAATAGCTCTTTAGTGACAGACGACAATGTGACACAATATCCCAATTACGAAAAATAATAAGGTAACCACATAAAATTATGAAGCACTCATTATTTATTAAGATATTAAAAAAAATATTTTTCCCAATAAAAACGATTCCAAAATGTAATACTAAATCTCTCATTTTTAACCTGAAAAAAAATTAAATTTAGTAAGCATCTGCAAATATAACTTAAAAGAAAAACAAATTAATTAACTCTTTAGCTTTATTACATCAAAAATAGTTCGATTAAAGACATTTTTTATTTAACTGTCAACTAATCTATTGAGTTTCTTATGTTTCATTTCTGCGAAACAAAATCTCTTTAGTTTTATTATCTGAAAAGACTTTTTTTCTTTGTCCCAAAGATTTTATTTCTTTTGGTATAGAGTTAAAAAGCTTGTCTCCTGAGTTCTTAAAAGTTTCTTTTTTATATAATGCAATTTAAGGAAAAATAATATAATTTATTCTCTCTTTCGCTTCTTTCCAATAAATGCATTTATTGTTTAACAGTGCTTTGAAATTCTGTTATTGTTGTTTAAGACCGATTATTTTTAATTNATCTTCTAAGGCGAGGAACGAAAGTTCAATGCCTGCCGTTATTAAAATAAAAAAAAATAAAAACATAGTTTCATTAAAGAACTTTTTTAACAAACCAAGTTTTTGAATTAACTTCGACTAAAAAAATAGCTTCACTCAGAAAATTTGAAATATCATTTTTTTTTACTCTTAAGAAACAGGAAGTAATATGGTTTAGTTTGAATAGAAACATGGTTTCGTTTAGCCTATTATAATCGTGAAAAGGAGGTATAAACTCTATTTTTCACGGAGGTGTTAGAATGTAAAGTAAAATAAAAAAAAAGGCACTTTATTACAGTTGCATCAAATTTAATCATCTCCGCGGTTCGGAGTGGAAAAATAAAGGTGTAACAGAAGACCGATTATTTTTAATTGTTCTTAAAGAAAAATGTAATTATTAGTCCTTTCAATTGGAATGATTTCAGCATTCCAATACAATTTAATATTGTTTTTAAAATGAGTTTTTTTTATCTAATTAGTAAGTAACCTGGAAGCAAAGACACAGAAGATATTGAATTTGCGTCATTATTTCAGTAATTTCAGAAATTTTTCATTTTTAACCTTCATTGTAAAGTTTTCTCAATTATTTCAAAAGCAAACAAAAATGCACTCGAAAACAAAATATAATGGATCTATTAGCTTTTAAAGTTTTTTCTGTGTGATACGTTATGAATAAACGGTAAGAGAAAATAAGATTTCAATTTGCTTGAAAGTGCACTCTAAAATTACACTTTCCAATTTTCATTAACGGAAACTAATTTGCTTGCAATTCTTTTTTTCTTCCATTTCCTATTTATTTAGGTAGGTACTTTAAACTTATATGGATTTTTTTTTAATTAGCTACAAACAACCACGCAAATTGATATGTAAATAGCCTTTCTTGGGTTAGTAGTTCTTTATTCATCTTGTAATGCTCTGTATGACTAGGAAATATTATAAAATATTCCAATTGCGACTCATTAATTTGAAGAGAAAATAAGTATAAAAATTATACACAATGTCGTGTCAAAAAATAGTATCGGCTCCATTGTTTGCACTTTCGCATAGCTCTTAATCACTCTAATAAGAATAATTAGCAGTTTACAATGAATTATTACTATATAATTGAAAATTTTCCACGATATTTAAATTTCTTCACAATCATTTAAAATTATTCAGTTAATTAAAAACTAACATTGTGAAAGAACATTCTACACAAAAAAATAAACGTGAACAGTAAAAAAATTCATTCCAACATTTTTGGTATTGAGGCAAACAATTCTTTTTACATAGTATGTAGTCAGTGTCATAATTTTATTTGTTTATTCATTTTTTGTTTGTTTATTTACTGAAAATACCTATTTAGAATAAATTTATAAAGAATTTATAGTATTACATTTGAACTGTATAGCTGAATTTCTACTGGTGTAGAACGAGGAGTATAGAGTTAATAACTCCAAAACAAATAATTGAATGTTAATTTTTATTTTTTTTATCGTAATTTGAAGCTTCTACGTGTTTTCGGTTTTGCACAAGAAAACAAAATACAATGTTGAGTTGAACTCCTGAAACAGCAGCGGCGCTGAGCTTTCGATGTTTTAATCGAGATAGATTGAGAAATACTTTAATACTTTACAAAAATATTGGTTAAGAAATGTGCGTACATGAAATGCTATGGTCTAAATATTCCAGGTTGAATATTAATAGTATAACAAATGTGTCATTTACGTAGCCCAAAATAAAGTTCGTGTCATAAATTAAGTCATTAACAACTAATTATTTGTTCTAAAACGAATATTAAAAATTAGGACAATGATTTTTAAATTTAAATTCGCTCTTTATACAATAATTCGCTTAAACTCTCTTGTCTCATCTAGAATAAAACTAATTGTATTAATATTTTAATGCCAAGTATGTTAAAAATTATTATGAAGCAATGAATTTTAATACATAATTGAGTTTAAAAAGGACTTTAACAATTGGTAAGAAAAGTATTAAGGCATGAAAAGTACAATAGAGTATTATACATTGAAATGACTTGAAATTCCGTATGGATGAATAAGAATAAGGATATTTATGCTTAAAATTACCACTGACTATTAAATATAGTAATTCTATAATTTTCGATACCTTATGTTAACTTCCACTTTCACAATGTTTAGTGAGCTTTAAAAATTTTAAATATTTTTTCACGTAATTTCGTCTTTTTTTAAAAACATTTTGTAAATATGCAGTTTCTATGACAACGCACGACGAGAGAAGGATAAAAATACGCTTTTTTTTATTTCGCTTGTAGACAACTCAACGTATAGGGATGATAAATCGTAACATTGTCAAAAAATGTTAGAAATCTGTTACAAAAAATGCAATGTC
Source organism: Parasteatoda tepidariorum (assembly GCF_043381705.1). Lineage (NCBI taxonomy): Eukaryota > Metazoa > Arthropoda > Arachnida > Araneae > Theridiidae > Parasteatoda > Parasteatoda tepidariorum. The sequence continues at coordinate 84,515,345 of NC_092204.1, read as the reverse complement.
AATCCGTGAGATCATTTAAAAGATATTAAGGAAAGTTACATCTGCTACAATGGGTTTCAACAATGGAAATCTATATTTTTGTCATTTATCCCGAACTGCATCACTCCAGAAAAAGTAATTATTTAGAAAGCACCCCACAATTATTTGCAAACATTAAAAATTAAAATAAAAAAACGCAGTCCAAATCAGCGTTTCCGTTCTCAGGCTATTTGCGAACATCTATACAGCTTTCACTTTTATTTTCACTTTTTTTTAATATTTATTTTTTTTATTTTATTTTATAACCGTCGTTTAATAGACGATCCATTTGAGTTTACTACCACCAATGTTCAACTTCTTAGTCTCATTATTTTGAACCCAATCCAGATGACAAAGAAACTCCTGGATCAAGTATTAGGAACAAATTCGCTTTCAGACTTTTTGATGATACTAATTGTTAGCGTTATAGGGAGAGAATAAAATGCGAAAACTTTCCATGGTTAACCCGACAGCAAGGGTATTCTATCCCACGTTCTTTTTATCACTGAGGGTGTTTTGGGTCAACACTGTGGTCGATGCGAGTCGGGTGTGGAATTCTTATCGTCCATCCATCGCTGGGATTTGAACCCAAATTTTCTCTTTTAGATATCGAGAGATATAAAGATCTGAGGATTGTGAGTGCTAGTACTTCTGAGCAGAAGAGTGCTAAGTTGTGAGTGGTAGTACTAAGTAGAATTTTAAACCAATCTTTTTTTTTTCTTAACTTCAATAGTATGACAAGGTGCACTATGCTGCTTAAAGTATCTTTCAACATTAGAGTAATAATCAGTTTTGTAGGATGTAAAACTGTTGATAGAATTAGTAATGTTTTTTTATCTGGTAATATTTTTAATTTTAATGAAGATTTTAATTCCTTACTTGCACAAAAATGCTTAGTAAATAAAGGTCTTACAGAATACTTGATACTTTATTCTGTTTTTTTAATACAATAGCTCTTTAGTTTCAGGCAACAATGTGACACAATATCCCAATTACAAAAAATAATAAGGTTACTGCGCAAAATTATGAAGCACTCATTATTTATTAAGATATTAAAAATAATATTTTTCCCAATAAAAACGATTTCAAAATATAATACTAAATCTCTCATTTCTTAACCTGAAAAAAATTAAATTTAGCAAACATCTGCAAATATGACTTGTAAGAAAAACAAATTAATTAACTCTTTAGTTTTATCACATCAAAAATAGTTCAATTAAAGACATTTTTTATATAACCGTCAACTAATCTATTGAGTTTCTTATGTTTCATTTCTGTGGAACAAAATCTCTTTAGTTTTATTATCTGAAAAAACTTTTTTTCTTTGTCCCAAAGATTTTATTTCTTTTGGTATAGAGTTAAAAAACTTGTCTCCTGAGTTCCTAAAAGTTTCTTTTTTATATAATGCAATTTAAGGAAAAATAATATAATTTATTCCCTGCTTCGCTTCTTTCCAATAAATGCATTTATTGTTTAACAGTGCTTTGAAATTCTGTTATTATTATTTTTCTCTGGGAATAGTTTCGCCTAAGATTTTATAAGGTTTTATTGAATTGCTACGCACAAGTGAGAAATTTCTAAGCAAGATTTTAGTGAATTTCGTGGCCCCAGCCTTAGGAATTGCAACATTAAGCTTTATATTAAACTTAATTAAGTATTTTCATGTATTACGGAAATAACCGACGGTTTGGATATTAATTTATGAAACAGAACTAAATAGAAATATTCGGAGAGAAAACAATATTTTATGTTTCCCAAGCTTCAGAGCTAATTATAAAGTTTGTCATCAAATTTAAAAAAAAAAATAAAATTATGCTTTTAAAATAACTACCAATTGTAATAACAACGTGCTGTCAGGGGATAAGAATAGCAAACGTTAAAGCGAACATTTCTGTTGGAGTGGCTCTTTAGTTTTACTATACAATAATTAAGATTCTAACAGTGCATCTTCAATTTCAACGTCAGGCAAAGAACAAATTAAAACTATACCCATGATATATAATAATCACATAGTTTAAGCAAAATATTTGCTTGAAAAATGTCTTTCAATGTCAGTCAGTTGTCAAAATGTCAGTTCTTAATCTGAAACTAAATCTAAACGCGTGCATTTAAAAAACAAAACAAAAAAAAAAACACATTAATTACGGTGGGGATTGAACTCATGACCTCACGGCTCTGTTATTTGGACCTATTTTTCGTTTTGCTATTTAGATTTTAAATGTTATGCATTGCTTCTCAATATAGCCAATGAATAAAATGATTCACTGAGTATTTGATAAAATCTGTGAATATAAAATTGAATAAAAAAAAGTGGAAAATAAATAGTTGAGTAAATGGAACCAGAAGGCAAGAATAATGAATCGATGACTAAATGAGTCCCGCAATGGACAGATCATTAAGACACGGTTCCCATCAGATCACCGAAATCAAGCATCACTGGCTGTGGTCAGTGTGCGGGTGGGTGACCACTTGGATCAGTCTGCGTAGGGACCGAGGGTGTGCGGTATTGGTCCTCGTTAAACTGTGCTACCGTAAAGTACTCGACTTCGCGTGCAGGTCGTGGGTTACCGAAGCGGGGGTGCTATCCCCCCTGCAGAGGATCAAAATTGTGATGTCATGTCTTCGGATCATCCTCAGGGATGCTTCCCAGACCGTGGCCAATAGCCCATTGTGCAGCTCTTGTGTGACGTAAATGAACTGCAACAACAATGACTAAACGAACCTGTCAATATGCGAACTATTGAAAAGTCGAAACCATGAGTAGGTGAAACCAAAGATCAATGAATCAGAGAATTTCCGAATCTGTAAATGAGTGAATAAGTTTGTGAATCAATAAAAAAGTATATATTTTGGTGTGCCAGATATGAGACCAACTCGTTCGCCATTTCATCATTAAATGATGCGCACTAAAGATAAGTTAACTTTTCTTTAACTAAAAATCCTATTTATAACTTGAAACGCGTATATCAACTACGTTTTTGTGACAGACCAATCCAACTGTTTTGTGTAAATAAAACATTGTTTGTAAAAGTTCGAAATATTATTATTAATAATATTATTGAATGACAAATACGTTTGTAGCAAAATATCAATAGATATCTTAATTTATATTTAAGGGTCGACATTTTCCTCCAGGAAATCTATTATTTAGCTTTTTGCAAACCGTCTAACTTTCTAAGATTTATTATAGTTTGGAAAAAAATAATCTGACAAATTATTGATAGGAAACTTCATATTCCGGAAATGGGAAAGAAACTCGGCATTTCTTTTACTGTGTGAAAATAATGCTGAGAAAGATAAATTGCCTGTGACTATTTCTTTCAATAAATTATTAGACATTCCTCTAGGAAAGTATTTGAAGAATTCTTCATCTTAAATTTTAAAGCTTTTTTAAATCTACCGATTCAAAAGAAAAGTATAAAGTGTGTTAAATTACCCAAGTTCTGAGATAGTTTATTGTATATAGAAGGAAATACCACAGTTGGTTGTTTCTGATGTTCTTAATTTCATTTTTCAAGAATTACTAATTACATACTGTAAGCGAAACAAAAGAACAAGAAAATCAGGGAAATTATTCATTTTTTATGTAAATTCTAATTAACTGCTATCTTTGTATAAATTCTCTATTTTTTTTATTTACTCGGTAGTATTATTTATATATTTATCAGAACTACTCAATAAAAGTTACTTTATATATTCTACTAAATAACAAATATTTTTTTGAAAATGATGTATTTTATAAGCAATATTTTTAAGCTAGAAATAATCTAGATATGTTCCAAAAGCAACAAAATATTTAAAAACCAACTAAAAAAACAAAAATTAGAAAGAAATCCATGATTTGCTGCTTTCTGCTAAGATACGAGAATATTTTTTACCAAGAATCAGAATAGGTCGCATTGTTGAACGACAGCTGGCGCTGCTGACTGATAAACTGAGCAGCAGCATTTTGAAAATAATAATCAATTTTTTTACTTGATATTTTTAAACATTTCTTATAAACAAAGAAAAATATTTCCAAATCAATGAAGTTGTCACGTTATCAAGATTTGTTATAATTAGATCTAATCAGGAAATAGTATTCAGAATCAAAAAAGGCTTAGTTACCTAGTTTTAGTACTATGCTACTTTTAATATTGTCTAAAAATACTTTAGAGAATTTTTTCATGTAGTTCTAGAAACATTTTTAAGAAGAATTTATTTTATATAATCTGCTTTGTCAGAAAATTTTGAAGCCCACATAGTTGCATTATCATTTTTTTACAATGCTTAGTTATAATCATACTTCTTAAACTTTATTGTATGGTACCGTAATTCAACTTGAGCGAAAAAATAGTCAAATTTAAAAAATTTTTCAAAAATATTATTACTATATTTCCTCTATATGGTTTCAGGTTAAACATATTTTTCTGAGAGAGTAGTATAGTCTGAAATATCTCAAGAAAGTGTTTTTAAATTTAAAAGAGAATGTAGTGTAGAAACTAACATAAGTCAAAAGTATGAAGTCCCTGTTTGACAAACTGAAATTTAAGTAAATATTATAATGTTGACAACCACATTAAACTGGATGAAATTGCAATTTAAATAAACTAACACCTTCAACACAAACTCCACTGTTTAATAATCTCGAAATTAAAATTCGAGAACAAGTCTTAGATAAACAAATACCAGGTTCGTAAGAGGAGTTAAAATGATGGAATTCTTCATTCAGTTTAAAGTAGGCGTACTCATCTCTAACTTTCTCTGTATATTAAGCAAAATTCACTCTCTATTGATCGGCATTTTCTCTCTTGTCATGGAAATCAGTGGAGCAACTGAATTTTAAAACTTAGGCGTGAAATAAATTAAGTCATAAGAGCTAAATTAAGATCAGCTTTCAGTTTGCATTTTTAGTTTCATTCTGAACTTGGAGTTTAATATTAACCAGCATGCATTTTTGAATTAAAGAATCTGAGTATTTTTAGCTAGTATTTATTTTCTACAAGTAAAAATAAATTCACCGACAAAAAAGGCATTCATACTTTGAAAAATCATAAAAGGTTTTCTTATTATAGATTGAAATCCGATAACTTAAGAATGCATTTCTTTAATATTCAAAATGATCTGGTATAGAATTTCAATCAATATCTTCCAGGTGATTCCTGCTGTTGAGATGTCAGGTTCAGTCAATACCTCCTAGAAGAGAGAAGGCCTCAGCACGAGTTACCATGAAGAAGACATTTGATTTTTTAAGAGTTCAAGAGTAATGACATCTTTCTTATTAACTCCACCGTGCAGTTTATGTTTGGATCATGCTGAGGCCTTCTTTCTTTTAGGAGGTGTCGGTTCTGCTCGATGAAATTCACTGTTGAGATTACAACAGTGAGGTTCTTCTAGATGAAAAAAAATGCTTGATTGGTTTTAAAAAACACCCAAAAACCCTATTACATCTTCTATTACCTTATTACCTGAAAATTCATTTGAAATCTATGATATATAAGAATGTGTCGAAGTATAATCCCTAGTATAAGAATGTATCAAAGTAAGAGTCCTAACTCTAGTATAAGAAGCCGTAGTATAAGATTAGGTCGAAGTAAAAGCTCTAGCTCTAGTACAAGATCCTTGGTATAGGAATACGTCGAAGAATAAGCCCTAGCTCTAGTATAAGGAGCATTAGTGTAATAATTAGTCAACGCTGGTAAAACATTGAAATCAGTAACCTGCTTTGTGGACTCTTTCCCTAACCTAATCCAGGTGATTGTCGAGTTAAGAGGAGTTGTTAGTTTAATAAACTTAACTTCTTTGGTTCCCATACATTATACGAACTATACTACATACATACACATACATACACACACATACTACATACATACACTTGTTAGTTTAATAAACTTAACTTCTTTGGTTCCCATACATTATACGAAAGAAATGTACTCTGAGAAAAAAGTATGATCAAAACTACCAAAATATAGTTAAATTTTTCGTGTTTCTGGCTCTATGGGAACACCAAAAAACTCGATAATTTTTACCGAAGTGCCATATTCGTATTTTCCCTTACTGTGCAGTTTAATAAACCGAATGTTCGGACATCTTTCTTAATTCTCTCCTCTGCGCAGTTTATGCTAGTTATTTCTAAATTGATCCGTGCGGAGGCCTTCTCTCTTCTAGGAGGTGTTGAATAGTATAAGAAGATTATGCATAGTTGTAAGCCTATGTATTTGTTCTGTAAAACTTGCAGGAAATATAATTAGTAGATAGGAAAATTAAAGGATAAGTAATTACATTTGGCATAAAACTAATGGCCTACATAAAACTAATTTTCTGAATTGATCCGTGCGGAGGCCTTCTCTCTTCTAGGAGGTGTTGGATGTTGAATAGTTTACGAAGATTATGCATAGTTGTAAGCCTATGTATTTGTTCTGTAAAACTTGCAGGAAATATAATTAGTTGATAGGAAAATTAAAGGATATGTAATTACATTTGGCATGAAACTAATGGCCTACAAAACTAGCACTTTTAAAGTTATGATAATTACCTTTAACGCTATTAAAATTGATTGCTACGTATTAACAAATAAATACATTAATGTTATATTGCCTTTACAAATTAAATCGTATTTGGTGCTATATATTTATATTAATATCCAGGAATGAACCTTGTGTGAGAATATTTCAGATCAAAAGTATGCGTCATTAAATTCCATTCCTCTTAAAATGAGGGCAGTTATTGGGCCTCAGCGAAATAAACTTTATATAATGATATCTAATAACAAGGAGATTAATATGTTTTCAAATTTCCCAATAAACTTGGTGAGCTTCCCTTTAAGTATGTATTAAAATTTCAATTTTATATTCTCATTTATTACAACTTGCAATCGATATCTCATCATCTCCCATATTGCTCCATGGATGTAATGAAAATGTGTCGAAATAACATCAAGTTATTACGACTTTTAGTAAATATTCAATTAGTTCGCTTTTTTTTTCAACGCATAAAAAGTAAAAAGATAACTAGTTACAAAAAATGAGCAAATTGTTTTACCAAATAGTCCCTATTAGAGAAATTTGCCTTCTTTCAGTTAATTAGGAGACTAAGATAAATCATCCTTTTTATTGATTTCTTTTGCATCAATTGGATTGTTGAGATATTGAAATAGTTTAATTTCGTCGCTTTACAAATGTAATACAGTTTCAGGCTTAGAGGAGAAGGGACGGTTCCAGTTCTTGTGCTACTTAATTCTGTATTCCATTACAAGCATGCAGAGGAGCCGTGGTAGCCCAGTGGTTAGAGGATCGAACTCCGGTCTAGATGGTAGGGGCTTCCGTGATTCAATCCTTGTCTCCAATAATACCTATCGGGTGCATGTGTCATGTAGTTCGTGCTTGTAAAATCTGTGCTTGTAAATCCTGTGTTGGTGAGTAGTACCATGGGTAGGGGGAATTTCCTTCCTATCCTAAATGTCTATTTATGTCCAAATTGAGGAAGTGGTTTCGCAAATGAGTAAGCTGCCATCTGAGCAAAGAAGTACTTTCACCTTTACGGTGCTCTCCTGTCGAACGAAAGATACAACTAACTGACTTAATTCAGCGATTTATAATTTTCCATGTATTTTTTTAAAACTTTAAATAGCAACCACAGCCTTGTGAACTAATTATTTAAATTACTTTATGAGTACAATTCGTTGTTAAAACCACGTGGTACTTTATGTTTGTGAAAACATACTGCAAAAAACTAATCTTGCTAAGTAGACTTCGTAAGTTTCAAAAAGTGAAACAGTTAAAGTTAGAGATAATCCCCATCTCATATATATATAAAAGACGTTTTCAATTTTCCTCATGTTAATCAACGAAGAATTATGTGACCGAATCTTGTTGTGTATTAAGTAATTAATTAATATTTTTTTAAGTTTTTTTTTGCTTCACTTTAGTCATTAAAATTGAAAATATATTCAGTTGAGTCCAGTTACAGAATTTTAAATTTTTAGGTAGGTTTTTTTTAAACAAGTTGTTTGAAAAAGTTTTAAAAACTTAAAATTTTAAAATTGAAAATTTGGTAACTATTAGGTCCAATCGTACATATTGTATAAAATGAAATAAAATATATTCGAAAGTGCTACAAATTAATTTTTAAACAAAACAACTTCTTTCTATCATTTAATCCTTTGCAGGTCAACATGGGAAAATTAGAATATCTTTTATATCTGAAGGGTACAATTACAGCTTTGAGGTTTTTATAATTTCAAACTATCTTTATCATCTTGATAAAAAAAAACTGCTAGGATTTTTAAATAAGAAAATGAATTACCAAGTTGGGGATTAAATATTATGAATGATAAAAAGAAAATTATTAACAAGGTTTTTCAGAGCTCTTTTGAGAAGGAAAATTTAAAAGCCACAATTTAAGAGCCTTACGCTTAAAGCAATTTATATGCCATCTTGCAATAAAGTCTTATCTGGCCCTTAAAAAGGACAAATACTAAAATATTTTGAAAGTTATTAAACCTTTTTTTTTTAATTGTCATTTAGGCGACAATTTCCTACTTAGATCAAAACTATCAAAATCAAAGCCTTATGCCCATTTTTCGCAATCATTTACGAGCTCAGATAAGGCAACATTAGAGTAAGTTTCTAAATATTAAAATATTAGACCGCAAACACTTTTTATTTTCTCAAAACTTTGGTTTCTCTCCCTATTAACGTTTTGCTCCGTCTTCAGAATAAATATGGAGAACGCTGACTAAATTTGAAAAAACGAACTCGGGTAATTGTTGCAAACTTACAGCAGTCATAAAAATAGCATATTAAAAGCAAAAAGCATCATTTCATGAAACTAAATAGTCTTCGAAAAACAGCTTCAAATTAAATGAGTAATACACGGATTTCGAACATTTTTATGAGCTCAAATACTGCACTGTTGGAGTAAGCTTTTGAACATTTAAAAAACAGATTACAAAACTCTTTTCTATTCTATAAAATCTTCAAAAGAAAGAAAATCATACATACAGAATTCTCCAGAATAGACTTACTTTTATTTGTATCAGTTAAATCACTTTAAATTGGCAACATTTTACAAAATTTTGTTGACTTTCAGATTTTGAAAATCTACTTCTAACTCTATTGGGACTTACTATCTTTTTGATGTGGAACCTAAAGCAGAATAAATCAGGTTTAAGAAAACTATTTATCTTAGAAATTTCATAAACCTGGATTTATGCAGCATGTTTTCTTTTTGCCTTCGATATTATACTTGTGTTGATCATAATTTACACCGTTATTTGTGCGCGATTAAAATGATACTTTAAAATTATGCAGTTTTTTTTTAATATTTTATTTCCAGAAATGATCTACTGTAATTTTCTTTTTTAGTATCTATAATACGATGTTAATAAAATGAAAAAACTAACATTTTTTAAATTATTCTTTAAATATGTAGTGTCTACTAAAATTTGAATCCAATAATTTATCTACTGAATGACTATAACAAGAGCTAAAAAAATTGGTGTGTATGTACAGTAAAGTAGTCGTGCACTGTAAGATGGGATTGCTGATAGTGTCACCTGGTGGAAAACTGTAGAGTTATTGTTCATATCTTAAAGAATATACGAGTTAAAAAAAAACTTACAAAGTTGTAGCGTATTATTGTTTCTGTACGAATAGCAAATTTCAGGAAATTAATCTTTAAAATAGGAACGGAAAATTCTCGTAATTTCCATGCACGTGACGGGACAAAATGATCTACGATTGGTTAAAATAGTTTTATGCCAGATCGTAATGTCCATCAAATAATTCCGATTCAAATTACGGTATAACGCATCAGCGCTTTGGGTGCATAATCCATAAAATCAATTGTACCGTAAAATTCCTTATTGCCGTAAAATATTGTACTGTTATTTTTCAGTAAATTCTGGATCAAATTACGGTAAAAGGTACCAATACTCTGAATGCCGATATTTTTTTCCGTAATTTGNATGTAAAAAAAATTGTAGAGAACTTACATAATATTGTTTTAAAGTTTTGGAGGTTCAAATAGCAAGTAGTAAGAAGACCAAGTGAAGGAACAGCTCTTACCCGTGAATGAACACCCAGTATAGGAACACTTAATTTTGGTTATTTTTTAATGCTCTTTATGAATTTAAAAACCATACAATTATTTAAAAACAAGCCTATTCTTGAAATTATAACGTATAAATACTTGGAAAATGTTAACTTTTTTTTATAATCATGAATTGAAAATTAAAGTGTCAACATATTAAAACATACTGTTCATTCACTGGGAAATCTATACCCAGTAAAGGAACATGTCAGGTCCTTCACTGGTTAAAAGTTGTTTTTCGTTTTTTTGCATACTTTTGATGCGGAACATCACTAAAGGTACAAGAAAATTAAAGTTTATCTTTTATTTTCATTAACTTAGGAAAAAAAACAGTAAAGGAACGCTTGTTCCTTCACTGGTTTTTCATCGTTTGGTGATCCAGTGAATATACACCCCCTTATCTCAGTACTTTATCATGGTATGATGCTTAAAAAAATAAAACGTAACTTCAATAACTATATTTTGAATTCTCTTTTTCACAGTGAGAAAAATAAAAATATTACATGCAACTAATTCCACTTCAAACATATAAAGACAAACACTCACCTTATAATTTTTCAAAGAAGCAAGGTGTTGCAAGGATAATAACAAATTCAATTTTTTTTCCAGAGATGTCTATTTAACCAGGTAATCCAAAACATTGCTAGATGTCTTCCTATTGTTTGGAAGTAAGCTATTGTTACCAATCAATCTAAAGAAAAACTTTCAAATTCTTATTTTTAATCAATATATATGAAATGTTCCTTCACTGGGTAGTGCTCCTTCACTGGTTGGTTTACCCTATTAAACGAAAAAAGCATCATTTCATGCAACTACATAGTCTTCGAAAAGCAGCTTCAAATTAAAGGAATAATACGCGGGTTTCGAACATTTTTATGAGCCCAAATACTGCTCTGTTAGAGTAAGTTTTTGAACATTTGAAAAACAGATTACAAAACTCTTTTCTATTCTACAAAATCTTCAAAAGAAAAAAAATCATAGATACAGAATTCTCCAGAATAGACTTATTTTTATTTGTATTAGTTAAATCACTTTAAATTGGCAACATTTTACAAAATTTTGTTGACTTACAGATTTTGAAAATCTACTTCTTACTCCATAGGGATTTACTATCTTTTTGATGTTGAACTTAAGCAGAATAAATCAGGTTTAAGAAAACTATTTATCTTAGAAATTTCACAAACCTGGATTTATGTAGCATATTTTCTTTTTGCCTTCGTTATTATACTTGTGTAGATCATAATTTACACCGCTATTTGTGCGTGATTAAAATGATACTTTAAAATTATGCAGTTTCTTTGATATTTTATTTCCAGAAATATTCAACTGTTATTTTCTTTTTTAGTATCTATAATACGATGTTGATAAAATGAAAAAAGTAACGTTTTTAAAATTATTCTCTAAATATACAGTATCTACTAAAATTTGAATCCATTCATTTAGCTATCGAATGACTGTAACTAGAGCGAAAAGAATTGGTGTGTATGTACAGTAAAGTAGTCATGCGCTGTAAGATGGGATTGCTGATAGTGTCACCTGGTGGAAAACTGTAGAGTTATTGTTCATATCTTAAAGAATATACGAGTTAAAAAAAAACTTACAAAGTTGTAGCGTATTATTGTTTCTGTACGAATAGCAAATTTCAGGAAATTAATCTTTAAAATAGGAACGGAAAATTCTCGTAATTTCCATGCACGTGACGGGACAAAATGATCTACGATTGGTTAAAATAGTTTTATGCCAGATCGTAATGTCCATCAAATAATTCCGATTCAAATTACGGTATAACGCATCAGCGCTTTGGGTGCATAATCCATAAAATCAATTGTACCGTAAAATTCTTTATTACCGTAAAATATTGTGCCGTTATTTTTCAATAAATTCTGGATCAAATTACGGTAAAAGGTACCGATACTCTGAATGCCGATATTTTTTTTTGTAATTTGATTCAGAATTATTTACAGAGTAGTGTTGAAAATCACATCACATACTAAAAAATGGCTGACATAATGACATAAAAATGACATAGTAAAAAATTATGGGCTTAAAAAATGCAGTTTTTAAGCCATCTTTTTTAGCATTAACAGCTACAAGAGTTTCTTGTACTGAATTTTTGATGCTATAATTCCCTTTTTTCTCAGATCCCATACCGAGTTACAGATAAGTACTCTCAACTCAGCAATTTTCTGAGATCTTGTGCAGTCTATAGCCGTTTTATCACATCAAGACACCATTTTTATAACTATTGATAAGTCTATTCAGCAGTTACAAGCTCTTTTCGGTCACTTAATTCTTTTCAATTTGATATTTTTTAGATGAATAATATAGATTCAGAGCACTGTACATTTACACTAAGTCTGTCTTCGCGGTAAATAAATTATTGCTAATTGCTGGTGAGAATTCAATGCTGCATTTGAAGTATTTATTTCCATATGTATTATATATTTTTTGAAATATATACTTCTATATCTAGAAATAAATACAAATAAATACTATAATTATTTTTTATATTCTGAAAATTATTGTGACTGACACAAAATGTATACTTCATTTTAAGTTTTGAGTTAAAAGGAATACGTGTTTCATACGTTAATAATTACATTCACACTAGAAAACTTCGAAACTTCAAGGAAGTGTAAATCGTCTATCTCCATATATTTTCCGCATTATATAGCCCTTTTCGTTTCTATATTAATAATGTCCCAAAGTTTGCTTGTATATGATGTTTTAGGGCTATTAAGAAGTTTTACCGTCCTCTTGCTTTCGGTGCAGGAGCTCATTATTTTGTAAATATTTCGCACTTTCTTAGGAGGTAAAGTGTTTCGGCACATTTAGGAATTTCTCATTTATACACTTTGCGTGTAAACTTAGTTACAAATATGGAAATGTGACAAAGTTGTTTAGACTAACTCTCTTTGCCTCAGAAAATTGCGTTACCAAATCCCTTAACTTTAATCCTAATATTGAAAAGTTTAAATTGGGCACACTTATTTTCATAAAAATGTAACATTTCATTAAGTTTTTAATGGAGAAATTTATTTTTGTAACGTATTATTTTTGTACTTCAATTAAAGAAAATATAAAAAATTAAGAAAAAAAATACATATACTTTTTCTTATTATTTCTTGTTTTTCAAAAAAAAAAATAAATTGTCACATAGAATACATAATGTTCCCATTGCTTGGATTAAAGAATTTCGCTAAAAATAAAAATTTATGTATACAATAGACGACTAGTGATAGGTGGAGTCTCTTTAGTTGTTTGATTTTCTCTGAAAATACACTCTATAACAAAGAAATCGACGCACCAAGAAGGAGTTGTCTGATTGTAACGAAAATTAGTGGATAGGAAGACAATGTACAGAATAGTAAATGATTAAAATTTCAGAACAATTGAGTAATTTGTTGCAGATTTACAGTAAAAAGTTCAATAAGGTGCTGACCCGCCTCTAGCCAGGATACAAGCTGCCACACTGCGTGGCATAGACCGATAGAGCTCCCGGATGGTCTCTTGTGGTATTTCCTGCCAAATTCGATTCAATTGTCGAACGAGGTCATCAACATTCCGTGCCAGATACAATCGCCTTCCCATCATATCCCAGACATGCTCGATGGGAGAGAGATCTGGTGATCTGGCAGGCCAAGGAAGAGTTTGACAAGCTTTCAGACCATTCACAGCAACACGTGCCGTATTGGGTCTGGCATTGTCCTGCTGAAAAACCAGCCCAGGGCTCTGCAAAAGGAACGGTAGCAAAACAGGTCTTAGGATGTCGTCGACGTACAGCTGTGCAGTAAGTGTACCTCTAATGACGACCAAAGGGGTCCGGCTGTCAAAGGAAATGGCACCCCAGACCGTAAGGCCTTGTTGAGGGCCGGTGTGGCGTGCAATAGTGAAGACAGGATCCCCCCTCTGTCCTGTGCGCTTCCAAACACGTCTTCGATGATCGTCAGGACACAGTTGGAAGCGGGATTCGTCGCTAAAGACTATACGTCCCCAGTCGGCATCATTCCAGCCATATCTGTTCAAAACATTCATGCAAACGAAATTTCAAAGCAATCAGATGATTGCTTCTTGGTGCGTCGATTTTTTTGTTATAGAGTGTATTTACTTCGGGTTTTGCTTCCAATGGAAGAGGCTCAGCCGGTTCTGTTACGCAACAAACCCTGCTTGAAAATAAACAAGCATACTTATAAACCAGAATTTGTTTAGATTTTTGACAAAGTAGAGGTAAGTATTTATTCTCCGGCTGTAAGCTCAGTTAACAGTTAAAAATGCTATGTCACAAAAGGAAAAGATTACTAGTTGTCCATTTAATTTCAGAAAAATTAACAGAGATCTACTATCAATACTTTAAACTCAGTGGGTAAATTTACTTCAGCCTTGACATGGCTTAAGTTAAACTATGCTTTCATTCAAGACAGTTGTCCTGTTGATATCGTAGAATAATTCTTCACCCACCATGATCTTACCCGTTCCAAATGCTAAATAACTGATCAGACTGCACTTTCTCTGATCATCCTACAGTGGAGTGATAGTAAGACATGGTTCAAAGTAAAATAGCAAAGTCTAGCTTCACTGGCGGTGGTCAGTGCACGAGTGGGTGATCACTTTAACCAGTCCGTGGAGGTATCGAGGGTGTACGGTATCGTCCCTCGACTTCGCTAGCAGTTCCTTGGGCTACCAAAGCGGTGGAGCTATCCATTCCACAGAGAATCAAAATTGTGATGGCATGTCTTCGGATCATCCTCAGGGGTATTTTCTAAACGTCACCAGTAACCCATTGTGTAGCTTTAGTGTGACGTAAATTAACAACTACAACTATCACAAGTACTTTCCCTGATTGTGCCTTAGCTATTCACACTGTATCCGAATACCCAGCAGCCGTGTGCGAATGTTTAGCTACGATATGTAATAGTAACTTTTCGAGCATTAAAGAATTCCTCATACTTGCTATCACGTATGCGAATGTCTTAAAAATAAGGATGCACCAGTAGTGATATAGAGTCCACTCCCATGGTGATCTTAGAGTTAAAAAGCCTACATACAATTAACCAGTTCTGGCACATTGTCTGGAGGTATATGTAATTTTTATACCTCCACATAATATCTGTATTTTTTCACACCACGAATATTTCTGTTTTTAGACTAAATGAATTTTAGTCTTAATAGCTAAATATTTTATAAAATTTAAGCAATGTTATTCGATTTAATTTTTTACTTGTTTATTTCTTCTTTAAGTCAATTTCTGAGTGAATTAGGAGTTCCCATTAAGATTAAACCATTTCAGGCCAACACAATAAATATACTGCTATCAAATGTATAAAATGTGACAAAAACGTTAAGTAAAAAGTCTTAACTCATCAACAGATAGACTATTATCGTATTGAATGACAGCGTTAGACCTCACACTGCACAAATGGTAGTGGTAAAACTATGGAAATTAGAATCAGAACTTCTTCATCTTCCTCTACATTCACCACACCGACTATCACTTCAAAAAAGTGTGATAAAAAAATAATTAAATTCCGTCGCTTGCAATCTGGGAATCATCCAGTATCGTCCTCCAAGGTTTTATATATTACTGGTCTGTTCACAAACTGCTGTATAAATAACAACAGGTATAATATGGGTGCATAATTTAGATAAATAATAGTACCTTACATTTATAATTTATCAACAAATTTTGCCTTTTTGTATAAACTGCATAGTCAGGGAAATAATACAATCTGTTTTAACATGTATGCTTAATTGAACCTTTTAACGTGTTTCATTCTGATTCCTGTATGGCAAATTAAATAAAACTTGACAGCAGCATAAAAACATAATGGAATTAAATTAAAAGAAAACATGACAGGATGAACAATAGCTTATAGAAAACAGTATTTTTTAATGTGAAGACTTGGGATGTCTAAAATTTTTATTTCTTATTTGTGATTGAAATGAGTATTATAAAAATAACTTTTCAGTCAATTCACTATAACAGATGATTAAAAAATAAATACCTTATTTACCGTTCGGAAAGAACAAAAGAGCTCATTAAATGTCTAGACGTAACTATAACTAATAAGATACAAAATTGCTATTAATTTGAAACCAAACTACCCATTATTAAATTACCGTACAAAATAGTTTATAAAAGAATTTTATTTATAATTTAGGACTTTAAAAATAGTTTTTAATTGATAGGAAGAATTATTTTCTGTTTTGTTTTTATCGTAAAGTATCCGGTATTTAAATGAACTAGAACAGTTACTATAGTAATAAGTAAATAAAAATATTTATGCACTTTATAACTTTGAAATTCATGTTAAAAACAGTTTATTCAAATTGAATAAAAAATCTAAAATATGCTTTTAAGTATACTTTTTTTTAAATATTTTCCAACGTATAATTAAGAAATGAAAAATAGAATACATATTGCTAATATACTTATAGGATCCGCATCAGATTCTCGTTAAATATGTTTATTAATAACTGTAAATGTAAACTGTATAAATACCAAGAAAAAGCTATAAATTACATTCAACCCGCGTTATACAAACCAATTTTAAATTTCGAGTGAAAAACCTGTTCACTTCTCTATCAACTGAAAAGAAGAAAAAAAAACTAGGTTTCTTAGAGGGTTTATAAGTGTTGATTTTTGATGCTTAATTATATTTTCAAAACCTAAAATTAAAAAAAAATTAAGTATTCTTGTAGACAAAATAACCGTGACAAAGGTAGTTTTGTACATCTGATATTTTCAATTGGAAACTTAATCTAAAGTAACTTCAGATCAATGTTACCTTCGATAGGCAGGGGGCAAAATGATCAAAGATAAAATTGAGAATGATTGTAAAAGAAGTTGACATTAATTTCAAGTTCTATTCATACTTGGAACCAATATTGTTAGATTCTGATGCATTATGTTAAACTGTTTCAGGAATGATTTAATCGAATTTTGAGTAATGAACATCATGTCTTATACATGAATTTAATTAAATGTATTCATTACAACGTTGGTAATCTGTATTAGTTTTAAGTGCTTGAGACATATTTTTCTCAAATGTTGAGCAAAACACATTCCATCTAAGTCGTTGTTGATCAATAAACATTCCTCAATGAATTTAATTAGAAGTTTTCACTAAAGCATTGATCTTCTATATTTGGTTTAAGTGTTTGAGACATGTTTTTAATAAATGTTGAGAAGTAAACATTCAATCCCTAATATGTGCGATTAAATAAAAGTTGATTCATTTGTTAAAGTTTTAAGAAATAACATTGATAATTATTCGTATATTCTTTCAGAGCTTCTGAAACACAAATATAGGTGAGACTTAATTCATTGAAGCATATGGGACACCGGTGTCCTCTTTTGCATATATTTTTCTGATGCTCTAATTACAAGTAAAATATATTTTGGTATTTTTTTAATTATAAAAAACACTCTAATAGTTCCTGAAAAAATATGTTAAATTATCGGAATAATATTTTGTGAAATACAAAATTCGAAAAAAAGTAGTTTTTTAATTCATATTTAAAAATTTAATGATGAATAACCATTTTTCTCAGATCTAAATGACTGAAAATGAGTAAATAAATGCAAATTTGTAATATTTTTGTAATCAAACGAGCCGTTTTTGGAAGATTTTACCTTTAATACTGAAAAAGAAACCCCGGTGTCTCATGCTGTATTTCCTTACCTTAAATTATTAAATTGCGAATTTTAATATTTTCTCTTAATTCGATTTAAATTAATACAATACAAGGAAAAAGAAGTTAGAAAATATGTTTAATAAAACTTTTGCGTCAAAGTGTTAAAAAAATAATAATTAAAAACTGTACATTATTTTTATGCTCATACTGCCAATGAATTAGAAATTATAATTGAAGTAAAAACTTATGAGATTTTCTCTAACCGTACTCGCATTGTACAAGGATTTGGCGGAAGTATCATGATGGGGACTGAAACTGAAGTTGTGCCTTATGGCTTCTGGAGCATAAAGAAAACGCCAGACAACACCTGGACACAATGGAAAATCAAATTCATCCTACAATGTTCCTTTTTTATCCCAAACATAGCATATGCAATGGTGCAACTGTACATCATACAAGACGAGTACAAAATTGATCTAATATACATAAATTTGACTTCCAACACTTTCTTTATTAGCTGAAAAATTAGGATTTTTACTTGATGAAAAATGACTGGAACAAGTTGAAAAGGCACACCAGCAGGAATCTCCTCTTCCATCTAACATACTGGATCTGAAAATCTATGTATCCAACTTAGGCAACACAGTTCGCTTCAAATGTGTAGCCAAAAGAGAATACCATACATCGTAGTGAATGCATGGTGTTCTCTGGACATAAATACACTCCAGAGAGAAATGTACTCCCATATAATCCTTTTCTTACCCGTGTTAAAAGAGAAACAAAAAATATTAATCTAAGTTTTCTAATTCATTAGTCAGTGTGTGTATAATTGTGAATAGTAAAAGTATTACACATAAATATTTTTTTTATCTTTTTAAATAACTACTAGCAGAAATAATGAGGGGAGAAAAGGGTGACAGTTGTCTAAACGAATTTGGACTCACACAGTTAGGAAAAGAAAACTTGAGAAATATCTTCGCTAAAAAAGAATTTGCCTCGACATTTTCTTGGAAATGAAATTTTGAAAACAGCATCGGAAAAAAATGCTGAATTCATCTTTTCTGTTTCCTTAAAAAATTGAATCACCTCTTTCTTTTTGTTTCTTAGTTTCGCAGATATAAAGCTTCTAAGACCTCATCATTACAAATGTTTAAAGTTTTTGCCCGGAAATGCTTCGGAAGTTCCTTTCTACTAGAAATGTCACAACCACAAAGCTTTTTGTTTGCTAGTTCAAAGGTCTCGTAGAATGTCTAGAAGACCTTTTCAGAAGAATGTTTGTAGTATGGAAGAATATTGCGTTTTTACCTACTTCTATTAATAGTTTCTTGCAATTAGTATTTAATAACTTTGTAGTTCTAATCCTCTTTTGATGGCTATATTTTCTTATGTATAGAGAAACTTATTTTTTTAATTTTGTTTCGAAACTTTTGCATGGATAAAATATATGTTCAACTATTTATTTTTTTTAATTTTTGAAAAAAAAAGCACTCTTTAAATTGTGTCACAATTATCTCTTAGCAAACATTTTCAACTCTACGGGCAATAAACAGCAAGTGTCTAACGGCCATCTATAAATGATGTCACACTTATATCAACTTATTGATCATCCCCTCACTTTTGTCACGAATTGTCGCTCCTCACCCTTATTCGCTTGTCACTTGCTGCGCTTTACTGGTAGGAATTCAGAAACAATTTTCCTGTTTTGAATTGCATTTGAAGCTTCATTTCTAAATTTTATATTTCTTAATGAGATTTGTGAGTTAACAACAATAAAGGTTTGCGTACTTATTATGATGAGAAATACGAAAAAAAATATAAAACATAATTATATAAAGTACATTTAATAATTTTCAAATAATTTAATTTTGAACAAAATGGAAGATGCCACACCTTAGTATCACTTCCCTCTCCCTTGCTAATAACTGTCTTAATAGTAAGAATTCCTCTTTCCTTTCTAAGTTAATATAACTTATGGGTGGTCCTTCAACTCGATCCCTCATTATGTAATTGATAGCTATAAATAAAAAGAATATAAACTATGTATACTTTTTTATGGGTAAAACGCCTTTTAGCCAGAATTGAATGTCCATGTAATGATTTTTAAATATTGACATAATTTTTAAAAAAAAAAACTTATTATGTATTATTCCGATTGGCATTTTTTCGAATGAATAATGCCAGTGAGTATTATTCCGAATGTTTTATTCCGTTTAGTATTATTCCTTATTCCGATTAGTATTATTTTGAATGAATTATTCCTGTCAGTATTATTCCAAATGAATTATTCTGATTAGTCTTATTACGAATGTATTATTCCGATTAGTATTATTCCGAATGAATTATTCCCATTAGTATTATTCCGAATGGATTATTCCGATTAGTATTATTCCGAATGTGTTATTCCAAATAGTATTATGACGGCTGAATTATTCCGATTAGTATTGTTCTGAATGTATTACTCCAAAAATATTAACTTTAATATTTGTAGCGCAAATATAGTTTAAATAAATGCGAATATCCAACTCACAAAAACGAGCAGATATTAAGTACAACGGGTGAATTCAAGATGAATTAAATTTTTATTTTTCAGAAACCAACCAGTCTTTCAATAAATTCAATATCTTGAGGAACGAAAAACAATCGAGACATTTTGGCTATCAAAATTGACTTATCGAATGGGATATATTAAATTCAAAGAGTCACCGAAGAAATTATTTTTATGCAAATAAGACACTTTCATGTTCTCGTGGCATTTCTTCGAAATGATGTCTCCATAAATGTCATAAAAATGCATAGTGATGATATAGAAAGAGCAGTTAAGGATTCATATCTTTACTACAAATGTGTAACTTCCTTTCAAAATACCATTCAATATTTTCTCAGGGAAAGACTGAAACTATTCATAGATCATTCCTGAAATATTTGTTATTTTACTGCTTAGTAAAATCAAGGCAACAGAATTTTTTTGAAAATAAAATTGGAAAATGTATTTCCAAGTATTGGGAATTTTTGTTAACTCATGTTTAATAGGTTAATCAATAGTACACTCTAAGGAATTTCCGTAAGATTTGCAGAGTAGATTATTAATTTATATGACCAGCACACTTCTTTGAGATGAAAGCCTGGTGACCATAATTATTATGAACTTCAGCGAAATGGTGACTGGGGGCACTTTTGCATATGATCATAATCTAGCGGTGAATGCTTTTTAAGTGACTTAACCGTCTTATCTGGAGAAAATATTACTTACTATAAAAGAACTTTTGGCCGTGGTTATTTTTCATGGAAAAAATACGCAAGGTAATGTCAGTGACTTTTAATTATTTTTTTTTAAGTCACAAGCATCTTACAATCAATATGCTCAAAAAATTTATGTATTTAGCACACAGTAGCATTGAATTACGCAATTAAATAGAGCCACATTTAGTATTAAATGTCAGAGTTCTTTACCAAAAAAAAATTAAAAAATATAGAGTATTTGACTAATATTTAGATATGTTCGGTTTGAGGACATTCGGAATTAAAACTGATTTCATTATGTTGCAATACTAGGAAGTTCACTCTCAGCTCGCTCCGCTCATCAACTCCCGTGGGTGCTTATTATAGTTTGACTTCCGTTAAAAGTCTATACTTTCAAAATTAAAAAAGATAAATGAATAAAAATACAAATGAATAAAAATACAAATGAATAAAACATAAAAAAACAAAGATAGTTTTCGTTATAAAATATGTAACTATCATAAAATTATGTAAGCATAACATGTTAATCGTAACAAAATGATATGTTAACAAGTTAATCGTAACAAAATAAGCGAATATATCTGAAAAATGATCAACTGTGCTTAAAAAATATATTTAAACTTAGCAATATAGATTGTGTGATACAATAAGGAGAAATAGATTAGAAATAATTTTACTCATTAATGATATACAACGATAATCTTATATTATTATAACAGTTCAAACTGGAAATTGTTTTATCTTATCTCCTGTGAGTTCTTCATATTTTTCAAAATTTCGTTTTGAATATTAATATTTGTATATGATAAAATATGCTCGCTCTCTTTCTTATTATTTTCATTCATTTATTTTTTCTGTTGCTTATAAAAGGAAGATCTCGAGAGTGATAAATAAATTTTCTACAACAGAGAACAAATAGTCATTTTTAAAGCAAAAAATAAGTAAATCTTTGCACCTAACAAACAATTTGATAATTTCCTGTTGCATAATAATGGCATTAATCGTGTAACATTTTAATTTAACATGAATACATTAAAATGAAATGAAGTAGAATGACTTTTGTTTAATTTCCCTTTCATTCTGCGTTAAATCTACAATATCATATCGCGCTTTACAGCATGTTTCCATTTGTTTTCTTCGTCTTTTATATGCTTGCTCTGTCTTATCATGTTTACTACCTTAATTGGAAGCACTCCGTATACAATTGATTTCGTTATTTTTGAATACAGCAAGACTTTCTGCCCGTTAACTTGAATTTGTAACTTTCAAAAGGAATGTATTTATTTGAGGCTGTATTATGTATTTTTTTCACAAAAAATTATGTTTCATCAAAATAAAGTAAAATAATGTATGAAAAATGAGGCTAATCCATTTTTTTAATTTTTAAAATCCATTGAAAAAACAATAGATTTTAAACTAAATTTTAAGTAACCTTTTTTTCATAAAGTAAAGTGTATTCTAGTTTCTTAGACTCAGTTTATTATGTAAAATTACAAGTTTTAAATTATTCGTTCCAAATTTTTGGTAGTTAAAAATGATTAATATAAACATATTTAAACGGAAAGAATAAAACTTCTTTAACCTAGGGGATCAACTTTTATTAAAACACTTAACAGAACTCAAGTTCCTTAAATGTAATAGAACATATTTTCTTTCTATTACTCGTTACAAAAAATAAGTTACTAGACAGATATATGCTAACATATTTAAATCAGAAGAATTAAATATTTGATAAAATTAGTGACAAAAACTTACAATACGAGTAAGACTTGTCTGCAAATTTTTGATCACTTCTGATTTCAATTTTTCAGAATTTATCACTTGACAGTAAAATTCTAACATACTTAGTTCAAAAGAATTAATTATTTTTATTCCAATTACCTTAAGTGATAACAAAATTGCAATATGACGCGTATCTTGCACTTTTTATTTTGTATTAAAAAGTAAATTATTAAAATTTAAATTATTTAGCTCAAAAACGCATTTGATAGGAAGATTAATATACAGAAAAGCAAACATACGCGGGAAAAAAAACAGAATAAAAAAACAAGAACAGAAGAAAAAAAATTATGTTATATGATAATTAGCTTAAACGCTCAGAAATGAAATTTCATAAAAACTTTTAATGAACTTTCGTTGCAAACAAATATTTTTGTGATTTTACGCAGCTTTGTTATCCAAAATACCTAAATATTGCTTAGGAAATTAATTGAGAAAAGAAAATTAAAGCCACGTTAATGTTAAAATTATTTAGCTGTTCCCAAAACTATTCTGTTAAAATATAATGTATGTTAATATAATTTAACTATTCCCAAATGCTATAATTGCTAAAATGTTTGTTTCACTTAAAAATGCTTCGCGTTTCAATGAATAAAATATTTCCTTTTTGCAAACACCGGCCCCTTTAAAGTAAGAGCACAAAAAGCAATGTTTCGATAAAATTGGATAAAATTGTTTATTTACACACACTGAGAAAAAAAGCATGGTCAAAACTCTCAGACTATGCATAAAATTTGCTGTGTTGAGAACACCAAAAAGCTTCGCAATTTTTACCGAAGTCATTTGGTAATGATTTTGGTAAAATTAGCAATAAAATACGGTTTTATATTATGTGATAAAATTTGGTAAATGTTGTATAATTTGCTAATTCCCTCATGAACATAGCATAAAAATTATCTAGACATTTAAATTTACTTTTCAGTTTTGCATTTTCTACTTACTATGTGGTAATAAGAACTATAATTTTGAAAACCGGAACCCTTCCAGCATGAACGAAAACAAAACGGAATTTTGTAGTTTTTATTTTATTTTAGCAAAAATGTCATTACTATACAATATGGTAATTTAACTAGAATTTTATTTCTGTCTGCTTTAAGTCAAAAGATATTTGAGACAATAATGTGTCGCTTTCATGATTTGATAATTTATTGAATTAATTAAAATGTGGGAAGATATTAATAACCACGGCCAGTGCTATTATATATGTAAGAATATATTTAAAAAATATGCGAATAAAATAAGCAAAAATGAAATAAATTGAAGAGCATTTAGTATTGTATAACCATATTTTGAATATATTAAATGCGTTTTTTAAAAACTAATCATATTTTCTCAGGTTTTGCTACAATTACCAGAATAAGGATTTGTGTGATGTAATGAATTTAATTACTATTAACTCAATACATGCGCCTTCTTTAGAAATTAAATTTTTCATAAAAGTAAGTTAAAATTTTTTTTGACCGAACTTTCTGTAACAGAAATATATTTTTTTGGTAAAAATGAGACTGGGATTATTTCCAAATATTTCCTAATGCTTTCCACGAAATTGAGATATATCCGAAATGAAACGTCGGGTTTAAATAATATCCCTCATCAAAATGAAAAAAAAAATTGAAAATGAAATATGAAGAGATTACAGATCAAAATAGCAATTTCATTCCCTTTCCCGAGAAATAAATATTTTAAAATTTGAAAAGAGTTGATAAAAAGGAATATTGTTTAAGAATCTTTTTCAATAACTAAGTAATTTTCGATAATTATTTAGAGAATTTAATTTTCAATTCTCTGAAATCGCTTAAACCATTTTTATCCAGTTAGCCTATTTAATATCTCTAAAGTAGTGGGAAAATGCTAATTCAATTATTATTCAGGAATAGGTGAAGTTTTGAATTCAGAAAGACAATGAGGAATCTTAAGTTAGGACCAAAAGTTGAAGTTACCATATGTTTCAATGAAATATTTTAAATTAAAAATTTATTATTTTTTCACAATTGTCATTTAAGTTTGACTAAATCTCTCTTGTTTAAATACCCTAGTGTCAATTGATTTATTCCATAAAAAAATTCACTACCGATTTTGAAATTTTAAAACGCTTATTATTATCATGTGTACAATGTTTTTACGACGTCATTTTTGGGACTCTGCACTTTCCCAAAAAGTGAGTATATGCTGTTTTAATTTTTAATACATGGGATTTTCAATTTCGACTAATATTTGTTTCGGTGCCATTTCGGCAAATTTTTGCTCAATGCTGAGAAACCCTTTCTGCAGTGTAATAATGAATTTAAAACTAAATAAATTTCCTTTGTATTTTAGGTTTAATATAAATATGTATTTTTATGTTGCCAAATGATGGATATAAACCTAATAATGACCTATTTTGCTATAAGAAGTAAAAGGGCAACTATGTTTAACATTTAAAGAAAATTTAATCTCCTTTCATTCAAAGATTATCATCTCATAACGTTATTTTAAGAAGTAAAGCTAATTTTGGAATATTTTATTAATTAAATCTGTTATTTAAATAACGTGTCTAAAGAGGACAATATATTGCAAATTTATTTATTAGAAAATTATGCAAACGTTACTTAAAGATAATGTATTCATTTTTTTTAATTTATCGTGTTTGAAAACTCATTTCACTAATCTATATTTGAACAAAGTTGAATATGAAATGTTTAGTGAAGAAATCCAAAAATATGCGTATGAAATTATGAATTTGTTTTTAAGAAAAAGCATCAAATTAAAATTAGGATGTTAAAATTTGAATAAAACTCGAAGAGCACATTGAATGTACTACGTCAAAAAAAAAATGGAATTAGCATGATTAAAACTATAATTTATCTTTAGCTACTGAATAAATAAATATTCTCGGTCATCAAAATAAAATAGAACGGTTTCCAAACTTTTCGGAATTGTAAATCTAAAGTGAAAAATAAAGAAAAAAAAGCAATCGCAATTCTTAGAAATTTCATTTCCATTGCAATAACAATTTACATAAATTCACTTTTAAGTTAGATAAGGTAGATGACAAAGTACTCCTTGTAGTGCTAGAGATCTTTTATCTAAAGTGCTTTATTTTGAATGGTTACTTTGATGTATCCTGATAAAACATGTTCTTTTATTCAATTTAAACTTCATTGATTTATATGAATTGAAAACATACCTTAGTTTCGGGAAGCCTTTTCGATTCGGAATGTTTCCATAATAGGTAACTCTATCCAATTTTATTATGCAAGAAACTCGAAAATAATTTCAAATTTAATTAAAGATTTGTTGATAAAATTAGTTTACCTTGCTTAACATGTTAACTGATCTTAGAATTATTTATTTGGGAAAAAATGAAATCAATAAGATAATAATAAAAGCTTCGGCTAACCTTTATGTGCATTTGATTTTGAGAACTATTTTTAGAAAAAACCCAAACTCTCAAATATGTGACGAAAATGTTTCCTCAACTCTGACCTTATCTCAATACATTTTGGGAGATAGTTAACTGGAATGAAGACTAGACGATCGAAACTAGAACGGCAAAATAAGCCCACATGGTGGTCAAAGAATGACTTCATTGCAGGTTGATCTTGTGCTCAAATCTCGCTGGGGCATGGGTGTAATTTTTCTCTTTATGCTATCTAACCTTGGATTGTTGGGGTGACAATAGTTTACCAGTATAGTGCCATCCGAAAAATGATCAGTAATACCAATCGTTAAATACCATACGATACTCATAGTGCCGCATGGTACTTTTCTTTTGTTTTTTGTTTTTGTTTGGGAAAAAAATAGAATAACGAAGCATTTATTTACTTGTGTTGAAATTCGTTTCCTCATCGAAGTGGTGATAAATATTTCGTCACTTTGGCGAAACGTTCGCACGGAGCATATACCAGGAAACGATTTCGACAAAAATGAAGAAAGTTTCGTGAAATTTGAGTGTTCATTTTTTACAGTGATGAAAAACTAATACAAACGGCAATAAAATAAAACAAATGAAGAAATAAACTTTATCACATACTAAATCAGAAAAAAGAAATAAAACACCGAGTAAAGAAGCTATTCAAATCAAATTTTTGAAGCTTATTATTGAATTTTAAGGATCTTTTTTTTCAAATTTAAGATCTTGAATAAGTATAAGAGATCAATAAAAATAAAACACAGACGTGCCCAAATCATTATGCAAGATACTATATCATTTCCACTGTCATTAAATTAAAAATAACGATTCTTCGCAAATTTTTTGTTAAAAAGTGCTTGACAATATTAAACAATGAGAAAAAAAGTCAAAGTAACCCTAAAAGTGTTAACAGAGAAAAGGAAGTGAATGTTTCCTATTTCATTTCCTGCGCTTTTATTTGTTTTAGAGTGAGCGACGAATGCATACTCTGACTTTCAATTTATTCACCCAAAACAGCAGAGGCATATTGATTTTTTTTTCATTTTACGAGGATTTTATCTTATTTCTAGAATACAAAGAATGCTACGTTATGAAAAGTTTCATTTGTGTGAATGCACTTTTTTTTAACTCATTTTCTA
This sequence comes from Parasteatoda tepidariorum, assembly GCF_043381705.1. Lineage (NCBI taxonomy): Eukaryota > Metazoa > Arthropoda > Arachnida > Araneae > Theridiidae > Parasteatoda > Parasteatoda tepidariorum. The sequence continues at coordinate 84,488,072 of NC_092204.1, read as the reverse complement.
GTATCTTGAATTAATGATTCGCTTTAACATTTTTTAAACACTTTTTGTCACCTAATAGATGGATCGAATCGTATAAATTTTTAGTTTACTAAAGAAAAATTTAAAATTTGAATAAAAAATGTTAAAAATGTTAAAAATTTTTAAAACACTAACCGATTTTCTACTTATGTATTACAAAAACATCTCCAAGGATTTTTTTCCTTTTTTGTGCATATATATTTCCTTCAAATGAAATATTTCTGCCAGATGCAAATAATTTAAAACATCTAAATTTTTCTCAACTTTGCAACAATTTTTACAAAATTACAAATTGAAATGAACCTAATTGTATTAAAATGAAAGGCATCTTTAGAAGAAAAAAACACAATGTGCATAAGATGAAAATATCTGGCATAACTTTTCCAAACTTTTAAGCAAAAACCTAAACAATAGTTCCTTACTCTGAATATTGACAATACTTTTAGACATTTTTGGAAAGAAATGGTTAAATAGCAATTTATTTGTTATTTTACCATATTAAAACAAAACAGTCAAATTCCGTAAATAAGATGTTATTTAAATTTTTGAGTTTGAGAAAAAACATTTATTAACTGCTTTTACCTAGTATGGTTAACCGATCAGAATTGTATAGCACCAATTAGGCCCCCATAATGAAGCCACTTACTTGCAGTAGTTCTTGCAGCCACTACTGATGTTATAGACGAGATGGCTGATCTGTCTATCTCATGCGCAACAGAACGGTGGTTCGAACCCCAGCTTTGACACCACAACATTTCCACCATTCCCTTCAACACATGAGGCGTTACCATTGTCCTCGCTCTCGCAATTTGAGCCCCTGGACTATTTGAATACGATAATCTCATTCACACATAGATGGCAGAACTATGAAGCTGCTTAACGCAAAAAATTATAATATTTTCCATTTCTTACGACAGGTTAAACATTCTTCAGCAAAAACTAATTAAATCACATTCCATGGTTCATTTGATAAAAACCAACCATAACCTAACCACAATGCAGATTGCCTGATGAAAACCAGTGCTTCAATTTCCAGTTAAATTTTTTTACGGTTTTGAGACCATGCTATTTGTAAATGGTTAAAAAATGGTAAAATTTTGAATTCCTGTTTTTTTATCCATGCTAATTGTAAGCAGATTGTTCTTAACCGTAAACTTATGGTTAATTGGCTGGTGAGACTGCAGCCGGTTATTTTACTGTAAATTTAGAATGGAAATTTTAGCAGTATGAGAAAAAGGAAAGAAAATCGACTCTGTTCTAGAAAATTTACTCTGATGTAACTAATTACGTAATCATTTATGTAATTTCATAACAACGTTTTCTGAGAAATACATAACAGGAAGCACGAGTGTAATTTTCTTCTATAGTTCGTAAATACAATGTTCCAGTGTCATTTTCCAAAGAAGCATTTTTTTTTTCCTTTCTTCACTTCTGGATTTAAAAACATTTATCGGGAGGAGCTTCAAACTGTGTAACCCAGCATTACATTTGCACAAAACTGAGATGTTTTTCCTTGTAGTAATTTAAATAATGGCTCGTTTTCATCTCATCAGTTCTTTTCATCATACGATGTTTTGCAAAAAATCCTTTTATTCATAATGATGAGATTATTTAAATGAAGTAAAATCCATTATCACTCAAAATGCAATAAAATGTTTTCTAAATCTATATTATATATTTTTTTTCAATTTGCGCTCATTTTGAATAATCTAGGGTCTTAGGACCCTACTGTTAAGGAGAACCCATGATTGTTTGTTATTAGTTTCCCATTTTTTGTTGTTGTTAATTTTACCAAAATCATTACCAAAGTGCTGAGGTAAAAACTACCGAACTTTTTGGTGTTTTGATAGAGCTACAAATACGATAAATGTTACCCTATTCTGCAAGATTTGACCATACTTTTTTCAGTGTGCTTAGAACAATTTATCCAACCATTCTTACATTATCGTAGAAAATCTTACATTGTCGTAAAATCAAAAATAAACTAAATAAAAAAGTCTCTGCATTTGTTTGTCAGAAGTATGTTGGTTCAAAGCAAAAGTCTATATTATTAAAATAAGAATCTCAATTAAGGGAAAAACAATACGGAATTCTTGAAACGATAAATGCTTTGTTACTCAAAGTTAAATTTGCTACTTTGTACTTTTTAATTATATAATTATAAAACGAGCACTGTTTAAAGGGAATTTCTCTCTGAAGAGTGAAAAAAATATTGTATCAACCAGTATTCTTTATTGCAAATAATACCAATACTTTTTACAAGCAAAAGTCTGCCAAGCGCCGGAACGGAAAGTTAAGGACAGCACAAAATACGGAAACTTGTCTATGTTAAATTATTTCCCAGATTTGTAATTACTTTAAATTTTTTACTTTAATTTATTTATTTGGTACGCTGATTTAGTTTGTGGTGTTCAATTGGATATTTCGGTTAGCTTTTGAATTTAACAATATGAATGTAATAAAAGGAAAGATGACATTAACAATGATACTGACTTTAGAATAGACACTGACAGCATGGAAAGTTACCAAGATGCTTTAGAATATACAATATAGATTGAAATAAAGCATTATTTAAAAAGAAAACGTAGAATAATAATGCATAATGTAATAGAAAAATGTGTTTCAATGATAAAGAATAAAACCAATCATCAATTAATGACTTTTTTCTTAATTAAAGTATTTATCGCTGCTATCGATAGCATAGCAAGATATTGCTTTTCACTTTGTGGAAAATGCAATTAGACATATAATTTAGCAAAGGCAAAAGTTATAACTGTCTTTTATTAAGATTTTTTTATTTGAACTTATGAAAACAATTACTTAGCTATTTCATTATCTTGAAATACATAATAATAAATATAATAGTCAAGATATAGTCTTGAAGCAGTCAATATAGTTTTTCCGTAAGAATGTGTGACATCTTAAGACAAGAAATTGCAAAAAACCGGTTTTAAATATTTATTTATTTTGAAAACCACCGAAACCAATCAAAGTCACCTTAATATTAATATAAAATCAGAAATTTTTTTTAAAAAAAATTATGTCTTTTAATTTTTTATCAAAGCTGAAAAATTTTTTTTTTAATTAATATTTGTTTGCTTTTCATCCCTAATCTTATTTCGTAACTAAAGAAAAAAAAGCTAACTATAAAATATTAAAATAAATAATTCAATTGATTAAATAACTCATTGATGACATTGGTGAAAATATTTATTTTTGTTTTCATGGTATTTTTACGGATCTTGAATATTTTTAAGCTGCTCTGATTTCAAATCTGCCATCAATTCCTCTCTCTAAGCTACAATTGTTTAATAACATTTGATGCAGAGCAAGGAGTCCCGCAATAGTAAGTGCGCCTAAAACATCGATAAAGTGAGCCAAAGGGTGAGTTTGGCAAGTTCCCTCTTGTTGTAGGGGATGCATCCATTTAGGAGTCAGTCGAAGCGTTGCCTAGCAGTTGCAAGGTGAAGAAGGAATAGAGATGACGCCCTGGTGAGTGATCTTAGTTTCTCCCCCCCTTATTGTGTTACCTAATGTTATGGAATCAATTTGTAATCAAGATATTTTCAATCATTGAAAGTTAAATTATTTTTAATCTGTGTAATCGATTTTTAACTCTAATTAACATGATACATCTAAAAGTAGTATCAATTGTTGTATCAATGGTGCCGAGACACCTTACCACGCGGGTTAAGACATAACGCATTGTTTTTGTATCTTAATTCACCCAGCTTAAATTTTAAGTTTCATGCACGCAATGTTTTTTTAAAATTCATTTATTTATTAATTGTTTTAGAGATATCTTAAATTTTTTTTCGAATTAATTTTAAAAAAAATTGTATGAGGTAATTGTATGTACGCGATTTCATTTTCTTGTTTCAAATGCTTGGAGGTCAAATAATGTATAATAGAATCATTTTATGTATTTTATAAAAGTTAAGGAAATATTTATTGCATGTAATTTGTTTAATTTTTGAACAATTATGAACAGAAATAGAGCACGTAGACGGCAACCGGAGCCGTACGACGCGGGTGCGGAACAAGGATTACAAAACATTTCAATGCATTTAATAGAGTTAATCCCAAAATTTAAAGGAAAGGAAGATTCAATTCATAGTTTTATTAAGAAAATAAATGAAGTAGAACGCATCAATAATTGGAATGACAATGATAAACTGACGGTATTAAAACTTCTGAGGACGCGGAGGAGTTTATTGAAAGTTATTCTACAATTAATGAATGTAATAATTTAGTTAATATACTTAAGTTACATTTTGAGAAAAAAGTTCCATTAACAACATATTTGCAGGAACTCGTGATTTGTACTCAGTACTATTCTGAAAGCATTTTTGATTTTAGCAATCGCCTTCGTCGATTAGGCGAGAATATACTATCCGCTCAGGCAAATGGCGCGAATCCGGCAGTTAGAGAAGCGAATAATGGCATATTATTGGCAAGATTTTGTGCGTGCATTGAGCCAGAATTGCAGAGACAGGTTTTAGGAAACAACCCTCAAACATTTGAAGACGCCGTTCAGTGTGCGATTAGGGAAGAAGATAATTTTAAAATTTTTGAGAATGCGTCGAGAAACAGGGGTGTATCGGTCACTGACAAATTTCAGGAAAAGTTAATAGGCGAGTTGACAGCTCAAATTTCATGGGAACCCAAGCCCGGAAATGTCCCCATACGCAGCTAGAGTCACTACCCTACTATGAATTGTTTTTTGTGTACTTCTGAAGAGTTCATAATTAAGAAGCTTCTTTAGCACACGTATGACATTTTTCGGACATACTTTATTGCACGATTTTAATCCTGATGCACCTTAACTCCCCTAGAAATTTGTAGAAGTATCCCTGATGTGTAAAACTTTTCAAAATTTGTATACATTTCCACAAAAAATAGACTAATATGTCATTTTTAAAATGATCTGTAGCTTTAGAAGCAAAAATAATTTCAAATTTGAAATTTCCACTCTACCCGAATTATATAAGATCAAGTATTTTTATAAACTTATCAAAAAATTTATTTTCGAATGTGATTTATTTTAATATTTAACACAATTTGTTCCTATCACAAGAAATATATATTCAAGAACTAAATCTACATGGTAATCTTCCAAATTATATTAGATCAAGTATTTGCATAAATTTAGCAAAAAATTTATTTTTTAGTATAATTTATTTTAATATTTAACTCAATTTGTTCTTATTAAGTATCGCAAGAATATATTCAAGAACTGAATATAAATGGAAAATAACTTTTTCAAACTTGATAAATTTAATAGCAAAAACCAAATATTTCTACTTTCACAAATGCAAGAAAAACTTTCTGGTTTAAACTAGAATGTTTCCTTTATAGAAAATTGCTGTAAAGACCCCATTAACTGAGGTAGTTTATTTCTGGATTATAAGAAAGAAAACTTGAAATATCTTACAAATACTTTGCAGTTCCATTAGTATTGATTTGTTTAGTTTTCTACTATATTCGATGTGTTCAATTCAAATTATATTATTTTTAAATGTGTTATAATTCAAAATGTATGTGTAAAAAATAAATGTATAATAATAAATGCATAATAATATAATGCCTGTATAATATTAAAATGTATATATAATAAAAAATGTACATATAATATAATGTGCATGTAATGAAATGTATGTATAATACACTATCTACCAATAACTATTTGGAAAACTATGCAAATTACTATATCTGCGGTCCTGAGATACGTCACGCCCTCCACCGGCATATATATTGTGTAGGGAACAACATCGACATTAGTACCATGCGAGAAGTCTGCTGCACTATTTTGGATGACAATGTGCTTCCTACATTGTGGCAGTTTTACGGGATGGACCCCTGTTACTTCCAGGACGACAATGCCAGGTGTCATGTTTCGAGGGTAACCAAGGCTTGGTGTGGTGCAAATGGGGTTAATCGAATGGACTGCCTGCCTAGAGTCCAGACATGAACCCTATCGAGAACCTCTGGGATGAGTTGGGTCGCCAAATTAAGGGTTGTACTATCTGTCCAAAGTCGGTGAAGGAACTTACATGTCTTCTCCAAGCCAAGTGGAAGAAAATACCACTAGCCGTCACATAATTGCTTGTGGAAAGTATGCCCCGGGCGTGTGATTATGAATAAAATTTGTTTTTTCTTTTCAATCACACGTGTCCGAATACTTATCGGTAGGTAGTGTCTAATGTGTATATAATATATTGTAAATTCTACGTTTCTATGTTCTATGTTTTTCATTAAAAAAAATTCTGCTAGGGCATCATCTTTGATTCTATTATATCTATCAGTAAGCTTTCTGTACCGAGAAACAACGTAAGATCAAAATTATCTGGTAAAATTTACCCCGTTTCTGTCTCTATAGGAATCGATAGTTTTTACGGAAGATCTTTATTAATGATTTTTGTAATATTAACAATAAAATATGATTTTATAATATGAGTTAAAATTCTGTTTTTAAGCTCTTTGTACTGTAAAGATGCATGAATTCTTGATAAAATCATGAACAGTTAGCATCTGAAATTTATTTATTTCTATTCTTATAGAAGCACAGAAAAAAAACACAAAATTTAATATAGTTCAACAATACGAACACCACTATCTTATTCTCTCTTGATTCTAGACTGCTCGTTTCTTCAGAAAAAAGAGCCAACATTAAAAAAACTTTGCTACGCCATCTAGTGATCAAATCTTTGTGAAAGATTCTTAGTGAAGTAAAACAGAATGTGTCACTTTTGAGAATTTATATTTTCTGGCCTTGGCTTACTCGTAATAGAACAGAAATAACTGTTGAAAATGTAAACAAATGCCAGGTTTCAACAAACAATCAAGATCGAGATACCCACACTACGTAACTTGCGGTTATCCGATTAAGCCACACGCCACAGTTCATTCAACAAAACTCATCTCAGCCACAACCTAACTCTAATCTCTATTTCCTAATGAAAAGCTTTACATAACCAAACTATAAGGTCCAGTTAAATTTCATTTTTATGGTTTTAAAACCATGTTTGCTGTAAGTGCTTACAGAGCCGTGTAGTTTTGCATTTATTTTTTTAACCATACTAGTAGTAAACGGATTCACAACAGTAAAGGTAAGGAAATGTTCTTTCCATTAAACTTTATGGCTAATTGGATAAGGAGATTGCCGCCGTTTTTTTACGGCAATTTTAAAATGAAAATTCTAACAGTGCAAAAGAAGAGTACAATAAGTAAATAGGTTATGTTTTTGAGTATAATTTTATAACTATTGTTTTCTTTCTTCTGTTTCATTACACGAAAACAGAATAATATATCTATCAAAGTAATATATAATGTTTGCCGCGAATAAATTATAGATGACAAGATGTATGTTTACAATAGATAAATGTATTTTCTCCGTGCACAAAAGGAGTTATTTTTCACCGGAACATATTCTGAAATACATTAAGGATTAGATGCCTGTAATTTTAAATTTGTTGCATCAAAGGTACATAGAAGATGATTGCAAATGTTTGTTTGTATAATAAATGTTTTCTCAAGTTTTAAGTTCATCCCTGGTACTTTGTTATTCATTTATTATTATGTTGACATTTGTTTTCCTTTTGTAATAAAATCGTGACACGAATTACATAATGCAGAATTATCAGATGCGGAAAGAATTTGTTCCTTACAATATTGACCCAAGATTTTTCATCTTGTATATGAAAATCAAATTAGCGCAAAGTTTCTATTATTTCCTAAAAAAAAAACTGAGATGTAGTTTAGATAGTAATAGGATTAACGGACGCGGTTTAATTGTCCCCAGTCTATTTAGTCTCATAACTAAGTTAAATTTGTTTTACCTAAGTATTTTTTTAAAAATTAAAGCTAAATAAGGCATATTCTGAAATCTGGGTGATTCCTTAACAGTTGCATTTTCCTTTGCATGTAAATTGATTAGAGTATATCCAGTTAGGTCACATGCGTTGTAATTAAAAAAATAACACAGTTTATTTGTGAAAAAATTATATTTTTCTGAAAAAATGCTTTATATAACTAAATAATATTTCAGCTACGTAATACAATAAGCAAGTGTTGCATTATTAACATCTCCGTGACAATTATAAATGAACAATTTTATGAAATTTACAGGGAAATCATAGCGTTTTTATAACTATTGGTTTTACTATTGTATATTTAAATATGTTTTATTGATGTTTTATATGTGTATTATCACACAATTTATTGCAATTATCAGACAATTTATTTTAAATTCTCGTAGTTTGAGTCATATTACTGTACTGTGCGTATTTGAATAAATTTTTATAAGTGTTAAATCAAATCTTTATAAGTGTATGTACAATATTACAGTGTTATCAAGTTCAAAAGTCAAACTGCGCTCTGTAAAAAATAGACATTATAATTTCATCAAACTTTCTTCTGTTTTGATGAAACCGCTTCCTAATATATGCTCTAAGTGAATATTTAGTCAAAATGATAAAATAACTAGCATCACTTTATCTCGTTTTGTCAACAATAAAGAATTATTTCGTCACTCTTTTTTTTCATAAAAAAAAATGGTGGCACTTGATGTACCTAATTTTTCTAATAATCACTTTATTGTGAGTCATATATAGCTTCCGCAATGCAAAATTAATAAACACGTAAGTCAAATAGAACCCAGAGATAACCTACACTCCCTGCTTGAAGTTGGATTCGAACTCGTGATCTTTCTGGTCCGAAGCCAGTTACTTTACCATCTCCCATAATGAACTACCAGGAGGTTATAATGTTGAGAAAATATTTTCGTCAAATATTTGAGAGTTACCATTTTGTCACGTTATTTCGTGACAACATAATTCTCAAAATTAACGAAATATAGTTCAAGCTGGATTGCTGAATCGTCAAAAGTGAGAATTTAATTTGAGTGCGCAATGATAGGGTTCAATTTGACACCACATCAAGGTTAAAGCAAATTTTAAATATTATTACGGTTTTGTCCGTTTCAAAATTCCTAAGTTTGAAAAATAACCGTGATTTTTCACTTTATTCTGTACAAAATTTATCATTGTATTGACGTGTACCAATTTAAAATTTAAATTCTGAGGCAATTCGAGATCGAAATTTGTCATTTATGAATCTCATTACAAATGAGTCATTTATCTTTAATTGAGATTCAATTATTTTTTAATGAAAAAAAAAACGAGGAAAAAGGGAAAACAAAATAAATCAAATGAGAAAGTTTCAGAGTAAATGTAAGCTCGGAATATTTGTTTTTTGGGGACTGATGCCACCTTGAAGCTACTTCACTGGTTAATATACCTTGAGTAAATATTTCAAATATTCGTTTCGACGTCATCTTCTTTCTCTTTCTCGAAATGACTACCATTGAAAGTCATTTTATTGTGACTTACATAAAGTTTTTAGAAACTAGATCGATTTGGATTTTTATTGGTATTTGTTTAAACTATGTTTCTGCTCTGCACTAGCTATTATGCATTACGTTTTCAATAAAAATTTGGGCACCATTTAAGAACAATTTTGAACCAATTTTAGAAGCATAATATCTGTTCCTTGAACCACAATATCGTGAATTTGGAGCTACAAGTTGAGCAACTATTGTGTGAAAAAGTTGAAGAAGGGCTAACTAGCTGGAACTAGATAAATGTTGGAGAAAAAGCGAAAGATATTGCGCGGAACAAGGTGTTCCTAACCTTCTAATAGTTTAATGTGTAAGTACAAATATAGCATTTATTTTTCATTTAAATTCAATTTATTTATTCTAAATGAATAAACAAAAATAAAAATCGATTAAAAAAACCGAAAAATGGGAAACAGACGATTTGTGTAAATGTGAATTTTTTGTGTCTGATGTCATTTAGGAGATTGTGAATCAAACCTTGAATGATTATTTCAAAAATTCTCTTTATTTCATCTTCTTTCTTTTTTTCAAAATGCAAACTACCTTTTCAAAACATACCGTTGTTATTTATCCCTAGATTTTCCGTAAAGTTTTAAAAAACTAAATCAGAAATTTGTTATTAACCAATTGTAAATTCTGTTAGTATTCGTTTAAATTGTGTTCCTGTGATTCAGAGTAGCATAGCAGGTTATTATGCGTTGCACTCCTTAAGAAAAGTGGTACAACATTGAAACATAACGTTGAACCAATTTTAGAAGCATAATATTTGTTCCTTGAACCTCTATACAGTGAATTTGGAACATGCTAACTCTCCAAGTTGAGCAAATTATGTGTAATAAAGTTGATATATTAACTGGAACCATATAAATGTAGTAGAAAAAGAGTATGATATTGCAATGCGTTCCTTAACATCTAATGGTGTTAAATGAATGCTTTTTATCAGAATTAATATTAGTTGTAGTAACAAGTAAGAATTTAAAAAATAACTCAGATGATTCCAAAATACATCAGTTTAAAAAAGTAATTTTTGGAATGATCACAAATAAGGAATATGTGTTTCACTGTTACGATTTATTTTCTAAAGAATAAAAATAAAACTGAAAAACAGAATAAGCAAGAAAAACAGAGGTGCATCTCGGTAAATGACAAAATCTTCTTTCTTTTTCTCCGGATGTCATCTGAAAGCTACTTCACTGGTTAATCAAGCTGCTACCTTGAGTGTCTGTTCTAAAAATTCGTTTCTAAGTTTCTTTCTTTCGCTCAAAATGACTGCAATCGAAAGTCATTTCGTTGTTATTACTCTCTTTCAATTTTTTTTTCGCTTTAAGAGAAACAATCAGTTTTCATCAAGTAGAGAAGTTTGGATTTATAAAAATTGTTTGTCGTTTACATTTAAGTCGCAATGATACTTGAGTTGTTGACACGAATGAGTTTAAGAAAGCTTTAATTACTCTACTTGCGGAGTTTTGTCGTTAAGGAAGGACTTTTTTCCAGACTTAAGTTTAAGAAATTAGCATTAGAAGAGAATTTAATCTTGCATTGTATATTATTTCAAGATCTTATTAAATTCTATTAAATGCCGTGGAATAGAAAAATCAACGTGAGTGACAAAAAATTCCAAATTGAGATTTATATATACTCTGTCAGCTGCATATGATAAAGATACTTATTGCAATTTTTAAAAAAAAAGAAATATGTTTTTTATATATTTGAAACGATTTTATATATTTTTTTCTGTTGCATGAGATATTTTTATGGATATTGGATACTGTATTGCTGATTTCAAATCTGCAGTCTGTTTCAAAAAATTACTGTTTATGGGTACAAAATTATGATACAAAATTACAGTCCATTTTTGCTGAAATGTACATGATAAGGAATGTTAGGGGGTCTCGTAATTGTTACGACAAACTTAGAAGATAGTTAGGGCACATAATCATTCTTAAAATTGCAGACATACCCATAACCGAAAATGTCATTATATGGCAATAGAAAGCTTTCCCTATTATGAACTTTTTCTTCGTGTGCTTCTAAACTTGTCATAAGAGGGAAGCATCCCTATCCGCGCACGACGACATTTTCAAACCTGGGATCCTATGTAATTTTAATCCTGATTATAAGCCCTAACTCTCTTAGGAGTTAGTCACAATATTTAAGCGATCCCCTGTTATATAAAACGTTTTTAAATTTGTATATTTCAACTAAAAATTGACTAAAATGTCATTTAAAAAAATCTGTAGCTTTATTATCAAAACTACTTTCAGATTCGAAATCTCCACAACCAAATCAGGTAATAACAAATATTTGTATGAATGCTGCAAAAATTGCTCCCAGCTTTATTTGAAATTCTATTTTAATCTTCATAGAATTAGCAATACAATGAGAATAGTTGTCAAGTCACTCGTACTTTGATCTATTGTGAAGCACTTATGTTGTTTTTCAATTGCAGGGCAGTATATTGGCCACTTTAAAGCATGATCACGTTATTAAATTATATTTGAATAAGCTTTTGTAATACTTTGAAACAAGATCACATTGTTAAATTATATTTGAATAATGTTTTGTATTATACTTTAAAACAAAATCGCGTTATTAAATTATATTTGAATAAGGTTTTGTATTATACTTTAAGACAAGATCACGTCATTAAATTATATTTGAATAAGGTTTTGTATTATACTTTAAAACAAGATCACGTTAATTAAATGTTTATTTTTTATACTAGTCTATCTACAATACTTTTAAAGAAGGATAATCATATTTAAATGATACTTGCACTGTATTTTATAACTTGATCATTTTGCTAAAATATCATACATTTATTACATTTTGTATTCCCTATTTTCATACGAAATTATTTCATTATAATTTATTTATTTTATGAATTATGCTTTTTTTCTAAAAAAAAAGAAGATATTTTTATATTTCCTAAATTTCAATCAAAATTTTGTTGTAAAAATCATGTTCAAGATATTTGAAAGCATCAACATCCTACTAAGTTTTCCAAGCCTCTTTTTACATAACATCAGCATAGATTTTGATTTAATATGCGTAAAATGTATTACGATTATAGTTTTTAAAGACATATATTGTACAATAAAGACGAAGGAAAAAACTATAATATAGATTATTATTTATAATTAACAACATTACTGAGCCTTTTGGGGTTCCTATAAAGTCAGAAACATGGTAAATTTAATCATATTTTTTGGTAGTTTTGACCATAATGTTTTCTCATTCTATTATTTTCCATTACATGAAAAATGTATTTGGAATTTTTTAATGATTTAATAATTAACCGAAAAGTGATAACTGTATGCAAGAGAACAGAAATTACACAAAGTAATAATTATTGGAGTAAAAATTAAGCCGATATATTACAAAAGTCAATAAAGCTCGGATGCCAGGTAGTACAAAAATACTAACTGGTCCTCAATATTTAACATTAAAAAAAAGTTCTGCTACTTTACTTTCCATTCTATGGCCACTAAATATTGGTCCCGACTTCAAAGAATTTTGTATTTCTGTACTACATGTAAATACAGTTCTAGTAAAAATTACTGACGGCAAATTAGTTACTCCAAAAGCAAAATATGATTGACACAATCACTCGTAACCGTAATATAAACTGTTTTCCGAATGATATATCACAGCTGTTATTATTATTATTATTATTATATTCATGAGCTCAAGATATTCTTCCATTGAAATTTCGTGTGAAGCATTGAAGCATAATTCTGACGTACCATACGTCATCATAGACTTATCATTCTTCCGAACATATGACGTATCATATGTCCGGTCGCTTATCTACAAGATATTATTTTAAAATCGTCCGCAATGCATATTTTTTGATTTTTTTTTCCAGAAATATTCACATACATAGTTTTGTATAATAATTTGTTTAAAACAAACATACATAGTTTTGTACAATAATTTGTTTAAAACAAACATACATAGTTTTGTATAATAATTTTTTAAAACATAATAATTTGTTTAAAACAAAAAGGAGTTGAAAGGTAATAATAATGAAATGAAATCATACGTGAATTTTATAAGACTATCAAAATGATTTTAAAGTATTTTGTCTCCTTCACTAGCGATTTAACTTATTTCTATGCCTTAATAAATGTTTGTTTTATAGTTAAATATTGAATTATTTCATTTGCCCTAATGCGCATGCTATTTTGTCTTCGTTTCTTATAAGGATTAAAAAATAAACATTAAGAGATATCATTACGGATCATAATACTGATTTAAAACTTTATAAACTCTAGTTTGATTTAATAAGATATTTTCCTTTTAATTGTTCTAATGTCAATTGAAGATATGAGAGTTCAAACACTTTTGAGATTTGAAATCCGAATAAGAAGCATTTTTCAACATGATTAAATAAATATAAAACGCATAAGTCTCAAAACTTGTATACTAAAGCAGAAAAAATTTAAGTCTGTGAACTTCTTAGTATTTAAAAACATCTCTTCTGGGATCACTCAATTCAACGGTACATAAAACGCTTGGTAATGACGTTACATAAAACTCTTGGACTCCCAATGTAAAATGTTGTCATCGACTTCCGTTTAAATGTGAATGTCATTCAAAGTATTCAAAATAAACTCGAATGAAACAGACTACAATAATTTATGCTTACTTTCAATGCATGAAGAGTTTCAGTGTGTTAACCTCCTCAATCGGTGACCCTGAACAATCGGAGTAGGAAGTTCTCATTCACGGCTAGATGGAAGCGTCACAGAGCTGCTTAATGTAAAAAAGTCTATTTCTCCTCTCTCACGATTGATGGCCCCACTATATAATCAAATTAAGCCCCTTTCTACAGATCATATGACATAACGCAACCACAACCTAACTCCAAGGTTCATTACCTAACGAAAAGTCTAACATAATTTAACTCCAATGTCCAGTAGAATTTCACTCTTGCGATTTTGAAATCATACTATTAGTAAATGGTTACAAAACCTTATAGATTTGTATTTTCGGTAGTACAACAATATCAGTAGTAAACGGTTGAAGTTCCGTTAATGTAAAGAAATGTTCCTAGTTGTAAATTTTATGGATATTTTGGTACACAGAATGCTTACGGCTATTTAACTGTAATTTTAGAATGAAAATTCAAACTGCGAAACAGTTGTCTATCGTTAAGAAAAATATATAATAAGAGATTTCTAGAAGGCATAAATAAAATTGAGAATTTCAAATCACGAAATTTTGCAATTTTTGTCCCACTTTTGTTTTATACACATAAGAATAAGTTGGGAAGTAGGAATTTGATATCGTTACTTTTATACTTAAGCAAACGAAAATTTATATCTTTGAATTTATTTGATATTTAAAAGCCTTATCTCATCCGGGAACACTCAATTTCAGGCATGGATGAGTTAGTCTCTTATATGCATTTAAAAATACTCGTTCGGCTTGTTTCTTGTTCATTAAATATACCAAAGCGTTGCATAAAACTCTTGGCAGTCGACCAAAACTGTTACTCAATAGCTCAATGCAAAATTGCTTCATCAGACTTTCTTTTAAATGTGCATATCATTAGTATTCAAGGAAAACCCTCATAAAAATTTGAGTGTTCCATTTTACTTTTCTTTATATGCAAATTGGGAAGCTTTATATGGTAAGATTTTAAGATAGTTTTAATGTATTAAGTTTAATAACTTTATTCACAAATTCGTTGCCAAAAATATTGTTGCAGAAAAAAAATTATTATTTTGCTTCACATAAACTTTTATGAGAACAAATTTATGGAGTACATACCAGATGAATATTAATTCCATGAAATGTGACTTTTGTCGTTAATAAAAACTATTTCCGTGTTTTATAGCTAATTTTAGTAATTACCCAGTAAAATAAATGGATGTATATTCATGTACATCTAATTAACTGAATATTATATAAAATAAAAATAACATTTTTCATTTGGTAGGAAAACCAGAATTACTTATAATAAATTTTAAGTATAATGTTAATCACTTACTTATTAATAAGTTAGTTTAATATTTAATTTTCTAATAATTTTCTGTTTGTCAGTGTTCCGTATTTGTAAGCTACGCTCTTGGCGACGGAGCATCTCCACTTGGCACACTGTAAATACGCCATCTTGGCAGGCAGTCTATGTTTGTACGCCATTACAGTCTACGCTCTACTCCCGAAAGGGAAACGCAAATAAACTCCTTGTTTCGATTGGTAAGTTTTTGAAATTATATCAAAATTGGCTTACCTGAGATTTCTTGCTGCTATTTAAAAAAATAATGTTAATTATCTGAAAAATAAGAATTCGATTTATATACCAAGAAATGGGACAATAACGTATGCTATTTTCATTCGATTTATTTTGAATTTTTAAAATGATTCCCGTTACAGGAATTCCATCGCTAGCCTCGATTTCAACGGCAAGCCAAACTTAAAACAGAATATATTTTTAATGTATTAATAAAAGTTAAAGTTTTTCCATTGAAATTTGCCATCTATCGGCGAAATGTTTTATGAACTAAACAAGTAGTATATTATTACATGATATTACAATAAGTGTAATTATTAAAATTATGAACTAAACACTCCTATTTTACAAAACGCTCTCTTCATTTTTACGCCACCCCTCCGCACATTTTGGCCCTAAGCGAGCCGGAGGTCATCCACATCCTATGGAATACGCCTAATGATTGAATTTCATAAATTCATTCCGCTAAATCGCTAAAATATGGCTAATATCATAGCCTTAAACCACAAGCGTGGCAGCATAAAAAGCCAGCTTACAAAACTAAATAATGTCCTCACAGAAGGACAAGACAATATGGACATTTCTGAGCTCCAGGCTCAATTGGATATTGTGCTTAGCATCCAACAGAAATTCGAATCGCTAAAAGATGACTACTACAAAATCGCAGAGGAAGAAGATTTCCAGAAAGTCGAGGCCTCTCTCTTCGAAGTGGATGACGACATTCAAAAATTAGAGGTAAGCCTCAAAACCTCTATTAATAAATCAAAAACTATAAACATTGACATAGTGCAAAATCAAAGTGTTGATAATTCTATTATCAGTGATCAGCCTAAAAAGGCGTTAATTAAACTCCCGAAAATCCCACTTCCTTTCTTCAACGAAAAATTCGAGGAATGGGACTTGTTCAAAACGCAATTCAATAGCCTAATTAGTGAGAATCCGGAACTTTCGGAAAACGAAAAACTGCATTACCTACGAGGATCCTTAAGGGATGAAGCGAAGGTAGTAGAAACGTCAGACGATAATTTTGAATCATTATATAAAGCCTTAGAACAACGATATGAAAATAAAGACTTATGGTTGATTGCCACATCAAAAACATACTTAAAATCCAACCTATTAAACAAGAATCTGCCAGAGAACTTGGTAATGTTTTGGACAATATCAAGAAAAATCTTAGATCATTAAAAATACTAGATTTCAATAGAGACAAACTTTCTAATGTTTTTTTATTAAATATCATTCTGGATAAATTAGATCGCGAAACTCGTAAACAATTTGAATTGACTCTTGAAGATAATGAAGTTCCTGATTTTGACACATTTTTAGAATTTTTAGAAAGAAGATACCAAATATTAAATAGTATTAATGCAAACATCCCATCTAAATTTAATTCTGATCGATTGAAGTCCTTTTTAGTTAAATCGAACAAATTTCAAAAATTATGTTTCGCGTGTAAATCTCCATCACATGCATTATATCATTGTGATGAATTTAAAAGGATGAAATTATCAGAACGAATAAATTTGGTGAATAAAAATAAGCTCTGTTATAATTGTTTAAGCGATTTCCATCCTTTCAATCAATGCAATTCGAAAAGTGCTTGTTTTGTGTGTAAGAAAAAATTAAATCATCACACATTGCTTCATGAATATTCTACACCGTCAATCATGACAACTAGTCATAACATTCAAAGTGAAACCAGACTCGCGACGCCTACTCTCTCTCGAGAAAGAAATCCACAAATTAACAATTCAGAATCAATTAATATGCAGGTGCCAGAAAACCCTCGTCTTTCGTTTTTCTGTAACGGAAATAAGAGCATTTTGATAAACACAGCAATAATATATGTCAGAGACGCTTGGGGAGAATTCAAACCCTTACGAGGTGTCCTTGACTCAGCTAGCGAGAGTTCTTTCCTCTCCTCCTCCGCTGCAGACTTTTTGGGATTGAAAAAAGAAAAAATAAACATTCCGATTTGTGGTTTGAATGATACATCATTAAATATAAAGAAAAAAGTATCTGCTTTTTTATCGAATGAAAATAAGGATTCGCAGTGGGAAATAGATTTATTAATTGTTCCCAATATAACAAATTTCACACCTTCTAAAAAATTAAATGTTTCGAACTTAAACATTCCCAGGGAAGTTAAATTAGCTGATCCATCATTTTTTATTCCTCAAAAAATAGACATTCTATTAGGCGCAGAATTGTTCTTTTCATTATTGAATGACGATAAAATAAAACTGGCAGACAACTTATTCTTGCAATCAAGTTGTTTCGGCTATCTTGTTTCAGGTGTTATTTCAGACAATAAATTTTATAACACTCCTAAACATTGTTTTTTAACTAAAAACTTAGACATTCTTAATAATACTCTCAAACGATTCTGGGAAATTGAAGAAATCGAAACAAACGAAACTTGCAGCGATGAATTAAAGTATTGCAACGAACATTTCGCTAAATCGCATTATAGGAAACCAGATGGTAGATACGTTGTGGAAAGGCCATTCAAACCTGATTTTTCCGAAGAAATGTTAGGAAATTCTAAGACAATCGCATCAAAGAGACTAGACCAGTTATGGACGCGTTTAAAACGCGATCTCGCCATGCAAACGCTTTATTCATATTTCCTCAGCGAATATGAATTATTACACATATGGAAGAGGTGAAGGAAAATTCAGATGTCGAAACCGGATACTATCTACCACATCACGGTGTCTTACGTCCATCAAACAAAACTACTAAACTTCGTGTAGTTTTCAACGCGAGTTCGAAAACTTCCAGTGGATATTCTTTAAATGATTTACTGTGCAAGGGAGGAGTACTTCAAGAAGATCTCTTCTCGATCCTAATTAGATTTAGAAAACACGCTTATGCATTTACAGCAGATATAAAACAAATGTTCAGGATGATTGAGGTTAATCCTTCGCAAACCAAGCTTCAAAGAATTATGTGGAAGAACAGTAAAAACGCGCCTACTAAAGTTTATGAGTTGCGAACTGTAACATACGGAACCGCATCAGCTCCATACTTAGCTACAAGGGTTCTGCAACAACTTGCCCTAGATGAGCAGAAGGATTTTCCTATAGCGTCTAAGGCAGTACTTCAAGATTTCTATACGAACGACTGCCTCTCTGGTGCTCCAGAAGTTAGCGAATTCGAAAAACTCAAATCAGAATTAACACAGCTGCTCCAACGAGGAGGTATGACTTTGCACAAATGGTGCTCTAACAAGGCATCATCAACTGATTTTAAGGAATTCTCGCTTGACCGAAATTCTGATGAAATAATGGTCAAAACTTTAGGAATGCTTTGGAACAGTTTAACTGATTCATTTACGTATAAGGTTACCACCAGCACAGATTGCAACTACACCAAAAGAGATGTACTTTCACAAATAGCTCGCATCTATGACCCACTAGGACTCCTAGGACCTGTCATTGCCAAAGCTAAAATACTTATGCAGCAATTGTGGTTGCTTCAATTGGACTGGAACGAAACACTACCTCCAGATGTGTCCAAACAATGGGAAAACTTCATCAAAACTCTACCAGATATCGAATCCATTCATTTTCCCAGATGTTTCTTGGAAGTTAGTGCAAGGTTCGTAGTGTTACACGGATTTGCAGACGCATCTTCAAAGGCTTATGGATCAGTAATTTACATACAAAATGCATCTAACTCCAATGAAGTAACTACCCAACTTCTTTGTAGTAAATCGCGGGTTGCACCAACCAAATCCATGACAATCCCTAGACTTGAGCTTTGCTCCTGTCTACTCCTCTCAAAACTTACACAAAGGGTCATAGCTGCAGTAAGACTCGAAATACACTCAGTTATATTATATTCAGATTCAGCGATAGCCCTAGCATGGATAAATTCTCCTTCTAATTTGCTCAAAATATTTGTAAGCAACCGAGTGTCTCAAATTCAGCAACTATCCAAAGATTTCCAATGGAAACATATTCCATCAGAGCTTAACCCCGCAGACTAGATTTCCCGAGAACTTGATGTTAAGGCCCTTGCAGCCAGTGAACTATGGTTTAAAGGACCAGACTTTTCGAAATTAAACTTACCTGATCTTCAGAGTGTGCAAATTTCCAGTGGCTCAGCCGACAAACTTTATATGGATGAGTTGAAGCCAGTTTCCAAAATAACTTTGACTTTAATTAATAAGTCTAAATTTTTAGATGATTTTCTAGTTATCACTAATGATTTTCAAAAATTAATCCGAATTCTAGTATTTATTTTTAGGTTTGCCCATAACTGCAAATTTCCTGAATGGGTAAGAGGATTCCTCGCACAAGAGGAATACATGAACGCGGAAAATGTGCTCTTAAAAATTGTACAGGCAAAATATTTTTCTTCTGAGATCTCTGCTTTAGAAAAACGATCGCCAGTTCCCTCTACCAGTAAGTTAAAATTTCTTTATCCCTTCATAGATCCATCCGATGGCCTAATTAGGGTAGGGGGCAGACTTGCGCATTCTAATTTAAAGTTTAATCAGAAACATCCAGTCATTCTTCCGGCAGGAAATAAATTAGTTAAACTCATATTTCAGTACTATCATAAACGAGATTTCCATGTAGGCCCTCAAGCCCTTCTAAATACTGTACGTTTAAAATATTGGCCCATTGGTGGCAGGAATGCAGCACGCAAAGTCGCTCACGAGTGTGTCGAATGCTTCAGAAACAAGCCAGTTGTCGCAAATCAAATATGGGGGACCTTTCTGCAGAAAGAGTTACATCTAGTTCAGCATTTTTAAATGCAGGAATTGATTTATGTGGACCGTTCGAAATTAAATACAAGGGACAGAGAAAGGGTACTCTTCGAAAAATATATGTTGCTTTATTTATATGTATGGCGACCAAAGCTGTACATATAGAGTTTGTCTCGGATTTAACGTCCGAAGCTCTAATCGCAACCTTAAAAAGATTTTTTGCGCGTCGTGGCAGAAGCTCCCTGGTTTTTAGCGACAACGCGACTAATTTTACAGGTGCTTCCGCAGAACTTAAACGCTTATACAAACTAATGTTAAGCAGCGAAGACGTTTCGAATATGCTTTCCTCCGAAGGCATCAGATGGAAATTTTTGCCTCCTAGGGCTCCTGGCGATCTTTGGGATGCAGGAGTGAAATCTTTTAAATACCCTTTCAAGAGAGTGGTAGGCTTCGCAAGACTAACGCTTGAAGAGTTTTTGACAGTAATCACTCAAATAGAGGGTATCCTCAATTCGCGACCTCTCACTTCTCTACCAACTGATACTGACGAATTTCAAGTTTTAACACCGGGTCATTTCCTTATAGGAAAACCTATAAATTCGATACCAGAACCTAACTTCATCGACAAAAGAGACAATCTTCTAAATAGATGGCAAAGGGTTCAAAAAATAGTTCAAACTATTTGGAGACATTGGCAAAACAGTTATTTGAGCCATTGGCAACAACGCTCAAAGTGGCTGCTCAAAAAGCAAAATTAATGTCCTGGCATGCTAGTTCTTGTGAAGGACATCCAACTTCCAACCTATCAGTGGCCTTTAGGTCGAATCATTAGAGTAATTTCAGGTTCAGATGGCAACGTTAGAGTTGCAGATATTCGCACAGCGAAAGGAAATTTTCGAAGGCCAATTTCAAAAATTTGCATTTTGCCTATTGTAGATAATTTTGAGTTGAATTGAAATGTTCATTTGTACCTGTTTAATTATTACACTGATTGTATTCATTTACTAATTGAATGATTATTTAGTTGTTTTATTTCTTTTACTTTCATTTGTAAGAATAGTGACGTAACTTTATATATATATATATATTTTCTTATTGAAACATATGCATATTTCAACGCCGGGCGGGATGTTCCGTATTTGTAAGCTACGCTCTTGGCGACGGAGCATCTCCACTTGGCACACTGTAAATACGCCATCTTGGCAAGTAGTTTATGTTTGTACGCCATTACAGTCTACGCTCTACTCCCGAAAGGGAAACGCAAATAAACTCCTATTTTACAAAACGCTCTCTTCATTTTTACGCCACCCCTCCGCACAGTCAGTATGGCCCTGTCAGTCATTAATATCAAATCTGCAATTTTTAATAAGCTTGAATTGTTAGGGGGAGTTCATCCCTAACTTGTTTAATCTTATCATTGACCACGCCCACTTAAATTTTATAGTCATAAACAAGTGTTGTATGTTATAGGGAATTATTAATGGATCTTAAAATATAAGATACTTGGGGAGTCGGTAGGTCAGATATCAATAATGCTAAAACTGTCCTTTTTGTCGATGTACCTCTTATAAGATATTTCTTATATCACCTTGAAATTTTTTGCGGATGCTTGAGATTATATCAGTTGTATGCTGCGAGATTATATCAGTTGTATGTTAACGTTAACACGAATACTTTTTGAGTTTTGAGTTATGAAGGATTTTTGCTCAGAAATAATGAAATGAACTTTTGGAAAAACTTTGAAATTTTTTAAAAAATTAAAAGTTTTCAGTTAATAAATTTTAAAAAAATAATCAGCCAAGGATATGTATTAACAGTTATCACAGTATGAAAATGTATTTGTAACTATTCTGAGAAACAAAACTGGAGCAATATCTTGCTTATATGCTAAGAAAAGGTACATCAAAAAAGTTTTAGCAGTGTTGGTATATGCCCTACCGATTCTCCTTAAAATTAAAAATGAAGCAGAATCAATTGGAAAAGTTGCACAATGTTAAAAAGGAGACAAGCACTTTGAAAGTTATCAATATTTTCTAACTTCTGCATGAAACAAAACTAAGCTATCATTTTTGTACAACTAGTCTGCGTTTATGAATTACTTGCAGCAGCACTTTAGTTCTGTTTGCATAGCTGCATTTTTATTAGTGCTTCATTCTTCCACACATACTCACCTCTCTGTAGCTCCCCATTGACAAAGTATTTATAAAATTACAATAATGTTGTTTTGCAACTTTTAAATAAGAAGTGGGACAAAAATGTGTGATGAAAATCCATTAACTGATCGAAACATTAATACAGACGAAAATAAAATCGATTTAAAGCTCTCGCTACTGATCTCGTGCCAGCCGAGATGCTACACTAGTGATTATTTTACACTTTTGCGTGATCGGGAGTGAATTTTGTTAATCGGTGATTGTATTTAGAACATAAGAAAATGGTTTAAAATATTATAATGTACAATTAAAACTGTGTACATTTAAATGAAAAAATCAATTTTTCCCACATCCGTATTGATATCAGACAAAAATGATGGTGTTGAAATGATCATGTTAAGAGCTTAGGTTATGTAGCTGGTACTG
The DNA here is from genome assembly GCF_043381705.1 of Parasteatoda tepidariorum. Lineage (NCBI taxonomy): Eukaryota > Metazoa > Arthropoda > Arachnida > Araneae > Theridiidae > Parasteatoda > Parasteatoda tepidariorum. Next base: position 84,465,114 of record NC_092204.1, on the reverse strand, counting down.
ACGAGCCAGATTTATTTAAGACAATAATTTAAAACCTGCTCAAGGTAAGTTTAATTTGACTAAGTCTTTTTTTCAATTACTAAGATGATTAAGCAGTAAATAATAAATAGTTTAAACTTAAATAGTTAATAAGTAATCAACGAATATAAAGGTAGCGATTGAGATAAAATAAAGACCGGGGAATTTTGCTGTTACTCCTAAAATACTATGCAATTAAATTGAGAATATCTTCATATATAAGATAATGCTGCAAGCAATAATGGATTTAAATCCTTTAAGTTTTACTGTTCACTCTTATGATGGACCTTACGAGACACTCAAAAGAATAATTTTAATGTGACACACTTAAAATTATTATTTTGAGAACTTGCAATTTTAATGCCAAAGAAATAATTTTTATATTGTTTGATAAAAATAATATTTTTTAACAAGTAAACTAACTATTTTTAGTGAAATTAGAGCCACACTTTGAGATCGTATCGTATAACTAAATTAATTAGGCCAGTATAGCCTGGTTGGTAGGGCGTAGGTACACCTATAGGTCGTGAGAGGGAATGAGTGAGTCCTGCCGAAGACACAAAACAAGATTACAGCAAAACGTGTCCAAAATGGTGACTGGTGCTCGCTTAATCTGTTGGGTTCACAAAGTCCTTTAAATTTCAATAATAAATCAATACCTCTGGGGATACCGGATCGAGATCGATCATGCTCTGATTCAGGTCAAAATTGCGATCTGCGGATGGATGAATGGTTTGCGAATTCACCCTACATGTAAAACGAGTTGTGACGTATGTGTGTGGCAAAAGTCGAATTCTTCGCCTTGGATTGCTCCACTGGAAAACAAAAAAGAGCTCTACCCTCTGCCTTTAGGCATGTCAGCATTGACAAGTGGCATAAGACAACAACTACAACAACTGAACTAATTGTTATATATCTTAAAATTTGCTATATCTAATAAGATAACTATTAAAAAAAATCTACTTATCAGATCAAGAATATGCTTAAATCATAATTTATTTATTTTTATTTTTCTTACTATAATTTAGAGTGCATCATCCGTAAAATCCCTTTTTACCTTAAATTATTAAACCATAATTTTTACAGTAATATTTATTTAATTAGAATTATCAAGTGATTTTAAGTCAATTATTAAAAAAACAATCTTGGTTGATTAAAACTGAGCATCTAAAAAATTTTATTATGAAAAACAATCACTACATTTTATTACTATCATTACTATATTTTATGTTTATCAAATTATGTTAGTTTAGGAGAGATACGATTAATAGTAATAGCACTTATTAAGAAATTACAACTATATAGCACCATTTATATTTTTTTAGAAATTGAGGAATAAGAAGAGTTAGTTTTTACCGGTAATATGAAATGTGGTTCGCATTTCAAACGCGTAATAAAGTAAAATATTTTAAATTTCTTTTTAGGATAAACATTATTCTATCAAAAACCTTTTACATTTTTGCTCCAGTTTGTAGAAACGCATCATAAAATTTGCATTTCTATTTAATGTCTTTTTATGTGCGCATTTTCAAATTTTAACCTTCATGTGACTGCAATTTCACGGTTTGTGATTTTTTATTTGAAGGAAATTTTTTCAACATCTTACTCAAGCTTAGAGTTCTTAACACTCAGAAAATTAAAAACACTCATTTGCATCTAAAAGGAAGCTTCTCTAAACAGTTTTTCATGACGCATGCAGAATTGAGACAGGCACAGAAAAATATCTTTGAAAGTGAAGTCGTATGTTCCTTTTTTTTTTCTAAAACCGTGTATATGAAGCAAAAAATGTTAAAATGAAATCCCTCCACGAGAAATAATAATTCTCTATCTTGGATTTTGGTCTCATTGATTTTTTATTGATAACATTGAATAATATACTTAACTGTAAAATAGTGAAATATTTACAATAAATTAATGCCTCAATAAATAAAAATGAATACAACCATATTTTCAAATTACTTTTTTGAAATCGGTAAATTACTAATGCATATTGCGCTGTGGTAGCCTATTGGTTGGAGAATCGGATTTCAGTCCAAAGGGATCGAGGTTCGATACTCGCTCGTAAAAGCTGTGGAATCGAGAGTCATGTGGTCTGTCTCTGAGCTGTACCATGGGTTCAGGGATCTGGAGGAAATCTCCTCAACCTTCAGATCTATGTCTAAATTAAGGAAGTGGCCTCAGGAAGAGTGGTGCTGCCATCTATCTGTGGGATACTGGGTTAAAGCGAATTTTCCTATACCGATCTCTTGTTAAACAAAAAGCGCATCTTCCTGACTTAGCAAAAAAGCTAATGGCTGGCAAGCTTGGCTTGTCAGAGTGTCAATAGAAACAACAACAACTATACATTTTAACGCAAGCAAAATGAGAGGGCGAAATAGACATACAAAGATAATAAAAAATTTCGCAGAATCATAAAATCTTTAACCTTATCCGGATAGAGTCCTTAGAGTGGGTTGCGAATCATACGTAACATACAAAAACAATAAATGTGCAGTTACACTTGTAACATATTTACGAACAATATAAATGCTCGAATAATGTTTCGTACGAAACATAGGTGTCTCTAGCGGCATCTGGACGTGTTTAAGACACGCCTAGTATATTTAGGTGTGTCTTTCCATTTAGTATGATTGCAACGAATGCTTCTTTTCCCAGGTGTTTAGGTAAAGTTTTGAGAATCTCCTTTGTACACTAAGAAAACAGTGAGGTCGAAACTACCAGAATATGGTAAAATTTACTGTCTTTCTGACTCTATGGAAGCACCAAAAAATTCAGTAAATTTTAAGGAAGAGCATTGGTTAGGATTTTGGTAAAATTACCAATAAGATATGATTTGATAATGTTTGTGTAAAATTTGTTAAATGGAATAAAATTTCATAATTTTATCATGATACCTTAGCATGGGGAAAAAACCTCATTTAATCGGTTAAATTTGTTCTTTAATTTCGTTTAAATTTTTACTAAATGTGTGGAAATAAGAATTTTAATTAGGACATCGGCCCAAAGCCCTACCTACCAGGCTATCCCGGCCTACAGCAAATATTTAATCTCAAGTTTACACCAGACAGTTCTCGTATATTAAAAAGAAGCAATGACACTTCTCCAAACAAATGTTAAAGGACAAGCTTAGATAAATATAGATTACCCTGATGAACTCTATTTTAAATGGGTAACGTTGATGAACAAATTTTGTATTTGTTTTCTACGTTGCTTGAGATTTATTAACAGATACAATCTGTTGCTTAGATACTTTCGGATCATTATTTTCAAAAGTACAATCAGTTTCTCAATCAAACTAACAGTTTTTTCTTAAATGTTATTTTTATTCTACTTTTGTTGAAATTAACTTATTTAAAAACGTTAATTATAACAGGAAGTCACGAAAATGCTGCTACAAACTTTTAAGGGATTAGGGCACATTATCAGGATAACAATTGCATTGGAACTCATACCTGAAAATAACGTCATTCAACACTAAGGGTGCTCTCCTATTATGAACTGTTTCTTATTGTATTTCTTCAGAAACATTAGAGGGAAGTTCCCCTAGCCGCGTACAGTAACTTTTTCTGGCATAGGTTTCTGTGCAATTGTCATCCTAACTTTTCTAAAAGATTGTTACAGAATTTACTCGCTCTCTGCTATAGATAATTTTTTTAAACCTGCACGTTTCCCTAAAAATAGAGTAAGATTGATTTAAATTTTTTTCTTAGCTTTATGAGCAAAAGGAGTTGCAAATTTGAAGTTTCTAAACCGAATTATCTGTACAAATGCAATAAAAAAATTTTCCCAAAAATATAACTTTTCACACGTCTCATCCTGAATTTGAATTATTGCTTTTGAATTAACAAGTCTAGCTTTTATTAAATAGATTAGTTTGGATGAAATTAAACCCTTCATTGCTTCGCCAATTTTTCTCTATTAATACTCTCAAAACCAGCACAATAATCAATAACTCAATATTATGGAGTGATATTAATAACAACTGTATTATGATTTACAATGTTGCATGGTAATGCGAATTAATTTTGATTCATGTAATTTTGTTTAAATTATCAAAAATGATCATCGATTTTAATTAAATATTTATAACATAATAAACACTCTTAGTTTTGATTCAAGTCTCTTTTTTGGAATTATCATTAGTTAAATTAAGTATACAACGCATTAAATGCTAAAAACATTAAAATTGATTAATAATTTTTTATTTCCAAAATCCTTTAATCAAATGTTACCTAACAATTTACAAAATGACTTGTATAATAATTATTTTATTATTTTAATGGTGGTATTAATCCAATTAAAAATAATTATACTTCAAAATTTTTAATTACCATTTACTTGGAAATCTTTCATTCAAGTGAAGTAATATTTCATTTAATTTTTCAGAAGAAGAAGGATTGGTAACAGTAAGTTAACTTTAATTGAGTAAAAGCATAAAAAAGATCTATATAAGTAATTAAACGTATAAAAATAATTAACTTTTAAAAAGGGCTACGACTTCAATTGATTTTGTTTTTAAGTGATGAAGAATTAAAATTGATGTCTTTTTTTATTAAGTAATAGGAAAAAAATATTTTTTAGTCATTGTGTAATTAAACATTTTTAATGCACTTTTATTTCTTATTGAGCTTTATAACACTTAAAGACATTTTTCTCTGTATTTTCTTCTGCATTTTTCTTCTGTATTTTCTTCAAATATAAGGTTTTTTTCTTACAGTATTACTTTTAAGCTAATAAATATTTTAATTCAACTGCGCTTGTTAATTTGAATAAAATTGTAATGAAAATAAAGCTTTAGGAAAAGATATTATTTTACATTATTTTATCTTACTGCTGACTGTTTATCTTTATATCGTGGGAAGAGTTTGATCATAGTGTATAGTTTTAATTTTGCATAACGTAGTCCATCATAAACATAATCAATTAAACCCTTATCATCTAACCATTAAATGAATTAAAAACCTATTCATCAGATAACCAAATTTTGTCTTTCTTTGATTAGCCTCAATCAAACACTGTGAAATTGAACTTAATTGCTGATTTCAGGTTGTTTTTCGGTGACTCTGTAGTTAAATGAAATGATGTTTTTTATTTCAATTTTTGCAAATAATGTGCTATTTTCATAACTGGTGTGAGTTTTTAACAGTTTCTTATGACTGTTAGGTCAAATTTAGCTTATCTTTTGCCTGGGCCCTCTATGCATATTCTAATAATGGCGTAAAACGTCGATACGGACAAAAGTCACAGTTTTGAAACAATTAAAAGCTTTTGAGGTCAAAGTTTTTAATGTTCAAAAACTTACTCCAATACTGCATTATCTGGGCTCATAAAAATTTGCAAAAAATAAATAAATAAATAAACAGGAAATAAAGCATTAATTTTGATAATTTTCATGTAAAGGGAAAAATGTCGCCAAATTGGCGGTTTTTTTAAAAAGAAAGTTTAACAATAACTTTTAAAATATTTTACTTATTTGTTCATTCTAACGCCCAGCTAATTCTTTACAACAAGATGGAATAGACAGTTTAAAATAATAGCTTTACTTTATTAAAATTAACAATCATTTCGTTACTTAAGAGAAATTATATTTATTTTTTGTTTTATGAAACTTAATGAACCAAATTTGAATTATATACATCAAACGGGTTTTAAAATTAAATATTGAGATCTTTCCATTTACATTTTTGGAGCATTATTTATGCTGTTACCGAACGGCAATAGTACCGAGATGACTGATTCACTCATGAAAAAGAAATGTTAATTTTTTAATAGTATTCTTTTTAATCGATATTTTACTTCGTAAACGATGCTATCAAAGCAAAGAGATTTCAATAACGGTTACGCGTTTTAATCTTAGGAATTCGGACATTGAGAAAATTTAATTTATCTTATGTTTTAAGAATTGATAGTAAGGTGAATAGACGGATCAATTCACGTTCGATGAATACACGGACCTATTCACGTGAAATGAATTCACAGACCTATTCAGGTTTTCTTTGGTTACTAGTGACCTACTTCAAACATGATTCATTTGAAGCTATTCCTCAATCATTTAAAAATCCAGAGACATTTTATGAGAAGAATTTGCATTTTACTCAGTGCATGTAGATTTTGATTCATCCTATGACGGTTCAATTCAACTTCATTTTTCAAAGCATCAGATTTAAAAGTACCCCAATCGATAACTCTCCCTGAGTAGAATCAGATTAGAATAGAGCAACATAGAATAATAAAATGTTTTAAATTAGTTTAATCNATATTTTTGAAGTGAATGAACCTGCATCTAATTAAACTAGACATTCTTGCTCAAAGGACCTGACTTTTCCCGAGATAAAAGATCAAATGTGCATTATGGGGTCATCCCAGAGGACAATACGCAGTCGAGAATGGAGTTTTAACATTCAAAATGTAATTGAAGGCGAAATATTTAATTTCCGAACGAAGGGAAATTTGGCGAGAATTGCAAATTTCCAACAACTTATCCGAATCGATAAATGTTAAGAGTCTCAAACCTGGGAAAATAAAACCCAAAATTGAAATAACTTTTAAAGTGCTGAACACAAGTTTAACTCAAAAGCATTGAAAGGGTAATATGATCAGATATTTACACAAGAAATTCCGCAATGATAATCTTTAATACATATTTTTGAAATGAAGGAAAGAAAATCATTTTAAAGGGTCAAAAATGAAGAAAATCAATCACTGGCTGGAGTTCATTTTGAGTCACTGGCACATTTTATTTGAAGGGCACAGAAATAACAATATAATTATATATTGTTATTTCTGTGATTATATTAAATAATAATTATATTCTTAATTATTATTTAATATAACTATAATTCTGTGATATATATTAAATAATAGATTGTAAAAATATATAACAATTATATATTTTTATAAATTATTATTTAATATATAATATTGTAATAATAATAACCCTTTTAATGTATAATACTTTCAGAATCCTTATCTGAAATGAATTCAAAAATAATTAATGAACAATAGTTGGATAAATAAATTCTAAAGTTTCAGCTCAGCACTTTATATAAAAATTATTTTGTAAAATAATCATGCAAAAACTTCTTTGCAGCATCCGAAACAAAGTTAACCCATCAGAAAAGAACATGTTGTAAATTCTTCAAAATGTATTTGTTGTAGTGCGTTTCCCGAAATTTTTATGATTCTTCATAATTTTTTTCCCAAGCTTACATTTTTACTAATTTCGAAATCAAACTTGTGATTGACTTGTCAAAATCTATTGTTCTTTACATCCATATGAAAATCGACAAGAAATTGTTAATTTTTAGCAAATTGTTTTCTAAATCGATTTAAAAAAAATATCGACAAAAAGCCAACTGCGTATAAAAAATCAACTTTATTTCGCTCTACTATAGTAGGATTTAAGGAAGATAACAATCCTTCATAGAAAACCGACAATTAAACAAATAAAATGTTAAAGTAACGCTTAAAAATATCAACCATCATGAAAAAAAAATCAAAATAGCTGTTTCAAATGAAAAGGAAATTAAAAGGTAGGGGAATTATTTTTTGTTTAAAAGCGCACTTCTTTACGTTACAATAATTAAAACTGTCATGGAAAAAAAATTGTTAGGTGAATAGCATAAGACCAACACAAATTGTAAAATTTATATCAGCAACATTACTATTTTTAAATTTTAAATCAAAACGTATTCCAACATGCATATGTTTTAATATACAACTGAAAAGCTTCGATTGTTTCGTTGTGGATTGCTACAATCAGTCAATTCTACGGTAAGTTTCTAGTAAGTGGATGTTGAAATCAGTTTAACAAGTTTTCCACTAAGCTGAACATTACTATTTTAAACTATTATGGGGGTTAAAATTTGCAATTTAATGCAAAAGAGGTTTTCTCCTTGATGCATTGCATTCAATTCTGTCAAATAGGGGGAACCTTCATCAATAAATTGGTTAAAGTGCTCCATATTAGATTCTACTTTAGGGAGAGAATTGTTCACCCGTCACTTTTATGAGAATTATTAAGAATATACAAAGACAGTGAAAATGTCAGATGAAACAAAATATGATCAGTCTGATTTTAAATATTTTTTTTTTGAGTTTCGAAAAAATAATTAATTTTTATGAATAGAGCTTGTAAGAAAATGATATTAAAGAATTTATTTCAAAATAAAAATCAAAACTATGTTAAGGCTTACAAAACTCACTGGGAAAAAATGTATGGTCAAAAATTATTTATCGTAAATTTATCGTGTTTCTGGCTCTACGGGTCCACCAAAACACTATGTAAGTTTTTACGAAGCCCTTTGGTTATTAATTTGGTAAAAGTTGGAATAAAATCTAATTTTATAAAAAGTGATAAAATTTGGTAACTGGTAAAGTTTGGTAATTTTATCATAATACCTTAGAGCGTGGCATAAAAAAAAACATTTATTCGGTTAAATTTAATTTTAAGCTCTGCAATTTTTGCATAATGTGTGGTAATAAGAATTATAATTTTGAAAACGAAAATTTTCCGTAAACCGTTACCGTATATGAATGGGAAAATTACTTTAAGAATGGTTAAAATGTCGTATATTGTGGTTTCGCTTAATTGAATTATGTTTTCTTTTACTACAAGCGTCATTATCATTCAGAGCGGTCATTTTACCAGAATTTTTTCGCCTTGTACAGTGCTCAACTTAAGTAAATAACGGATAAACTTGATAACTTTTTATCTAGTCATCAGAAGATGCTGATATCTATCTAGTAAATCTTTAATTACTAGATAGATAATAGAAAAAAAGAGAAACTTTTTCGAAAGGAGTGCAGTTTAATTAACATAATTTAATTAATGAGGTGATTTAATTAATGAATGTAATTAATCAATCAGACAATTCAATTAATGAATTAATGAAATTGAACAAAAACATACTTTCCTTGAAAAAATATGGCATTTATTCGACTCTTATCCCTCAAAATACGGGGTTAGTCGCAAACTGAATTAAAAATATCCTTAGCAGTTTAGGATGGAGAGTGGTTAAAAGTTTGGGCACTTTAATGTTAACTTCAACCACAAGGCAATCTAATTATTATTGAACCGAATTGTAAAACTTCTTCATCCAATAAATTCAGTGTAAAATAATTTATTGTTCTAATCATTTTCTATCATTATTGATTTATGGCGATTTTTTTTATCTGCAAATTACGAGATGCACAAAAGGCCAAATTAGCACTAATGTGTCCAAACTTTTGAACGTTCTTCTGACCAAACTATTGGGATTGTGCCGTGGCTCAGAGAATAGAGCGTTTGCCTTCCAATGGGGTGAACTGGGTTTGAATCCCAGCAATGGCTGGTCGATACGAATACCGCATTCAGCTTGCACCGACCACAGTGCTGCCGTTAAAATATCCTCAGTGGTAGACGGATCATGGATTCGAGTTCCTTGCCATCGGGCTAACTATGGGTGGTTTTCCTCTCCACAAAACACAAATGCGAGTCAGTTCCATCTAAAAATATCCTCCACGAATGCAAATTTCTCCCAATACTTGATCCAGGAGTTCCTTTGTCTTCTGGATTGGGTTCAAAATTACAAGGCTACGGAGTTGAACCTTAGTAGTCGTAAACCTGAAATTGGGAAGGCTGTTCAACGATGGTTATTAAAAAAACTATTGGGATCAAATTTCCCAGATTGGGGGAACCCCCCATAATTTGGGGGTCAGAAACCTAAGAATGTCCTAGAATGTGAAGATTCGATCCTTAACCCCTTGGGGACGGGTGATTCAGAAAAGCATTCGTATAAAATGAGAATCAAGTTGTAATTAAATAAAAAACGGTAACTTAAATGTAGTCGTTGCTAATTTGACAGACTTGCTTTTTCTTTTACTTTAATTATTGTTAGTTTAATCATATATATAATCAATGTTAATTCAAAGTGTAACTAAATAGTTTTATTTTGAACAAAGTAATGGTGAATTAAAGAAACCAAACAATTATAACTCCGCCCACAAATAAACTGCTAAAGAATTACTTTGATTACCAGTTTTATATTTTTACCCTGATTGATACGGTCTTATGCTGTCACGTATTTGTGACAGTCGGCGCGAAAGGGTTAAATCAAAAGTTATTCAGAATGGTTCGTTCCTTATTTTGCATACTGTACCTCGTACTTTTTTGTTATTTATTACATTATGGTTTTATCATCTCACTGTATAGTCATAATTTAATGATCATCTGTCCACTAGAATACTCATTTTACTTCATTTGCATTCCACCTTCTCATCGAAATATCTCAAAGACTAAGGAGAAAGGAACACAAGCGGCCCCAGGCACCCAGTTACCTCACACAGTATAATACAATACGTCCAAGATTCCATCAATATGCATTATTTGAGGATTTTTTGTATTGTTATTAATGGACAATCTTGAAAATGGGCTCCTGTTTCTGAGAGCTTGAATCATATCGACTGCTATTTCCAATTCATATATTTTTGAAGTGAATGAAGTTTTTAATTTCTACTTCACTTTCTTGAGATTATTTATTTAATGTTTTTTGGCTAGTGGGAAGTATAGAGATGAGGTGAGGCTAGTGTGAGATATATAACACACTATGCTTGCTTTTTCAGTGGTGCAGTAGATTCTGATTTGGTTTTCTGGTGATGCAGTTGGCTACATAGATTACAATAAAGATCGTCTGGTCGATAATTTCCGAAAAGTGGAAACATTTGCCGGATAAATTGAAAATTTTAGACCTCAAACTTATACAGCATGTCCGAGATACTTTGGAAGGCAGTATGAAATCAAAATACCACCAAACAAACATATAGATCTCAAAAATTGCCTTTTTATAAACCGGATCAAATTTCTCAGTAACTTTTAAACATCATTACTGGGAGCACGAAATCACGGTATAAGTTTTAGATGTCTGCAGCTCTTTTTGCTTGATTCCGTAAAGTAGAACACACAATCATTCTTGCTTAGCTGCATAATGATTATTTTTTTGTCGTATATCAACTGTCATTCAAAAGCAGACATAAAATATTTCCTTCCATTTAAAAACTAAATTTATCAAAATAATGTTTTACAAAAACTCGTATTAATTTAATCACTTTCTTAATGGATATAAGTAATAAATATAGTTTGTAACTTTCTTATTACATCTAATAACATTGAGCTGAGTACAGAATAAGATCTTTAGAGAATCATTTTGCATTCGCCTAATACGTTAGCATAGAATTCGAAAATCGTTACATGGCTGCCAAAAATATTGATTTTATTAAAATCCGCTATTATTTCTTATGATTTCTTTTCTTAAAACACATTTGAATGCGTCAGGCTAAGAAAAGGGGCCTAAGATATTAAAGCAGTTAATAGCCAATATATGATTTTCTTAACTTTCTTCGGCAAAAATTATTCTAACATGTGTGTTTCACTTGCAGTTTTGATTTCTTGAAGAAATCTGGGATTCTGTAGGAGGGAGGTAGACTCTCCGGGCTTTTTCCAAATATATTATTTTATTACCTAAATATTTTCTTGTAAAGTATTATTACAGCTCTCTTGATTAGAAAACTGGAATTAATTTTCCTATTTTTTAACAAATTCAATTTTTTAAAAGCAGTTTATGAACAATCAATTTCGATAAGCTTCGTCAAAGTAAGTTAAGCCATAATGAAAAGAAAAATGAACAATTTGATATCAGTTTTCTTCAATAGTTAAATAACTTCATCAATATATATATCAGGGTTCCCACGCTCCTTAAAAGTCCTTAAAAACTGCTTAGTTTTTATTTTGAAAATTAAGGGCCCTTAAAAGTACTTAATTTTAATTCAAGGTTCTTTAAAAGTCCTTAATTTCTAGTATCACTAGTTGGTTGGAACAATTTGTATATCTTAGAAAAATATCCACTGTTAAAAAGTATGTCTTTCGCCTAGAATGAGATCTTGCATCGAGGGTAGAACATTTTGAATGCATGTGAGGGCAGTTGTTACGAGCAAGTGGAAGGAAACATGTCTTATTGTTTTTATTTTATTATTAATTATTTTTTTCATTAAAATATTTTTTCTTTCTGGATCATTCTGAAAGAAAAAAATTTAGTGTGGGGAGAGGGGAGCGTGATATTGCAGGTGGGTAGAGGTCTTGACTTATTTTTAGACAGTACTTAGATACTTTATCAGCTGAAGACCTGCATTGACCTTCTTCATCCATAGGATTCGAGAAATTCAATTCTTCTGATAGCACACGTGGTAGCTTTCATACTTCATTCAAATGTGAAATTGTTAGAAATGCCAGGATAGTGTGTTTTTAATAATTTATGGGCACTTGATGAAAAATATAAGGAATGGCTAACAGCATCTAGTGATCGTCACAAGGCAAAGTGTATTTTTTCATTGTGTCATATTTTCTTCTGAAGTTCAATTTTATAAATGACTCCATTTTTTAATATTAAGGAT
>NC_092204.1:84408948-84452633 GCF_043381705.1 Parasteatoda tepidariorum | reverse complement strand
TTTTTTTTTTTTTCTTTCTGAGAAAGTACTTTTTTGTGTCTCATATCATAACTTAAACAGGGTTCCCACGGTCCTTAAAAGTCCTTAAAAACTGCTTAGTTTTTATTTTGAAAATTAAGGGCCCTTAAAAGTACTTAATTTTAATTCAAGGTTCTTAAAAGTTCTTAATTTCTAGTATCACTAGTTGGTTGGAACAATTTTTATATCTTAGAAAAATATCCACAGTTAAAAAGTACGTCTTTCGCCTAGAATGAGATCTTGCATCGAGGGTAGAACATTTTGAATGCATGTGAGGGTAGGGGTTACGAGCAAGTGGAAGAAAACACGCTCTTATTATTTTTATTTTATTATTAATTTTTTTCATTAAAATATTTTTTCTTTCTGGATCATTCTGAAAGAAAAAAATTTAGTGTGGGGAGAGGAGAGCGTGATATTGCAGGTGGGTAGAGGTCTTGACTTATTTTTAGACAGTACTTAGATACTTTATCAGCTTTAAGACCTGCATTGACCTTCTACATCCATAGGATTCGAGAAATTCAATTCTTCTGATAGCACACGTGGTAGCTTTCATACTTCATTCAAATGTGAAATTGTTAGAAATGCCAGGATAGTGTGTTTTTAATAATTTATGGGCACTTGATGAAAAATATAAGGAATGGCTAACAGCATCTAGTGATCGTCACAAGGCAAAGTGTATTTTTTCATTGTGTCATATTCTCTTCTAAAGTTCAATTTTATAAATGACTCCATTTTTTAACATTAAGGATATTACGAATATTCGGCGAAGTATAATTTTAATCAGGAAAGTCATTTTTGTCGTTTTATCATCGGCACTTTTTGTTTTGAAAAGAGTGAAATGTTTGTTTTCTTTTTTCACTTTTGCTGGGTTTTTTTTTTAAATGCGGCATTTTAACAGCTTTTCTGATATATTTTATCTCCACTTTTTCTTTTAAAGTTATACAGATAATTGGATAACCAGTAAAATAGAAAATTGATTTTCTACGTTGCAAGTTTTGTTTTAAGAATTTAGGAAAATTTTTGTTTCTCTTTTGCTTTTTTGATTAATTGTGTTTTTTTATTTTGAAAGCATATTTTAAAGAGCCTTCTTTTTCATCATTTTTTCTAAAGATCCGGTTGTGAGAAACACTCAAAGCATAATCTGCAACGCTAAATCTTTCTTATAAAAAACGACAATGATTTTTTGTTTTTATTTCTGTTTGACTTCCCCATTTAAAAATTAAAAAAAACTCTTGTTTTTGTTATGATCCAGCAATTTTAACGAGCACTACCCTTAGACATTTTTAAATGGATGTATTGCGAATTATTGACTTAACGCACATATCGGCAGGCCGATATGATAACTTTTATTCTAGGCGAAGCATCAGGAATCTGATTTAAGACGATGCTTGTGGTTTAACGTGCAAGGATTCTTGACTATGCTAACGATATCACCGCACTGACGAAGACTAGTTTGATTTCGTCTAGCTGCGAATATGTTCATTAAATTTTTAGCTACGAAGNCCAGATACGTCACCGATTGAACATGTGTGTCATTTCGTTGGTCGGTGCCTCGCTCGTGATCCTCGTCCTGTTGCTTCTACAGACGAACTTTGGGTACGCATACAAACTATATGGAATGCTCTTCCTCAGACAGACATTCAAAATTTGCTTGACTCCATGCCACGCCGTGTAGCAGCGCTTATTGCGGTGCGTGGTGGCTACACAAAATCCTGATTTCGATATCTTGTTATTGCTTGTTTGCTTTGAAAGTTTAATTATTTATTTGTACCACTGCCACTCAACTGTGTATTAAATTTCATTCAATTATGACGATTCCTTCATGGTGTTGCAATTTTCACAAACAAGAATTTAGTAGAGAGGGTAGATCTATCTATATTATTACCGACAGAATGGGAGTTCGAGTTCCAGGGTTGACACCACAATATTTCTTCTCGATAAACCTCCACCTAACTCCAATGCCCATTACCTATAGAAAAGCCTAGCTCCAATGACAAGATGAATTTATTTTTTTTACTGTTTTCAAAACATGCTTGTTTTAAATGGTTAAAAAACCGTATAGTTTTGTGTTCATGGTTTTTTCACTATACTAGTTGCAAGCGGTTTTAATACCTTAAAGTTAAAAAATGTTCTTATTCATAAACTTTAATGTTAATTAGATAGGGAGACACCTTCCAGTTATTTAACTATAATTTTAGAATGGAAATTCGAACAATATCGTACTTATAATTAATTTACTAATATTTCTTACTCTCACCGAATTCAATGAAATTTTCTTCATACAATCTACATGCAAACCACGTTTCTAAAGTTTTGCTGTCACTAGACCAAACATAGAAATCTATTTAATTCTAAACAATTTCATCCTTTTAATTTGTGAGGTTTGGTAATATGTTTTACACGTAACCCTCACTTTAAACAGATATTTGAAAAATTGAATTTGTTATTTGAGAGGAATTTAAGGAGTAAATGGCGTACTAAATATTTGTGGGGGGATACACCATTTCGGAATTTAATTTTGGCTCTTTGAAGTTAATAATTGACTTAACAGATTTCTGAATAAGCAGACATTCTAAGCCTTGGGGGAATTGAAAACAGAGCAAGTAGACTTTATTAAATTTTAACATCAAGTTTCACGACGCTTTTTAAGAAACCATGAAAATCACTGGAAGTATCTCAAATATAGCGAGTATTAAAATAAAATAGTTCCTAAAATACAACTTTTGATATGCTACAAAGTTTTATGGAGTATGAGGGGTATACAATATTGTATTGTCTAATGCCACTACTTTGTAAATAATCATTTCAAACAATTTTAAAGCATTAACTGTTTTAATTTTAAGCTTTTATAAATCATGTCATATTTAGGCATTGTTAAAAAATACCGGAAAAAACTGCCCAAAAATTGACACGCCAGTTTTTATATATTTTTTAAGAAAATTATTACATTATACCTATATTATATTTTCGATCCAAACAGTGAATCTGTAGCTCTTGATACCTAACACAGTAGGTTTGTAATTTTGACCCATCCCAGAAGACACGGAAATTCTTTGACTGAAGTATGTAGAAATATTACTTTTAATAAAGGACTTTTCTTAGTTTTCCAAATTTTGAGTTATAGGAATGACTAAAGAATAAAAAATTCTCGCTGTTATCCCGACAGAGAGGGGAATAATATTAAGGGATCACTGTGATCAGTCAAAACTGCACTGAAAAAAAGCATGGTCAAAACGACCAGAATATAGTGAAATTGACCGCGTTTTTAGCTCAACGGGAATATCAAAATGCTCGATAGTTTTCACCAATACGTACTAATCAAATTAGTAAAATGAGCAATAAAGTATAGTAAAGATTGATTTTCTTATATTTTATCATGATACATTGGGCATGACATAAAAACTATTTGTTCTACTAAAATTATTTTTCAATTTTGTATTTTTTTACTTATGTTTTGGTAGTAAGTATTAACTGTAATTTCGAAAATGAGAATTTCCGGTTAATTTTCGTCATATGAATGAAAAAATTACTAAATTAATGATTTAAATATCCTGTAATTTGGCTTTCCTAGCAAGAATTATGTTTTTTTTTGTGAGAAATGTCAGTAACATATAGTACGGTAATTTTACCAGGAATGTTTTTCTCCTTGCGGTAACAGTATACAAATAAACCAATTCCGCCGAAATTGGAGTCTGTTTTCCTCATTAGAAGTACTTCTTTTGTTTCTTAAGAAATCCCAGCATGGAAACGTCACTTTTTTAACTTACTTAACGTAGACAAGAAACTGTTTAAATCTACGTCTATTATTTTTACATTATCATAAACACTTTTAAATCATTATTATCAAAATATAATTATATGAGCTTTTAGTTTTTAGTGGTAAAAATGAATGTTTTGAAGTAATCTTTAACACAATAAAATCTCCTAAAAAATAATCAGATTTTCTCCTTAGATAAATAAATATTATTTTAAACTTAAATATGTAATTCCAAAACGTATAAAAGCCCGAGGAAGCCTATAGCTGCATTCGACGAAATACCATAAGTCGAATATTTATAAACTCTAGCACTGTCTTTGTCCACCCTTAGACGTTGACAAGAAAACTATTTAAATGAATGTTTATTACTTTTGTTTAATCATTCAAAAACAAAAATAACATTCAAAAGGAAATCATACAAACTATTATGTGCTATGAAATATATAATATTATTATGCAATTTTTAGTGTTAAAAATTAATGTTTTAAAGTGATCTTTAACAGAATAAATTTCCTACAAAATAAGCAGATTTTCTTCTTAGATAAATGCATGTTATTTTAATCTTAAAGATGTAATTCCAAAATGTATGAAAGCCTCAGGGGACAGCCTACAGCTGCATCCGACAAAATATTATCCTAAGTCGAATATTTGTAAACTCCAGTATCACCTTTGTCCACCCTTAGACATGAATAGGTAACTCGATTCAGATAACAGGAAGTCGATTATTTAGTCGTTAGGACGCTGGAGAATATTTATCTCTCGAGTTTCGGATGTTCAGAAATCAATATATGAAACAAGTTTTATCTTGTGTGTCTTAGAGAATTACTAAGGCTTAAATTCTCTGTAACAGTTGTTCAAAGATCATAAAACTACAATTATTTTCTAAAATACTGCATTATTAATTTTGCCTTTATTAATATTTTAACTGTAAATTCTTCTCATGGTCGTCACAGGCGTAGATTTCCGGTAGATTAATTTTTCGTTACTTGACCCATTGTTTAATTTAGGAAACATGTGTGTTCAAGATATTTTAATTTAGATATTAATTTAGTAAAGTAGAACTTAAGTCTACAGTTATTAGCTCACATTTAGGAATTTTTTCATAGTACGTGCCATTTAAAGAGGATAAATTTGATGGCTTGAGTTACCTGTCAATATGGGATGATAAAAGCTACATTGTGCAAAAAAAAAATCTGTTAAATTTACGAAAAAAATTACTATCAGCACGTGTGCCAGAATAAAACCGTTTATTTTGCAGAAATATACTGTTGTTTAAAAACAGACATTTGTTTTTTAAGCATGTAATCACTAATATTTTACAAACAAATTGTTAGTTAATGTTATTTACAAGCAAACTGTTATTACAAGCAAACTCTGATATTTTAACAAAAAGGGGGAGAAGGCGTTGAACTTTAGGACAATTTGAAAACAAATATTTTTATTTTTACTTGGATAAAGACTATATTAGAAATGTGAGTTATTTCTTATTGCTTATCATTTTAAGAGCTTACAAACACTTCAAAAAATCAAAATTTGTTATTCTATGATGTAATTTATATATATATAAGTTATTTTTTTACATCCTTGCAAAGTATCCCAAGGTTCTACACAATGTTTTACCTTGGGATGCATGGTGAGGTGTCCTTGAGGTGTAGGCTATGGTACCTTGGTATTAAATACAGCAAATAAATATTATTTAAGGTACATAAAATACAAGAAAACTGCTGGATCAATACCCACAGTGGTATTGATTTGTTAAGGGAATATGGATGACTTGGCGACTCGGCAGACTTAACGTGCATCAGTCACCATTTACTACACGGGGAGTTTCCGGCTGCCGGGGATCGAACTTACTACCTCTTGGACATGGCAACAGTGCCCTTCCAACAAGACTATCCGGCCTCATGGGGGCAAAGGGAAAAACTAAGTCAGGTTAGTTTTTTTAGTCATCAATTGATGGCAGGGCTATGCTGTTTGTCCCAAAGTTCAACTCTCTTTATACATAAAGTAACTGTGTCAGCATTGTTGTTGTCACAAGCTGTTGTTGTCTGGTCAATTCATTGGGAGGTCTGTCTCCTGAACATCAGCAGCTGTAGTTTCTTAGTATGAAGAAAGTATTAATTATTTAGAAAAATATTTAAGCATAAAAACATTCAAAATTTTAGTTGCCCTTTTCATTTATAAAATGTTAAAAACCACAAAATAATCGCGAGCAAAGTATTTAATAAAAGAGTGAGTATGGAAAACAATCGTAAAATGGTTTGCAGAAAAAGTTAGAGTTATCGTAGTCTAAGATCAACTGCGTGGAAAAAAATTGATCTGACGGTTTTTAAACCGCTTATAAAGAAACGAGAAAAATCGTTTTGGGTCCTCCCTGAAAAATCAGCTGTGACGTTCTTGGCCATATATGGCGCCACGGGAAAACAAGAAGAAACAATTCAAATAGGCTTGTATTGACATGCGACATAAGACAACAACAACAATTTCTTTTAACTTAAAACTCTTGATGAAATTCGCATCCGTAACCAAGTAAGGATAATAATTCTCTCTATTTAACAAACTGTTCACTTGAAGCATATAGCTGAAAATAAAGTAAATAGGTAAAATTTGGTGCATTTAATTTTTTGTTGTAAGAGAAAAATTAGCCATAATTGAAGGAAAGATATACAAAATGTTTTAGTAAAAATAAAGCATACGCTTATCACCGTTTTTATTTATTATTAGCTGAATACCCGTTTTTCTCACGGGAAGAATAAAAAAAAAGGGATCAATAAATCAGTACCGAGAAACACAACGCAGTCATCCACAAAACTAAAAGGCATATACCGATACAATTAAAAAGCTTGATGAAAGAGCAAAGTGAATGACATTTTTAAGGGAATTAAGGAATTAGAGAAAATAACATAAAGTGGTTGCGTCAATATGGGTATGCTTAATATAACATAACTGATCTTAACATCACTAATCCATATTAGTTTTTATTATTCTTGCATGATTTTTATTTCAAATTAGGCAGTGGTAAATAAAATAAAGCCTGAAATTCTAATAAATAGCTAATAAAATAATTCGGATCCAGCTCCTTTTTTCATTTCTGAAAATACCACTTACCTAGTTCTTCCACTAAATTCTTTGATTAATATAGCTAAAATAATTTTATTTTTTTAAATTTAATATTACATGTTGTAATCTTCGGTGCATTTGCTTTATCGAAGTAAGCAAAGCTCGTTGTTTGTAATTCATATCATTGGGACAAAGATAATATGTATTTAGCATCACTTGGCATGATGCTATCGTTCGCGGCCAATTCATGATAGTTCAAATTGACTACTATTAAGCGATATTCTCGCGTACATATTCCTTTCGAGAGGAAGTAAAATACTTAATTCCAAAGTATCCATTTTAAAACTGCTTTGCATTGGCGCAGTTTTAATAATCACTAAATATATCAATGTAATATTTTATACCAATATTAGTATATTTGGTACTTATTATACACATGCCTTCACCATTTGAGTTTATACATATTTGTCAGAGGCAGACAACTAAAGCCGAATTTTTTTCTCGAAAAAGAAATTAAAGCATGACCATTTCTCTATCTAACCTTTAATTTACTGTTAAAATATTTATATGTGGTTTTGAAAAAGAAAACTTCTTTTAATTCTAATTCATTGAAATATTAATACATTATCTTAGCTAACACTGGAAAAAATATTATCTGAAACAGCGGAAAACCTGTTTTAGAATTCTTATAAAAAATCAATTCCTCAATTACCATAGTACCAGTAGTGGCACATATGAATAAAGCGTCATCTTTGAATGCAGATTTTTTACGTTTTTTTTTAAACGGATTTCCCATTAATCTTTCCTCTATGAGCTTGTCTTTTTAGTACATCGCTTATTTCATTTTATTTCAATTAATACACATTATCAATTATTTTATTTCTATTAATACACAATTGAATAAATTGCCAATATAATTATCATCAATATTAATTAAAACATTATCAATGTCAATAATAATATGTAGATTTTTACGGTTACCCAAAACATTAAATAAGCATCATTTCTCCTTATTTTTTATTTTTTTTATTCAGAAGTTACTTTTTTATTTCAATTAATTCATATTACCAACATTAATTAAACATTACGGTTATCAATGACAGCATGATGATTTATTATGGTTCTTTTTGACAGATAAATACCCTTACTTCATTACGTTTGCTTTCGTTTTACATAGCTTATTTCGTTTATTTCAATGTGCATATATTACATTTATTGATTAAGCATTATTGGCGCAATTAAGACACAATGGCTTCGTTTTTTATGTTCCTCTTAAAAGAATTAGTGCTACTTTTCAATTAATTTTGCTTTTGAATATCTAAATATTTTTTTCAATTCCATTATTGTTGGTTTTAAATAAGTAATTTTTTAGAAACCCGTTTGAAACAATTAATATAAATAAAATAAAAGAGCCTTGTATCAGTATAAAATAACATACCTCTAATAAAAGTATAATTTCGGTGACGTAAATCACGCGAGCTACCACGTAATGTTCATTGAATTTTTCTGACATAGCGAATATAAAATAATTAAATATTTAAATACGTACCTAAAACCACTTTTTGATCAAATAGAGCTATAAGCCAGTGATTATCAGTGATGTTATCTTTAAATATATGAAAAACTGAATCCTTAATTGCAGATGTTGTATATGGGACCTTTGATCACATTTAAAATTATTTTCTGTCCATGACACGACACCAACCAACTGAATCCTTGAATTTAAAACAATGGTTAACGCTTAACCAATCAGAAAATTCCATTTCGTTGTTTGCTCATCCCATTCGAATGGTTCGTCGTAGAATGTTTTAATGTCAATAGTGACCTTCCTCGACCTTTAAACTATCAGTATGCCAAGTTTCATAGCTTTCGGTCAGTTGGTTTAGGAGTCTATAAAAGACAAACCCACACACACTGACGTTCATTTATATATAGATAATTATTACTTCTGCATTTTTTTACTCCTTTCGTTTAATGTGTGCTAAAATTATTTGCACCTTGTGTTAACTAGTTAGAAAGTTTTCGAAACATAATTTCTCTAATGTATGAAAAACAAATTAAAAAAAAACATTCAACCGGTCTTAGATATTAAGTTATTACTTCCATTTTTCTACTTTCCAGACAAGATTCGTGGTAGAGAGAGAAAATCCTGAATGATATTTCACCTTTATCTTGGGAACTACTTCCTGTGGAGTAATTCAATTTTTATTTAACAAGCAAACAAAAGGTAACTTCTAACGTAGTTGGTTTACTTTAACAAAAATAGTTTGTAACAAAAACGAGATTTTTCTTATTCTTATTACCCAACAAAAGCAATAAATAATAAGAGAGCGTTATATCCAGGTAGTTTAGAAATATTTTAGAGATTTCTTTTTACTGGGTAAGCAGATTTAGGAATAACAAATTTAAAATGTTATGAAATATTTAGTTCTATTTGAAGATAATAATTTTATGTAATGATTACAGTAATCAATGGGGATTTTCCAATTAGGCATTACTCACAATCAATTACCATGTTTTAGAAATGAAACTAAATCATATTACGAGTAATTGGTGAATTTTTACGTTTGGCAAATTTTTACGGCCCTTGAAATAAGTACCGATATTAGTTCGCTTGGCAAAAATAATTATGAAAATTTTAGTTTCATCAGTAATTATTTTTGAGAACTGAAAATAATTAATTTCGCTAAATTATAAACTGAATTAAAAAAAAAACTTGGTACTAAGAAGCTAAATTNTAAGTGAACGGCAGATGGACACGTGTGACGTCAGTTCGTGAATATTCACATGACTCCCCGTTTCAGGCGAAAACGAAAGTAAGCGTTTTTTGATTGAAAATAACTAAATAAATAGCCTTCTTAGAAAAGTAATAAAATGTTTTCTGGGAGTTTTGAGGGATTCTGAATGCATTAAAATTTAAAATTTTTTTTACTGTAATTGTCCATTCGCCCGCGTGTGAGAACCGTAAAAATTTTGGATATTCATATTTTATCATAATAATATATATGTTTAATTACTCATTAAAAATAACAAACAAATCTCTCATTTATTAACTATTAGTCTTGAAAGTAGTTCATGTAAAAGGCAGTTGTTTTAGATAGTATTCGTGTTAAAAATTTAATATAATTAAATTCTTTTTTTAAATGTTGTGCTTAAAACTTGTATTAGCACCGTCTTATGAAACAAATGAATAAATTCATAATAATACATTTGTTTAGTTATGCATGCATAAAAAATAACAAAAAAATGATCTCATTAGAAAGAATTAACATCTTAAATTGTTAATTATAAAGTGATTTCATGTAACAGTTAGTCTGAAACTTATTTCTGATGAAACTATTAATAGATTAAATTATATTTTTTTAAATGTTGTGCAAGGAACTATTGGTACAATAAGTAAGCTGAAAATTAAAACAACGAATTTTTTTCATATCATACTCAACTTTCAAACTTTCAACATTTGAAAAGAACTTGGAATGTAACACCTCTTAGGGATGTATGTATTGCACGAAAAACGGATTTCTAGATGTTATACATACGTTGTAAAAACTGTAGAGTAATAATTCTTTGGATTCGATGCAGGAAATTTTTTTTAACAAAAACTTAAAGAGGGAATAGAATCATTTAACCATGCATTTAAGCCATTCACTAATTATTTTCGTCCCTGAAAACGTCAATGCTGGAGTAGGTTTTGTAACCTTTAAATGACATCGTTAGATTTTGTAATGTCGAGCACTAAAATGCAAGAAATTTGTAACCTATAAAAGTTCCTAGCAAGAGATATTTCCGTATTCGGCTCGCATCGACTACAGTGCTGACGTAAAATATACTTAGTAGTTGACGGATTATGGGTCAGAGTCCCCTTGCCGTCAGGCTAACCGTTGGATGCTTTCGTTGTTTTCTTCTCCATGTACTGTTCCATCCATGTTCCATAAAAGTCCATAAGGCAAATTTCTCCCAATACTTGATCCTGAAGTTCTCGTCTTCTGGATTGGGTTTAAAATTACAAGGCTACGGAGTTAAATATTGGTAGTCGTGAACCCAAAATTTTGTCACCTGCTCAACGATGCTTATAAAATAAAATAGTAAGAAATATAAGTCGTGGTGGCTCAGGGGATAGAACGTTTGTCCCCGGATGGAGTGACCTAGGTTCGAATCCCAGTCATTGATTGTCGATATCAATTTTGCATCCATCTCGCTCTGACCACAGTGCTGACTTAAAACATTCTCACTAGTAGAGAGAATATGGGTTAGAGTTCCTTTTCCAACTGGCTAACCGTAGGATGTTTTCCTCGCCTTGTAACTCAGATGCGGGTTAATTGCATCAAAACATTCACCATAAATGCTAATTTCTTCCAATACGTCCAGGATATCCTTTGTCTTCGGAATTGGGCACAAAATTACAAGGTTGTGGAGTTGTACATTGATAGTCGTGAACAGTTCAATTGTTCAGACTGCTCAATTCCGGTTATAAAGGAAAAAAAACATGTGAGAAATATTATTATTAAAAAAAACTAATATATAAAATATAAATTAAAGCATTCCAGCAACACTCCACTGAGAGCCAAGGGGTCATAGAGGTTAAAACTTCATAATTTCATCCCAAACGGCTGTATTGAAACAATGTGGTTAGCACTGCGCTCAAGCCGCCTTTATTTCCCAGACAAGTTGTTACCAATCGATCTGAAGTTGGGTTGGCTCAAATCACCCCTACGTCAGGAATCGAACCAATGACAGTTCAGTGCGTTAACCACTGAGTCATTGCAGCTCCTAGAGGCTCCTAATACAAGAATGGAAACATATCATATGAAAGTGAAATGTTAACTTTCATATGTGGAACCGTCTTTAACCGTCTTTGACGGTAGCTAACTTCTCTTTCACGATTTATGCTGAAAGTAAAATGCATATTTTGCACACTTTAGCCATTGCTCTATGGGAGGTTTTCTTTTTTATGCTCAGAGTATAGGTTCTATGACAAGTCCCCCTTAAGAATTTTAAATATCAAACTTAACTAGGTGCAATTAGTGTTCAGTTAATTGGCAGAATCATTTTAAGTTTTATATAATTTACAATCTTAATTTTTTATAGTGACAATTCTTTACATATAGAAGTGTTTTTATAGCGTTTGATAGCCAGACCAATAATCGTTTACTTTTTGACGCATATTTAATCACTATAAATGTCTCAATAATGTAGCTCAATAATTTATAGCGTTTGATAACCAGACCAATTATCGCTTACTTTTTCACGCATATTTAATCACTATAAATGTCTCAATAATGTAGCTCAATAATTTATAGCATTTGATAACCAGACCAATTATCGTTTACTTTTTAACGCATTTTAATCACTATAAATGTCTCAATAATGTAGCTCAATAATTTATAGCGTTTGATAACCAGACCAATTATCGTTTATTTTTTGACGCATATTTAATCACTATAAATGTCTCAATAATATAGCTCAATAATTTATAGCGTTTGATAACCAGACCAATTATCGTTTTCTTTTTGACGCATATTTAATCACTATAAATGTCTCAATAATGTAGCTTCATAACTATACATATATTTTTATATTATTACTATTATATTTTATAGGGGGTAGGAAGAAAAAGTTATGCTTCTCAATTTACCTGTGATTATTTAGGTATCTTGCTCATTAAACAGCGGTTATTGAATGACGCCTTCTCGTATCGTTTAGAATTAGTTTATTACTAGGAAAAGGTAGTATAATGAATACTCTAGTCTCGTTACAAAGATAATAGCTGCTCATTAAGATCATGTTGGGAAACACACAGATTACTCACTCTCTAAAATTCTATTGCTTGTGACAACGATTCTCCAATTACACAAAATCCTATTTATATCCAATTCACTAAGAATATTTTTGAATAAAATGTGAACTGTAAGTATATGAAGAACGAGCTTTGCTCTTTTGAGGAATGAGCTTTGTTCTTGTGAATTTTATCTTATGTCAATATATTTTGGAACAAAACAAGACTGACTTTTGTTTGAAGAGGTTGCAATTTCGTTTGAGCATACTTAAAAATGCAGTTTAAAATACAATCATTATACCGCATCAGAAAATAAAACAAATAGTAGTTTTAAGTTATAAGTGATTTCGGATTATTATTTCGCTTATAAGGTTCACTAATTGCACAATTAGTAGTCATTTTGAGTAATTTTCTTGATACATCATAAGTTTTAATATCAATTAACAAATTGCACTAGAGTTAATTATATTTCTTATTATATAATTAGTTCGGGCATATTGTTCACATAACTAATAAGTTCTGGCTTATTTTACTTCTAGTAAGAAGAGGCTGCAACACAATTTATCAAACAAAACATAATTTTACAATTTTAATTAAATTCTATTTTGACTTAAAAATTGCGCTTGAAGCAAGAAGAAGGAAAGTCGATGTATTTTTTCAGTTAACGGATCGTTTAAACATTCAAGTGTTTAAGTATCTTAATTATCTAATTAAAAATTTGTACTTTTATTTAAAAATTCCAAAACTGGAACTGTTTAGGAATACAAATAAACACCATCAATTATGCAACATCAGGAAGATAATTAATTGCGCAAGATGAAAAAGTGCACGAAAAGTAATCTGTTTCTCTGTGTTTGTTATTCCATTCGCCTGTTTAATTCTTCATTAGCGAGACTACAATTTCTCTTTGACATGTTTAAATTTGTTCTTTCAAACAATAAAATAGAATTGAGGAT
Source organism: Parasteatoda tepidariorum (assembly GCF_043381705.1). NCBI lineage: Eukaryota > Metazoa > Arthropoda > Arachnida > Araneae > Theridiidae > Parasteatoda > Parasteatoda tepidariorum. Next base: position 84,439,066 of record NC_092204.1, on the reverse strand, counting down.
ATACACTTATCGAAACGAAAATAAGTGACAGGGGGTGATGCATGATCCATCATTGTGTTTTATGTCTTTATTCGCAGAATTAACATCTATCTTCATGACGGAAGCGTTCGTATCAACAAACTTCAAAATGACACACTGTCAAGGGTTTCTTGTTCAAATGAGAAATGAATTTCTAGGAATTGAAAAGTTGAGACATTGTAGATGAGAACGTGAAATGTTTATGAATTAGTGTTATTGAAGATGTAAAGATTAGAGTTATTTTTGATATTTTTTTTAAAATTGGAATAGTAATATTTAACATATAAGTGTGGTTATGGATGAAATAATAAATAAAATAACCGGCATGAAGTGTGCAGATTATTTAAGTTTAAAAAAAAATTGTTTAAAGCAATTTCTTATTCTATTCAGCGTCCCACCCTCTTTTTAAAAAAACCGACTAAAGGCATTTCGTCTTCGAAAAAAAATAAATTAAGTTTTTGAGAAAAGGCTATTTGTCTTCAGATACTAAGACGAGAAATACTCCGTCCGGTTAAAGTTAAAAAATATTTTGCAAAGTTACATAATGCAGCAATTATTATCTTGCACAAATTACTCATGAAGGAAACTATCTTGGAAAAATTATCGTACATGATAATAACACTTCTGGTAAAAAGTTCGGGGCTATGAAAACGGTACTTCAACCATTCATTTGGTAATTTTTCCATTCATATGGTGACGGTTGCTGGAAATTCTGGTTTTCTAAATTATAATTCTTCGCACATTTAGTAAAAAATACAAATTTGAAAAGGAAATTCAACCGGATAAATTGTTTTCTGCCTAATATATCGTGATAAAACTACCAAATTTTACATTTACCAGATTTTGTCACATATTAAAAAAACATATTTTATTGTTCATTTTACGAAAATCGTCACCAAAGTTATTCGGTAAAAATTACTCAGAGCTTTGTTGTTCCAACATTGTAAAAAGTTCCGGATCAAATTACGGTAAGAATTCTGATACATTTTACCGTAAAAGCAATTTCCATCAGAACATGTTACAGAACAAAAAATTCCGATATACCGTAAAATCACTGAATCACTCTAATTAAATAAATATTATTTCCAGATTTATAATATTTTACGGTAAAAATGGATTTTACATTAAAATGTAATTCACCCAAACTGCCGGTACATTATACCGTAATTTGATAAGGAATTTTTCAACAGTGCATAGAGCCAAAAAACATGGTAAATTCTACCACATTCCGGTAGTTTTACTTTTTTATCAGTGCATTATAAGGCAATTATTATTTGTACAAATTACGTAAGAAAAAATTATAATCTTGCACAAATTTAATAATAAATCAGTTATTATCTTTCACAAATATTATGCTTCTCGAAAATTGATTATTTGAATGCCTTAAACTTGATGCGTAACTTAAATTTAAATTGTTTATACTACCTTTTTGTACATAATTAATCAAACTCTTAAGCGAGAAATCATTTTAAAAGTTTTAAAAAAAATATTGCTTTTTCTTAGACGAAAGTCATAAAAGTGAATAATCTCAATTTTTGTACTTTTCAGAACAATTTATAATATATTGAAATATCTTATCAAATTTTAAAAATTTATATCACAATGGTTGCAATTCTCTTTCCTTTTGAAAATGTAATTTATTTTGCTTTCTTACAGACAAATAAATTGCAACTAATTTAGATTTTAGCTTATCATTTAGTTACCCGAATTTTCAAGTCATAATTATCATTTCAACATATCACAACAAAAACACCTACTTATACTTCATGAAGTTATTAACACAAGTTCTTATTGTTGTTACTTATGCCACTTTCAAATACCTGCAACCCTGTTTGAAATCAAGCGAATTAAGGCAGAGGTTGCATTTATTGTTTTATCAGGGGCAACATCTATGGCCAAGAATACGACTTTAGCCACACACACGTCACAGCTCGTTTTATAGGAAGAACCCATCCATGTTTCCTTCATCGTGATTTTGACCTGAACCAACGAACAATCAATCTCCATCAGTATCCCAAGAGGCATTGACTTGTTTTAAGAATATGGAGGAATTTATGACTCCAACAGATTTAATGTGCACCAGTCACCATTTAATACACGGGGAGTCTTCGACCGGTGGGATTCAAACTCCCGTTTTTACGACCACGGGCTCAACCAGGCTATACCGACCCGTTAACATTAGTTAAGTTTATATCTATTCCCATTGTAGTGAATTTCGCTCACAAAACAGAAAAGATGTTCCATCAATCACCGATAATGTAATAAATTTTTAACCAATTTTCTTAATGCAATCCACTAAATTCAAATCATATTAAATTACGTATGCGTTGAAAAATATTTCACTGTAAAAAGTTTCAGTTCGAATTACGGTAAATACTTTCAGAACTCAAGGTGCCGGTACTTCCTACAGTAAAATCCATTTGACCGGAACCTGTTCCCTAATTTTTACAGTAATAATTAACTAAAGTCACTGAATTATTTTAATTAAATAAATAATACTATAAAAATTACAGTTTAATATTTTACGATAAAAATGGATTTTACGGTAAAAANATGCTATATTTTAATAAATCGCCAATTTTGGATCTCCTACCAATGCTTCGGTGTCCAAAACTACTTTTACTTTTTAATTTGGCATTTGACTAGGCAGGTCGTGGGGATTGTCTCCCATGGCCTGACCTATTTTAATATTACTATGCAAAACTGATTCAACTGAAATTTATGGATAATATTTAGTTTTGTATCTCGAGCTCTACAAATACTCTACTAAATAAAAGCCTTTTTATTAAATATGATCCGGCTCAACTATTATTTTCATCACCCTTCTGTATTCATCTTCTTCTGTTTTCATCGCCATCTACAATTGGTCAACTGCTCCCAACCTCATCTGATATTCCATCATCACTGAAAATACATCCCAATATAAATAGGCACCCTAAATCTTTTTTTCATCAAAATACTGTAATTTGATCCGAACTTTTTTTACGGTTTTAACCAGCGTTTAAAATGGGATTTCGAAAATAAAAGAAATGTTAAGTTACGGATACTTTGATAAATATTTATCCGATATTTTAAACGCGATTCACAATCTACAAATGTTAAGTTAGAAATGCATTGATATATACTTAACCGCTTTAAGAATTTCAAATATACCGTTGTGAACGACAAAACATCTCATATTTGCATTATTTTTTTACTCCTTGTTAAAAATGAATTGTTATAAAACAATCATTAAATAAATTGCAATTTTTAATTTAATTAACTTACATGAATAAACTATGTATTTTCAAAACAAAATCGGTTTTATTTCAGAGAATAAAATATGTAATTGCACACAGTGACTATGGCGATCTCAAGAGGGGATGCCTGCAGCTGAAATTGTCAGCATATAAGACTAGAAGCCTAACATCAGGAGACGAATGTCGACTGAGTCTACAACAAACCCATAGAAAGATTATAAGACGCAGATCACAGGAAGCCAGAAACGCGGTTGCCAGGAAGTTAAAGAATATATATATCTCTAAAGATTAGGAAGTTAAGAATTCCTTATTTATTAGATATTTTTTATTGATTTTTGCAATATAAAATGTAATGCAATGGATATACTAGTTTCTCCAAACCAAATATTTTTCTAAAACATTTGAAAGGATTTAATGTATTATTTTATTTAAAAATTAAAAGATTTTATACTTTCCAACTGTATTACGAAGAATAACACCCTTTTAACAGATTAGTGAACTTACGATTAACTCTGACTCTCGTTTGCTTAAAATAATTCAAAATTATGAAATTTCTTAGTTAATGAGATAATTACAGCACAATGATACGTAACACAATGTAAAAATTTTTAGTTTATAGTTGCCACCAGTGTTGGTGTTGAGCTAAAGTAAAATTTTTTGCATTTTTTATTTACATTTCTACTGTTACAGTTTCAGTTATTTATTTGCTCTGTTACTCTTACTGTTACGGTTTATTTAGTTATTAAAATGTTGGTGTATAGTTGCTAAAGTTTTTAGTGTTGGAGTACTGTAGTTAACGTGAGAAAAATTATATAAAATCGGCAAAGTGATCGTTGTTTGAAAGAACTAGTGCGAATACATAACTAATAACTATAAAATTGCTTGCTTTTTAAACGGAATGTTTTTGCCATTCCGATGAAGCCATTAAATTGATTCTGATTTTCATAAAAATATGTGTTGTCAGTAAGCAAAATGAATAAATTAATAAACAAAACTATAATCCTCAGGTAAAAAGTTAAGTAAAAATTTGACTAGATGCTTTGTAAAAATTTTTAGTTCACCCCGACACCAGAAATGGTGCCAACTATACACCAATTTTTTTTCGATGCACCATTGTTCAGATATTTTTCATAGTGGGAAACCAACTTGTTTCTACCTTTCAATACAAATGGTGCCAGTGAAAACAACTGTAGAACATCAATTTTGGCGTCATCACACTTTAAATTCTAAAACAAGTAGTAATCTGAAGTTGAGAGGTCGGGTATATATGCCTGGTAATCGAACTACACACAATCGAATTGTTAAATAAGGTTTTCAGTGTATGAGGAAGTGCGTTGTCATGAAGTAACACAATGCATTGACTTCAATGTAAAAAATCAGGATCAAATTACGGTATAAAGTATCGGCACTTTGGTCGCATTATGCGTAAACCCCATTTCTCCGTAAAAGATTGTACCGTAATTTTGACATTAATATTTATTAAATTATAGTGATTCAGAGTTTTTACAGTAATTAATACTGCAAAAATTGCGGTTTATCAGATTTTTTGTTCCTTTACATGTGCGGTAAAATAGATGTTACGGAAAAAAGTACCGGGGCCCTGAGTGCCGGTCTTTTTACCGTAATTTGATCCGGAATTTTTTGACTGTAAGAAGATTTCTCGCAGCAAAATTTTGCAATATTTCACAGTCATGCGCCGCATTTAAAAGCCGTATTACAGAATGCATTTCATAGTCGGCGGGATCAACAATTATCTTGAACATTTTGAACACTCATTAAAGCACGTACACATAGCACAATCTGCCTGTAATGAGTGGACAGTTGAGCAACCAAATCCAATGTGTGCGACACTACCGCTGCGGTGACAGTAGAAGGAAACGGCATTTACTTCCCAGAAAAGCCTCATGTTTTTTTCCTACATTTTTTATTTCTACATTTTCTGCAAGTATCTATTTGTAAGAAATTCCGGATCCAATTATGCTATAAAGTACCAGAACTTTGAATGCATCATCCGTAAAATCCATTTTACCATAAATTTCATTTTTGCCGTAAAACCGAAACTTTACAGTAATATTTATTTAATTAGAGTGATTCAGCGATTTCATGGTAATTATCACAGTAAAAATTGCGGTATATCAGAATTTTTGTTCCATAACATGTCCCGGTAATTTAATATCAAGGTAAAAAGTATCGACAACTTTACTGACTTTAATTTTTACCGCTATTTGATTCGGAATTTTTACAGTGTGCAGCTCAAGAAGAATATTAAAATACAAAACAATTATTTATAAATTCATCTTTGTCATTGTTATACTTATAAACAAATTTTATACTTATAAACATTTTCTAAATATAATTTACGAATTTCTAACGCTTAAAAAAATATTCGAAGTATCCATCAGCAAACCCCTGATCTTCTTACAGTTTTCTCAAGTCTTTACCTGTAAGATATAGATTATTTGATTTGATTTATCCACGGATCATTGAATCAGAAAATGGAGAAATTTTTCTTTTTAGGACTAGCTTCCAGAAAAACAAAGTATTTCGCCAATGAAAGAAATGAGGGTCTATCATGCAAATATCTCAGAGAAAAGTATTTTGTTTCGTCTTAATATACTCTGACACTCGTTTTATTTCTTTGTGCTAACTTAAGCATTTTTCCCACTTTGCATTCTTTAATAAATCTTGTCGTTGTTCAAAAGGGATTTTAGAAAATGATGGTATTTTAATTTTTCATGTTTTATTTATTTATTTTAAATATAAATAAAAGAGTTATATTTTTTACATTCGAACATACGAAAACAAATTTTGCTATTTGAAAACATAATGACTACACAGTACAAAATTCTGTATGAAACTACGATAAATTGTACTAGCACGCATTGTTACGGTACTTTATACCACAAAATTCATTTTCAATGTATAATTTTTCTAAACAAATAAGATTTTGTACCGTAATTTTTGCAATAATATTTATTGTAAAATCACTGAATCACTGTAGTGAAATACGAATCCATTACTGTATTTGTCCAAGATTTTTGGTACTTTTCACCATAATTTTATCAGGAACTTTTTAAAGCGTGCTCTAAAGTGGGTAAGTGATATTATTTGAAGAGTGTATTATGGTGATTCAAAAGAACTTTAAGCCAGCAATCTTTTGCTTTTTTAATAAGGGGATGATATTTTTTTACATTTACAGCCCCCCTGTTCTCCAAAAAAGAGTTCATTTATGACATTGAACTATGTGTTAGTTGAAAGAGACGAACATTAGCATGATATCACTTACTATTATGATATGCTTTCTTGATACAAATTTCAAAATAAAAAATTAATTCTATTACGTATCTATAGTTATTTTTTACAATTTAAATTTTCATGAAGGAGAAATATCGATGTTTATTTTATAATTTTAGCAATTAAATGCATTCCATCATTCAATAATTGTGAAAATATAAGTTTGCTGTCCAATACTGTTAAAATGCCTGATAGATTTGGTGTATATCTATGCTTGCATTTTTAATTTGCTAGTTTGTACTTAACTCTTCTCAATAAATTGCATTTTTTTTAACAAAGAAATACGATTTATATTTAATTAAAAAAATTTAAAATTAAATATTATAATTCTTTAATATTTAATGCTTCACCAACTTTCAATATAAATCTTTGAATATAATTTTAAAAGACTTAGGGTATAAGAAGATCGATTAAAATTGGTCCTTAAAGTTTTACGATAGGATATAAATTAGCGTAGTTAAATATGTCTAGGCTTTGAAGCCTTAACGAGAAAATAGTTTGATTTTATGACTCGATTATCTCGCTGTGGACAGGAAGTTCTAATCATCAGAGAGAGAGTTATCTCTTTAAGAGGTGAAGAGGAAGATTTTGATACTAAGATATTTCAAGAATGAGTGTAATCTACCGTTTTTAAGATGAGTCTAGTACACATTACAATTTTATTTAATTTTCATCATTATTGATCAGTTTAAGTTGACATTAAGTCTTGAGTAGATTCAAAATGATTGTGCTTCTCTAATAGCGTATCTGTTAGTTAAATTTAACAGCAATTTAGCTTGTTTTCTTAAACGAAACAGTTAATGTATATACTAAGTATGTGTTTCGGAACTAAAATGAAGGTGTTAATGTTATGGAACTAAAATGGAATGCTCAAACTGATGTATTTTAGAAATTTTAAATTACATCCCTGCACTGTAAAAAGTTTCATTGAATTACGGTATAAAATAGCAGATTTTGGGTGATTTATTCGTAAAATCCAATTTTACAGTAAAATATTCTACCACACTCTTTACTGTAATGTTTATTTAATTGGAATGATTCTTTACTGTAATTATTACTTTAAAAAATACTGTATATCATATATTTTGTTCGCAACATGTTCCAATAAAAATGGATTCTATGATCAAGAGTACTGGTGCCCTGAATACCGATAAATTTTTACAGTAATTTGGTCCGGAAATTTTAACAGTGCAGGTATTGTATTTAGATAACTATGAAACACCCGATTTAAAATAATAGCAATGATGTTTTAAAGTAATATTTTGCCTTATTTCTAGCTCTAACATTTATTGATGAATTTCCAATCGTAACTATCATTTGTTATACCTTTAGAAATCGATAACTTTGTAACTTAATTATAAAAAGAAGTCTAGACATAACTAAAAATATCATGTTACCTAGTTTTCGTGCACTCTGAGTAGTTTTGACCATAATTTCGTACTAAAAACGAGAGCATGTTCAAAACTACTTCAATATGGTAAAATTCAAAATTTATTAATAATTCTGGCTCCATAGGAACACCAAAAAGTATGTTAAATTTTACCGAAGTGGTTTTGTATTGATTTTAGTTAAATTAAGAACAAATATTGCTTAGATAATATGATAAAGTTTGCAAATAAAATAAAATTTGGTAATTTTATTATGATATCTTAGAGCATGTCACAAACAGCATTCATTTGGTTAAATTCACTTTTATGTATTTTTACTAAATGGGGTCTAATAAGAATTATAATTCTAAAAATCTGAATTTCTCGTAAACCATTACCATATGAAGAGTTTGAATATAGTATACTTATATTGTATTATCAGAATTATGTTTTTGTACCAGAACTGCCGTTACCATACAGTAGGATAATTTTACCGGAATTTTTTGTGCTTACAAAATAATGTATGATAAACACGGTATGATAAGCATGACTTCGTGTATGTTAAACAAGGAATTTGTTAAATGAAGTAAGTATGAATACAATGTTTTAGCAAGAATATGTTTGACAGCTGTGCAGGGCTAGTTGCAAAATGACTGCTACTCAACCGGTAAAGAACTGTGAAAGCAGATTCAGGGATTGGCGAGAGATATTAAATAGACCTCTTGTTTATTATGAAACATTAATTCTCTTCTAATTCGTTAAAGATTTGTGTTAAAAACATAATTAATTATAAATTAAATCAATTAAATTTAAACGATGAAAGAAGGTGTATCGAGTATCATTCCAAAAAAGTAAAAAAATATTGCTTTTTGAAGTGATACTTCTTATGCGACTTCCAACTAGGTTGCGTTAAACGTTTAACGCTACATTTTTATTGGCCGGGAAATCACGTGGTAGGATCCAGTTTTCCCTCATTCATTTCCATATTGTTTTGGTTCTCACTAGCATAAAAATAATAAAAGTATTGTTTTTCTATAAATATTTTAATTTGATTTGATACACATATAATTTAATAGGGTAGTATTTTTTTATTTTCAAACTTAGTGGATAACAATTGTAAAAAATGAGTTAAAACAATCCCACGGACAATGCGACGGATTTAAGGTTATGTCAAGGTACGTCTCTTGTGAGCGACGGATTTAAGGTTATGTCAAGGTACGTCTCTTGTGAGTATCAATTGATTGTTAGGTTTTCTCTTTTCCAATTGCCATTTATATTTCTCCAAATGCAGCCATGAGGGATATTAAATTATTTATTGCAAAATCTTTATTGCCACTATCCACTGCAGGTTCACAAGCTCTGGCAGACGTTACTGGTGAAGAAATTGGATTATTGTGAGCGGCCTGTGATCCTTGCAGGAGATTTTAATGTGAATTTCTCGTTACCTGAAGCTGAAACATTATTAACCTTCCTTAAAGACAAATTTGGATTGGAAATGATAAATGGTAGGAATGATCCAACAACCAAAGGGGTAACTACCATTGATGCAGTTTTAGCTAGAAATATTGAAAAAATACAACTCAAACATTTCGTATCTTACCGTTAGTTATCATAGTCCCATTGTAAATGTTATAGATTTGGATATTTCTCCACTCGAAAATGATAATTAAAAGATGCGATCAATTGTGAATTGCAAGCATTGTTAATAAAATTTGCCTTAAAGAAACAATATGATTTCACTAAAAATCAATTTCTACCCTTCCTATTTTCATTTCCACATTACGAAGTTTCACTTCTTCCGCGCGGAGGGACTCCACGTACTATTTTTTTTTTATATAAAATTATTATGGTTAAAANGATGCGATCAATTGTGAATTGTAAGCATTGTTAATAAAGTTTGCCTTAAAGAAACAATATGATTTCACTAAAAATCAATTTCTACCCCTTCCTATTTTCATTTCCACATTACGAAGTTTCACTTCTTTCGCTCGGAGGAACTCCACGCACTATTTTTTTTTTATATAAAATTATTATGGTTAAAACTTTGCATAGATAAAATTATGATATTAAATTTATGTTTGTTATTCTGCTAGATAATTAAATAAAGTTATTTTTTTTAATGCCTGGTATTAGAAGAAAGCTTTTGAGCTCTTAATACTTGCATTGCAAATCAAATATTTCCATTTATTTATTTTTAGATATAAATAACTATATTTATTAAGTTTCTTTTAATATACATGCGTAAAGCACTTCAAAGTGCAAAATACATCATTATCTTATTTTCTTATTTTGTCATGAAAAATATTTGGAGTTCAAACACATAATGTAAGAGTAACAGTATTGTTACAAAACACTTTTACGGTGAACTAATGAAGTTGTTGTTTGTGTTAAGATTTTTATTAGGATTATAAAAGGTATTTTTAATAATTGTAATATCCATTAATTAGAAGATTAATTTTTTAAGGAAGCTGAAACGTAGTCAATTTGTACTAGTTTTGCTCTTAAATATTCGCAAAGGAAAAACAACAGTATATAAAAACATTTTAATTGCATTTATTATAAATTTTTTATATTTTTAAAAATAAAACAGAAACACAAAATGTAATCAATTAAAAAATAATGGAATTTTAAAACAATGATTTAACAATCATGTAGTAGTGTTTATTAGAAAAAAAATAATTTTAAGTTTTCGTTTAATATCACCATTACTTCTAAAATTTCAGAGACATTATATGAAAGTTTCATTTTAATGATGGGCTAACATAATTCCATCGATTAAAAAAAGTAGAACAAGACTCACTACAAAAATAAGATAGCAATGACGTATGTGTACGTGAATAAATACAAAGCATTTCTATCTTGTTTTAATATCAGTAGATCTCGAACTTATTTTTAACGCCAAACAAATGGGCTCCACAAACCAGGTAAAGTAAGAATGATAATATATAATTGGATTTTAAAACATGAGTTTTTACACAAGTTGGCCCACTATTCAAATAACGCCTTCATATGGTTTTGATGGCAGTAAATTTAAATAAATAAGAATTTAAATTTCTTTTAAATAAAAAAAAATTCAAAAATATAATGATAATGGTAGCGTATGCACCCTTCAAAAATCCGAATTCCGTTATTTTGGCTAGATCCCAACAATGCTTTTTGTAACATTATATTTTTATTTACTTTTATTACACCTAAAAATAGAACATTTTTATACTTAGATTTGTTTACATTGAACAACAATGAAAACATTTAGATAAACTTTAAGGCTAAAATAAAAACCAACAATTATTGAAAAATTAGTTAAATATAAGAAGTTGCTCACAGTATTGGGTGAAACTTAGAAGTTTTTGATAAGGCTTTTCTCAGTATTACAATATTATGATTTAAATCATTTTTAAACGATTAGGGGTCTTGCATCCTATTTCAATTGTTACAAGAGTATTTAAATAAATGAAAATTAATTTTAAAAAAAAGGGAGAAAAACAGTGTAAATTTTTTTCTCTGCGTTCTGCATTGGGAACCAGAAAGAGACGGTGTTGTATTTTAGAACATTGGCAAATTTCAAGAGTCTAATGGCTACATTTTATTTTATTTTATATCCGTCACTGAACAGCCGACCCAATTTTTTGGGTTTACGACTACTGATGCTCAACTCCCTAGCCTTGTAATTTTGAACCAATCCAGAAGGCAAGGATCAGTACCCCCAAACTCCTGGATCAGTACTCCCAGAGGTGATGATTTGTTACGGAAAAATGGAGGACTTTGCGACTCGACAGATTTACCGTGCGGCAGTCACCATTTACTACATGGGGAGTCTTCGGCCGGCGAGGATCGAACCCACGACCTCTTGGACATGGGCCCAGTGCCCTACCAACCAGGCTATCCCTGCCTAATGGCAACATTAACATTGTTTTTGCTTCATAGTACTGTCCTAACCTTTCGAAACAGAATGGATGTCGGTGGCCTTTTTCTATATATTTTTTCGAACGCTCTAACTACACGCAAAACTTTACCTTGGTATATTTTAATTGTAAAAAGCAGTCTAATAGTTACTAAAAAAAAGAAAAAAATCTGTTTGATTATCGGGATTATATTTGTACAAAAATATGAAGTCCAAAAAAGTAGTTTGAATTTCTTTTTGCATTCATATTCAAAACTTTATCAATAACTTATTTCTTAAATTAAAGAAGTTTCAATAGCGAATAATTGTTTCTCTTAGAGCTAAATAAATGCTAATTTGAAAAACTATTGTTTGAAAGTGAGCCTTATTTGGAAGATTTTATGTTTAGCATAGAAATAGACACCGGTGTTTCTTGCCGTGTTTCATGACCACAAATTATTAAAATGCTAAATATTATATTTTTTGCTTTTTTGACCACTATACAAAATAAGGAAAAAGTATAAACATTATATTTAATAAAAATTCTGCTTTGAAGAATTAACAAAATATGACATTATCAGTAAATGTTAGGATCCGAAACTCTGAATTAATATTTTGGTTATCTGGATAAATCCCATCCCTTAAAAGTAAGATTTTCTTTTATTCATTCTGCTTCTTCTTTTTTTTTGTTTTTTGAAAATGGATGTATAAAAGATCCAATATTTTGAGCAACTACTCACTTTTAACAAATAATTTTAGAATGATTGAAATGTTTATAACAGCAAGAATCAAATAAACAACAACAAGAACTCCAGTCAACATATATCACAGATAATTGGTGCCATAGATTTTCATTTCACCTTACGGCTATACAACACTTTCCTCCGTATCGCTTTCTTTCAGTGTGTGAAGTGGTCCGACTGTTCGCTTTGAATCTGAATCAGGAAAGTGAGGTGCATTTTGAAAAATACTAGGTAAGAAATGTTTTCTTTCTTTGGGTTGGTCGATAATATCAGCTGACCATGACCTGCGCCAAGGTTGATATTTTCCTTTAAGCTTTTTCAGGTACGCTAACCTTTCCTCTGCGAGAAGAAGAGGCTTTTTAACATCATCAGATGTCACGGGATGGGAAATATCATGATCCACGCCGACAATTTTGTTATGTTCAGTCGGTGATAGTTTGTACGTAGAAGTAGATAATTTCATTGTAGCATTGTTTGTATTGTCTAATGCATCCGGGTTGGCAATGTTAAAAGCTACGTTACATCCGCTTTCGTTGCCATCCCACGGATCAGATTGAAATGTGTCCTTTTTCACCACTGTTTGAGCTAAACCTGAGCGTTTTTTAACTAATGGGCTGTCCTGAGCGACTTTAAGAAGGTTGCCTTTCCCAGGAACAGAGCCATTAAACAGCGAGACACTATCCTCCAATGAGCGATGAGCTTGAGCAGCTGGGATTCTGCGTAAAAATTCTGTTTTCGGACTTCTCTTTCTGTTCTCAGAATCAAGAATGTTAAAGATTGCTTGAGGTTGTATGAAACCCCGATAAGCATTCTTTCTTCGTTCACAGGGGTTTTTATAACCTTCTAGCCAGTATGTCAGTAAATCACCTTTACCCTAGAAACATATTTAAAAACATAAGAGCTAGTATCATATCGCATAAGTTTATTGTAAACATGAAAAATACAATATTGTTTGGTGATTAAAATCACCCGTTATTGTATGTTATTGTTTGTCTTTTTATGCAGTATTTATTTTAGTATCCTTTTCGGTGCTAATTAATTTTCAGAATTATTTAAAGCAACTTTGGCGATTTTGGTTTGAATTATATATAAAGAAAACAATTTTTTTTCTTCCTTTTCTTCATTTTTTTTAACCACATGCAGCATTTTGTTGGATTAAATTACTTGATAATTTAAAGCTTCCTGTGTAATTTACTTTAATGAAAAAAATCATTTTAACATTTAAACAATTTCTTTTAACATTACTTAAAGTAAAAAAAAAAAAAACTTTAATTATATTTTTTTTTAGAATTAAAAAAGTACTGATTCATATTAAAATCAAATAAATCAAAAACTCTCTAAGTAATATTTTTATTTTTTAATAAGAGTTTTTTCTTGCATGTAATTTATATTAACTATTTCAATGAAATTTTTTAAAGATATTGACTACGCGTAATTAAATTTAAAGTAAAAAAAATAAGTTTCGTTTTTTTTTTTTCACTTAGAAAAATATTTATGGTGCCTAAAAGCATTTTTTCCCTTCAAATATAAAACTGTATCACCTTTACGTTGACAAATCCCCTTGAGACGATGTCATATCCACCTGATTCTTCCAATATTACTCTACAGTCATCACTTAAATGGATCATTAAGGCTGAAATATTACATAAAAAGGAATTAAGAATTTCTTAACGTGTGATTATTAGCAAAATTATTTTTAAATAAAGATTCATAATATTTTCATAATTTAAAACAATATTGCCTTTTTTTGTTGTGGATAAAATAGTGTAGAAATGACGCACAAAATACTTTGTAAGTCAAGAAGACTATCGGCTGTTTCGGTACTGTGATCAAGTATTATCATAAATGAAGAGAACTACTTTGAGACTGACTGATGAGTGAGGTAGATATTTTCACTCAGATGAGTGAGGTAAGAACAGAAAAAGAAATACCAGAAGCATAATTTAAGGATAAAGTAACAAAAATTATTTTTAAAACAATATTTCAGGAAAATTAAAATTTGTAATGTTAGAAACATCAATTATTCTCAAATAAGTATCCCTATACTGTAAAAACTGTGAAGGGGAGGGTAAAAACTGTGTGGACGTCAAATTTCTTCGAATTCGATATTGAACAACCCTAAGAGTTGCGTGAAGAAACAACTTTTTTTTAAGCTAACACCAAATCGAGAGTATTCATATGCAATTTGGAAAGTGTGAATGAAAGCTCGAAACATCGAAACTATAAAAAGTTTGCGTCGATATTACTCGCCTTTACACGAAACGTTAAATATATTCGCTTCCGAAAACTCCTATCTTGGCTTGCTTTGATTTCGTCTGTTATACTGTTTACAATTTATAACGAGTTAGTGAGGTAGATATTTTTACTCAGATGAGTGATTCCCAGGTAAAACCATTTGTTCAATTGTATTTTGATGTCTCCACTAAAAACTTCTATCTAAAATATTTTGTTCAACATCGAATTTAACAATTCGTTCCATAGGTTCACCTGTTCTATATTTATGTATTTAAACATTCTTTTTCAAAATTTTCTACTAAAAAAAAGTAATAATAATAATAATTTCAAATTTAATTTCCTTTTTTTCCTTAATTTTCTTTCTACTTTTTTTCATTTTCTTTTTTCTTTTCTCTTGACACTTCCTCCTTTTTCAAAAAAAAAAAACTTATTTATTCTTACCCTTTCTTAAAAAAAAGAAACATAGTTATTATAATTCTTTATCTTAGTAAAATATTTCTTCGTATCTTTTTTGTAAACTAATAGACTTTCTTGTTTTGGATTCAATTTTAGGCCTTTGAAAAATTTCATTTCCTAAAAATTATATTTAAAAAAAATAATCTTCTTTTTTATTTTTCAAAAAAAAAAATAATAATAATAATAATAATTCTCTATTATAGTCTAAAATTTTTCTTTTCCTTTCTAAATTTCCCTTTTGTCTTTCTTAAGAGTTAGAATGCTTTCCAGTTACAAATTTTTTTATTCTTACCTTAAAAATTTTTTGACGTTGTTTTCAGCTTCATTTTCTATTCTCTGTATAAGCCATTTATTCTTGTTGTAATTTTATGTGTTTTATGAATGTTTAATGAATGTTTTGTCTGTAGAATGCATGTTCTACTCTCGTGTGTCCTTGAACAGGGCGGGTCGAGATAAGAATAAACAATACTGTTTACAATTTATAACGAGTTAGTGAGTATTTGTGGCTGTTGCCTTTCATATGCAGAAACTTAAGTTCGCCGTCAAAAATATGTATGTATGTTACTAGTTGTGTTATAAGGATATTTATATTGTAATTTATAATTTAATTTTTAAGTCTATGTAAACTGCATTAAATAGTTTTATAATGCATAATGTCTATATACTACTGTTCTGTTAAGTCTAGTTCGAATTCATCGCAATTTTCTCACTGTAATATGCTTATGTTTGATTAACAAACTAGTTTTATTTCAGTGCATCCTAAATTAATGATTCTCACTTTATATTGTTTCGAAAAAATAGCTTTACCTATTCTTAAGTGTTTCATATCTTACTGTAATTATAAATTTTAGTGTTATTGAATAACAAGCATGTTGGTCGAATGTAACTACTTTACAACAAGTAGAGCATTCTAGGTGTAAAAGAATATTCAAGGTGCATCGCAGTACCAGGATCATCCTAGGGTTTCGTTGCAGTATAACACCAACTTTGGTGTAAATCAGTTACAATCCTTTTTGGTGTTCAGGTTTACAAACAATTTTCACAATGTAAGAAAGATAGGTTTGAATTATCAGTCAGTTTCCTTATTGGTAATCTTTTCCTGGATCATACTAGGGTTTTGGTGAAGTGGAACCCCACTTTTGTGTAAATTAGTTGCAATCATTTTTGGTGTTAACAAAAACATTTTAACAACAAGGTAGTTTTGAATTATCCGTTAGTTTCCTCATTGGTCATCGTTTCCTGCTTCCTCTTCTCGTTGTAACTAAAGTGTTTCAATAAATTATTTCTGTAATTTTCTTTATTTTGTGTTTTGGATTAATGGCAGAAACTTTTTAGTTACTAAAACAACCACACTTCTTTTAATTTTAATTCAAATGTGTCTCCTTGTAATTTCTATGAAAAATTTATTGGCTCGATTGAGTGATGTATGCTTTGATACAATCAAATGCATGGATATATTTACCTTCACCAGTTGACTCCATTCTAGATGCAGTATTTACAGTATCTCCGAAAAGACAATATCTCGGCATCGTTAAACCAACTACTCCAGCAACTACTGGACCTAGAAAAACAACATATTAGCTTATATGTGAAGCCAGTAAATTTTAAAAGGAAATAATATAACGTGTTATTAATGTCTTTTAGATTTTCTGTTTAGCTCAAGCCAAAATTATCCATTATATGCGTAGTATGAGAAAATGCTATTCTGTTAGAAATACCTTAATCTGGTTCATTACTGGTTTATGAATTGATGAACTATTTTATTTTCATCAATCGCTATTTCAAAATAATTTTATAAACAAGGGTTATTCTGCATTTAAATATAATACTAATTTATTCCAACAATAAAACTATCAATAATAATTTTTATTAAGTATATCATAATTATTATAATTAAATATAATAAGACAATGAAATAGTTAGCGTTATATACTTTCTTGACAATCAATTCAGCAATATTTTTAAGGTTGATTAAGGTATTTATATTAGTTGATTAATCTTTTGGCAAACTAATGTAATTAGCCAATATTTAATACCCGTTTAATTTCGAGATCTCTTTGTAACAACTAGGAATAGGTGAATGAGATTTAAGGAAAGAACTAGAATAATTTCAAAAAATGAAATCATCCTTTTAGTAAAGTGCATTAAATACAACAATGTTCATTACTGATAAGTAAAGCAGAAATTTTAAATACTTCGCATTCATTGTTCATAGTTTGATTTTGATCTTTGTTCATGTTTTTTT
This sequence comes from Parasteatoda tepidariorum, assembly GCF_043381705.1. Taxonomy (NCBI): domain Eukaryota; kingdom Metazoa; phylum Arthropoda; class Arachnida; order Araneae; family Theridiidae; genus Parasteatoda; species Parasteatoda tepidariorum. The sequence goes on along the minus strand of NC_092204.1, from coordinate 84,421,589 downwards.
AAATTAATTATCCATCTAGAAATGCAATATTGAAATTAGTAAATTTTTAAATAAAATAGTTATATTTTTCTAACTAACTAAATTCCATTCTGAATTTAAAAAATGTTTCGACTTCCATCTTAAAAGCTGCTTTTCAATATATATATATATATATAAGCAGAACTCATTTTACCCAGATATTTAACTCTTCAAGCAAGGAGAACAAGAGTTTCTTTAAATCTCTGAACTATCACTTCTGTTTCAATCTTTTCTTAATTGTTTGTTTAAGCTTACCTGTATGAATTCCAACTCTAAGCTGAAGTGACTGATTAGGCTTGTGCCGTATCCTGAAAGTTTTCACAGCCTCTATCAGCTCCAAAGCCATGCTGGCAATTTCAATGGCATGCTGGTTTCCATTCCGTATAGGCAAGCCACTTACAACCATGTAAGCGTCACCAATCGTTTCCACTTTATACACATCATAGCTACTGATGATTGAGTCAAATACTGTATAGAGATCATTCAAAAACGTAACAACCTAAAATAAGCGTAAATAAATAGAATTTCTCCAGCAAATTTCCAAACTAAATGTATGCATCAATATTTTTCGAAAATCTTCATTTTGCAAAAGATTTTGTTTCTAAATACCTATTGTTTTAATAACATTTTTTGATACGATGAACTACTTATATAAAAGCCGTGATGGCCCAATGGTTAAAACATTGTGTTGAGGTTGCGTTCGATTCCCAGTTCCCAATAAATCCCCAACCCAGTTCGATTCCCAGTCCCCTCCCAGCTTCAGATCAGTGAGTACAAACCAATCTGAGAAGAAAAGACGGTCAGTGTACAATGCTTACTTCATTGACTTCATCATGTTGTTGATCTCATAAAAAATTTTAACTTTCATCCTTGATCGACAAACCGACTTTTGCGCATGAGTTGCTTAGACTATTTTTGCAAACAATATTATAGAAATAAACTAATCAATGCTCTTTTAAAAAAATATTGCTAAATTTAGCATGACTACATTGGCAAATAGCGTAAGTTATTAATTATTAGCTCTTGCTTTAGTTTCGTTTAATTTACTAACTGATTGCTTTTACTTCTAAATAAAACACTCTTTCATAAAACACTTTTAAGAATTTGATGGTAATATTAAAAACTGCCAAAATCAAATGTTTTTTAATCGCATCAACTTAAGATTAATATCTCAAAATCAAATATATTTTTTACCTCTTATGCACATACTCGCCTCTTATATTTATATTTCAGATCTAAGTTTTCATTGTAAATGTATTATAAATAGAGTATTTTTTGTATAGGATTTGTAAAAAGGAGAATTTTTTATAAGTGAATTGCGAATGAAATACAGATAACAAAATATCACAAATGATATATTCATGGTAAATAGAGGTACCTCCATTGGAGTACTTGTTGCTGACATTTCTGTAAATCCAACTATGTCACTAAAATATATGGTAACAGCATCAAATGACTCAGGAATAACAGCTTCTCCCCTCATAAGCTGTTCTGCAACAGACCTGTTAAAATATGAAAATTTTCAAATAATGTAAAGCTATAACTCAGTGTTATTGAATTTTAATATTGTCTATAGAGGGTTTCTACATAGCATTGCAATAATACAAGGGCATCTTAATTCTGTGTTAAAACTTCTTACACGCTTAAGGAGTTATATTCATCGCAATCATGGCGTTAAATGAGAAACGTAATGATGCAGCTCACGTAGAGTTTAGTTTAATGGCTCTACTATTAGGTAATGATGGTGGATTATATTTACCTCGAAGTTCTATATTAAGGAAAGCTGATTCCACACATAGAATGTTATATAATTTCATGTAATTCAGCAGAATTATGTAGGCAAGATTTGTTAATAAAAATCCTCAAAATGGAACTCCTGGAGGAATTTTTGTCCAATGTATCTAACTATTTTTTTCTAACTGACATAAGGTTTTAATTATCATATAGTTAATTTAGTCTCATGCCAAGACTTTACTTAACTAATAAATTTTAAAATTTTATCAAAACTTTTAGTTTAACTCTTGCAAAAAATGTATTAAGTTTGCTTTTAAATTTTTCGTAAAATTAAATTTGAGAAAACGAATTTAACGATTTATCGAATTAAATTTAACGAATGCCACTGACTGATTTTAATGATTACTATTGACAATGATTACTAGTTTTAATAGGTAGGTACTAGATTGCGTATCATTGATTTGCAGTTAAATACTGACAGTGTAAAAAATTCCGGATATTATTTCCAAATCACTTTGGGTTCATTATCCGTAAAATTTAGTTTACCGTCGAACCATTTCTTCCGCAAAAAATTGTACTATAATTTTTACAGTAATATTTATTTATTTAGAGTGAGTAGAATGTAATATAGTTATATTGCGGCCAATATTACTGCGAAAATTACGGAAGATAATATTTTTGTCTCGTTACCTGTTCCAGTAAAAGTGGATTTTACGGATAGAGTGACAGCAATTTTACCGTAATTTTAACCGGAATTTTTTACAATGCATATTTTAAAACTCATTATATGTGACAGTAATATTTCGCAGGTTCTTTTTCAGATTTTTCAATGTGAAATGATTTCACCATAAACCTTTCTTGGCATAAACGATTTTATTTAGATGCATACTTATGCCACGGCACAAACATGAAGTATATAGAAAATAATAGTAATTAATCACATAATCGATGAAACTTCGCACTCCATCATAGAACTTTCCACTCTTCTCACACCAAGCTAGAGAACCTCCCAGCTTCTTTTCTTTTCTCAAGTTTTTTCGTATCTCGCAGCGCCATCTATTGTCGACGATTCTTACAGTGACCCTGGCAATCACGTAATTTCTGTGGCATGCTTTTTAATGTGTGTTGTTTACTGTTTAAAATAATATCTATTATATATAATTCTCTTACGTGGCTCCCAAATTTTGGCTGTATTTCTTTTCCGCTGGTGGTAACAGTTTTCATTTTTAAAGAAGTACTTTGTACAACTAAATAAGATTCTTTTCACAACACTTAAATTAATATTTACTTTATTTTCTTCAAATATACAGAAAACAGTCGGCAAAGAATTCTGTTAGGTTAAAAACATTTCGCTAAAAAAATTACGAATTCTAAAAGAAATAAAAATAAACAACTTAAAATAAACAACTTAAAAAATAAAAATGCTTTTGCCAGTCATAGAATTTTTTGAAAGTTAACTTTGCAACATAAATCAAAATGACATGCAAGCGCAACTAGATCAAAATTATGATACCTGAGAGCTTGACGTAACAAATCCTTCAATTCTATAAGTGTTGTATCGCCAAATGCCCAGATTAACAATTGTGTTTTTAAAGAAATTCTATAAAAAGTCTTAAATAAAAAAAATTCTATCCAGCTACTTCTACAGCTGCTTCTTGAAGAACTTGGCTCATTGATTAAAAATATTGTTTTAATATATTTTTCTTAATTACACTATTCTAAATTTCAGTTGTTGAGAAAAGTAACTNACTTCTTACACGCTTAAGGAGTTATATTCATCGCAATCATGGCGTTAAATGAGAAACGTAATGATGCAGCTCACGTAGAGTTTAGTTTAATGGCTCCACTATTAGGTAATGATGGTGGATTATATTTACCTCGTAGTTCTATATTAAGGAAAGCTGATTCCACACATAGAATGTTATATAATTTCATGTAATTCAGCAGAATTATGTAGGCAAGATTTGTTAATAAAAATCCTCAAAATGGAACTCCTGGAGGAATTTTTGTCCAATGTATCTAACTATTTTTTTCTAACTGACATAAGGTTTTAATTATCATATAGTTAATTTAGTCTCATGCCAAGACTTTACTTAACTAATAAATTTTAAAATTTTATCAAAACTTTTAGTTTAACTCTTGCAAAAAATGTATTAAGTTTGCTTTTAAATTTTTCGTAAAATTAAATTTGAGAAAACGATTTTAACGATTTATCGAATTAAATTTAACGAATGCCACTGACTGATTTTAATGATTACTATTGACAATGATTACTAGTTTTAATAGGTAGGTACTAGATTGCGTATCATTGATTTGCAGTTAAATACTGACAGTGTAAAAAATTCCGGATATTATTTCCAAATCACTTTGGGTTCATTATCCGTAAAATTTAGTTTACCGTCGAACCATTTCTTCCGCAAAAAATTGTACTATAATTTTTACAGTAATATTTATTTATTTAGAGTGAGTAGAATGTAATATAGTTATATTGCGGCCAATATTACTGCGAAAATTACGGAAGATAATATTTTTGTCTCGTTACCTGTTCCAGTAAAATTGGATTTTACGGATAGAGTGACAGCAATTTGACCGTAATTTTTACAACCGGAATTTTTTACAATGCATATTTTAAAACTCATTATATGTGACCCGGGCAATCACGTAATTTCTGTGGCATGCTTTTTAATGTGTGTTGTTTACTGTTTAAAATAATATAACAAATAAAACACTAATAATTAATGGATTAATGCGTAATATATAAATTGACAGCAGCACAAAGAAAAATTGAACTGTTAAAACTACCATACTATATGATAATGATATTTCTGATAGGAAAAAAAGCATAATTCTGGTAATAAAGATTTAAATATACGGTATTTAAACCTTTCATGTGGTTATTTTTCCAATCATATGGTTCATCAGAAATTGCGGTTCTGGTATGCCACTTATTTAGTAAAAAATATGTGGTATTAACATCTGAAGAGTAAATTTAACTAAATAAGTGGTTTTTTATGCCATAGAAAGGTATCAAGATAAGATTTTCAAATTTTACCGCAATCAGCAAACTTTATCACTTATTATAAAATCTGACTTTATTGTCAAATTTACCAAAATCATTACCAAATTGCTTGTTGAAATTACCGAGCTTTTTGGTGTTTCCATAGAGCCAAAATTACAGTAAATGTTGCCATATTCTGGTAGTTTTGACCACACTTTTCTTCTCAGTGTGCTTAGAACAATAAATACTACATTATTATAGTACTAATTACGGTACATCAGATATTTTGTTCCGGTAATGGATTCTGGTAAAAATGAATTTGACAGTACCGTAAACTGATATGGATTTTTTTACGGTGCAATCAATACATGCAATTAAAATAGTTAATGAAAAATAAATATTTCAAATTTACAACATTGCTAAATAATGAATATTTTTGGCGAAAAGAATTAGTAGATGAATACAGCAACCAAACTTTAAACAAGAAAAAGCTAACAAGTTTGAATTTCAATGTTAACCGAGAGGAAATATCACAGGTAACCAAGCAAACTGGTTCGACTTAAAATTTTATCAAATTACAATAAGTAAATTTGGAACTACATTTGAATTAAAGGGGAAAAATTAAAATGTTTTTCATTGAATTCTCTTTTTTTAAATTTTAATTCAAAAATTTGCTTATCGACAAAAGCAGTAATGCTTAGCAATCTGGTTCTAGTTCTATCTAATTCTCATTTTCTATAAAACGCAAACTATTTGTGTTTTAAAGGTGGGTTAAATCACTACAGAAATAATGATCAAAACAGAATATTACTTTGGCAACATTCTGTGTAGAAGTGCCTCAGTTTTTCGTTGTTCTTCAGCAAGCTGAGACGTTCTCTCTTCTACAAGATCTTCTAAATTATTAGCATATCGTTCCATCATATCCATCATGTTATCCATTATATTTGATGTCCTAATGCATAAAACGGATTATTAATAGTTAACTTTCAAAACAGTTTCTAGAAAAATAAAGCATATTGATCCCTAAACTCTGCATAAGAAACATAAATGTTTTTCATTTGCTTAATAAGTAATAATAAATAAAATGATTTGCGGTCTATATTTTACCATAAATTTTCTTGAATTTTTTTTCACTACTTACTGACAATTGTTAAAAAAATGACAAATAATATTAAAAGTTGTGACTATTTCTAAAGGTTTACAGATATATCTTAAACAAATGAAATTAAGTTAGGAAAATATACTAATAGAAGATATACAAAAAAATTTTGATATTGTCGTATCTGAACAGTTCATGACACACTTTACGTAAATTATGAAACTATAAAAAATAAAATTACTTTCTTTTTCAAATCATACGTAATAATTCTATCCGGTAAATGAGTTTCTAAATTATGGTAACATTTCACTTGAAAAACAAAATTAGCATGTCTTGTTCACTAAAAATTTCACGTTAACTTATCTGTCTGTTTATGCCGTTTCATACCACGCGTCGCATTATAAGGCATCAAAATTTCATACGAAAATGAAAAATATTTTGTACTCTGCTGTCGTACGTTAACCATTACGCTTTAATTTAAATAGTGATTCTGTAATTTATAAGGAAATATTCACGCAAGTGAAGCTCGAATGACGTTGGCGTAGGAGTTAGCGGAAACCAATATTAGAAAGATTTTGTATAGATTTTGTGCTACGTTAACCTTAACGCTAACGTTATTTTATACCACTTAGTGGTACTGCAATTAGTGGAGAAAATTTAGCACATGCCCTATGAAATTTAAGTAACGTTAGTGTTTGAGTTAGGGAAAACCGTAATACTTTGCAAAATCTATCTCACATGAACGATGCGATATTTCACATGAACATCGTTATCTACCGGTATGATTTTAAATTACGTTTTGCCATGGTTAATACAAAAAAAAAATTATTAATTTTTTTTTATTTACTTTAAAATAGATTTGGCATTAATTCAGTTTTTCCGTAGAGTGCTATGAAAATGATCTCCATTTAAATGCCCTTAAATTTTCGATATTATTAGTAGTTCGCTGAAAATTATGATTTAGAATTTAAAATCTAGTAAAGATTCGCTAGTTGCAGTTTTTTTTAAATTGTTAAAATGCTATATCACCCCTTAGACTGAACATGCAATGATGAACCTGAAAATGAGGACCAAGCTGGTCACCGGAGTTGGTAAGTGTGCATTAAGCATCGCACAATAATCATTGATAAATAATATCTAGTAAACAATATATCAATAGCGCAATGATGTTTCTTATACATTTAGCTATAAGTGGAGACATACAACTATATAATTTCGATTGGGATTGACTATGATTCGTAATTATTTATTATGAATTAACCTATGTATAATTTCTAATTTCTAAAAAAATAATAATAAAAATAATGAAACTCCAAAAAAAAAAAAACCTGAAAAAAGAGGAAAAAATTAATAAAAATTCAGAAAATGAACGATATAATCCTTTCATCAGCTCACACAATTATATCAACAAAAAGGAGTTCTTTCTAATACACTGCAGGACAATTGCTAAGGACGGATCACAAATTTGTAATGTAGCATAACATTAAGCGGGACATGAGGCCTAGTAGGATAAAATATAGTTGTCACACTGTTTAGATGTTAGAATAAAGAATATTCATTGTTCTGGAAAGTACAAAAGCTATGAAACACCTGAAAGAAAAAAATGTTCATTTGATGCTGCGCACGAAAAAATGGAACAATGCACCTAAATGTCAGCAGGCAACTTGAAGAAAGGTGTCAGTACGGGATATGTCCACCGTGGAATGTGATGCAACATTCTATACGTCGTATCATACTTTGCACAACATTATCCAGCAGCTGCTNCAAATTTAGTTAACATTCTCATTTGTTATTTATTCATTAATGATACGATGCAGAATTATTTTACGTCATTGACTATAACCTGTTAGAACTGAAATTACACTAACATTCTTCCTCGTGCATGAAAAGGAATATTTGTCATTTGAAATGAAATTTGTTTTATTGCAGTTTTTTTGTCCTGTGATCAATACCTACATAGAGTGATACCTCTCGGGAGTGACCACTCTCTGTTCCACAGTAAAATGGTCCCTAATGGAGGTTGGTCATTCTTAGGAGTTACCTCCATTGACTTCAAAATGTTATTGAAGGCTCATGATTTTTCAAACAAATATAATTTTAGTCATTTTCTTGAAGCGGAAATGTGTTGACATCATGAAAACCGGATCCATGAATAAACTTCAGCGTCAATAAAAATGATCCACCAGAACGGATACTATATTGATCTAAACTAAGTAACTTTAACTATTGTTTATCTATGTACTCTCTTTGTGAGAAAAATGGACCGAACTTCAAAGTGGACAAATACTATCAAATTTAAAAATTATTTGTTAATTAATTAATTTTTTAAATGTTAATCGGGCAAAATTGTCATATTTAGAGCGAAATCAGTAAATAAATGAATAATTCTAAACTTTTGCACAATTTTATGAGACCATATAGTCCAGTTAGGGAGTAACTTTTTCAAATAATGAAAATATTAGATCATAAACACTTACCAGTCTCAAAAACCCGTCGCTTATTTTTGGTTTAACAAGGTGCACCATTTTTATAATCACCATAAAATGCGCTGGCTGGAGAAGAACATATCTTAATCTAAAAGTCCCGAACAGTTATAAAAACAGCATATTGTTCGCTAAAAATCGTTATTACATATGATAAATCAGTCTTATTAATAATAATCGCTTTAGATTTTAAATATATATATATATATATATGCAATTAAAATACATTTTATCATTTATTCTAAGTAATTCAATGAAATATAAACTACCCCGTGTTACTCCTTCTGATAGAGAACTACTGTTTTCAAAAAGAAATATCCACAGTAAAAGAGATTGTATGAATCTTTTATATACCAGAGAATAGAAGACATGCTTTAATAGTTGATGTGCAGTCGGATAAAAGGAGAAAATGAGCCATTATACCAAGAAGAACAAAGTATAAGTGCGCAATATTTTGACAACGTTATCTTACTTTACTGCACTAACAGTAAATACAATTTTAAAAAAATAAAATTAACATGCCAACAAGAAAAAAAAATTAGCTTTTAAAATCTTTATTATACTATAAAAAATAGTAAGCATATACGAGTTTTTCTCAAAACGTAAACATATCTTGTGAGAAGGTGGAATATGAGGTTTTATTGCATATTTTAACAACACTGGCTTTCATTTTTATTCTTTAATTTTTCTGCTATCGTTATTGGCCGTTTTACACTGATTAAAGCTGTAAATAGAAATTACTTTTATTCGCAATGAATAAAAAGTATTTATGTGAAATTCCATATAGAAAGGAATTTAACATTTATGCATTAAATACGATTGCAAAAATACAAGATGAAATGTCATCTTACAGATGTTTCCGATTTGCAAGAAAGAAAGCCCATAAGAAATTTAAATAATCAAAAAAATGTGTCATCATATTTTAGTGAGTTTCAATATTTTTAAAGGTGAAAAAAAATTTCTAGAAACATTCAATGGGTACCTTTTACGCTGGGATTTCAAACGAATGAATGGAAGCACTTTCCATTTGAAAGAAAGCACTTTCCATGCTTCCATTACTCATTTAAAACATGTCTGCTGGAAAAAGATTTAGTTTATAAATGCAACACAACCATGAGCCGTAACGTTAAGGAACAAACCAATGTTTCAACAAAAAAAAAATTCTCTCGGAAAAGCTTTGAATGAAAGCATGTGCAAGTTGTCCTTAATTAGAATGGCACTTTTTAAAAATTTACTACAAAAAAAAAAGAACGAGCAATTAAATTAGAAAAAAAACATGCTTTTTGCGAACATAGATGCAATCTAAAAAGCAGGCAATAGATGCTTCCCATTAGAATTTCGGTATTTACTTCAAAAAGCTTTTAACAAATGGCACTGTACGTAGCAAATTCGTAAATAAAAAAATACGCCATTGAAGATCATGCCGCAATTTTTCGAAATCATTCACTCAGCAAAATTCACATTATGATATTTTTTAAGCATGGTATTTATATGGTATTTGGTATATGGTATATGATCACAATAGCATATCGCAATTGGAAAATATAACTTGCATATATGAATATAAGAGGCTTGTATTAGTAAATAACAGTAAAACGGACTTGTATTGCCATCTTTTAAAAGAAATTAGAACTGAAACTAAGATGTCTGGGAGGGAAAACGAATGACCTGTCGCATGAATTCCTGCGAGAACTATTTATTTTAACCATAACTTTTTTTTAAGAGAACATAACATAAGTTATAAAAGAAACCGTCTGTTAAATTCAAAATGGGGGGTATCTTATTGTAAATAATGTATATGAAATAGCAGTGTTGTAATGAGAATAGTAGTATGTTTAGAAACGAAACATTCTGAAAAAGATGCTTGAGAATGAATTATTTTTGTTAATATTTCAATAATTTTTTTATTTTACTCACATCCCATCTTTCATGCGCTTCAGTTTTTCCTTGATGTGGCGAAAATCTGGTCTTTGTTCTGGATTTTCGCTCCAACAGTCATTCATTGTATGCAGGATATAATCCTGAACATCTACATCTTCTAATGATGGGCGAAATACGTCCCCTTTTATCTTATCTGGTCCTTCTTGAACTCTAGTTATTATTTCTAAAAAAAGGGGAGGAAAGAGTTACTAATTACTAGTTAAAAAGATTGTTGGTTGTATGCTAAAATCATACTCACATCTCACTTTAACAATATATTGTACCAAACCGTTAAGCATGTGTGTCTCAAAATTTTTAACAAGGTCCAAGCTTCTACGTTAAGTTTTAGAAACCCCAAATGCATATTTTATACCGTCATAAAAATGTCTTTCTAATTCAAAAAAATTTTCACTTAAAATTTAAAACAATTCCACGCCTTTATTGTATAGCTTAATTCAAGAAATGTCTTTGAAATAATTCTTTAATTCTAAACCTCATACTAGCTTAAAAATTAAAATTTTAAAAGGCGATTTTAAGTAATTTAAGGCAGCTTGTTAAGGTAAAAAATAAGAATAATATTTTAATAGGCGTTTTTAAATAAATACATCAAAACGTGGTCTCTAAAAATGTACAATGAACAAAATTGTAATTAACTAAAAATATTCAATTCTTTATACGAATTGTTCCAATGGTTAATTCAATTTGAGAAACTTCGAATTTCGTATTTTTATTTTCTATGATAATCAGTTTTACACAAAGAATTGGTATTTCTCGTTTAAACAAGAAATAAAATCGATTCTGCTTCGGAACTTCCCTACTTTAGAATGCAAAAGAAACAAAAAGTTTGAGCCAAGAATCTCGAAGTTTTAAAATTAGAGTAAAATTCCTTATTCAGTCCTGAAAAAAACTAAATCTGTCCTATTACCCTACTTCTAAATTAAATATTTTTTTCCTCGCTAAGATTGCGTGGCCCGATGTTTCCCATTATTTCTCTTTATTTTATTTTTACCTTTTCACACAGTACTGTTGCAGATAGTATATGTTTAAGTGGAAGAAGCCATTACGTAAATATAATAACATAAATTGTTTTTAATGTTTAGAAAACTAACACCTCTTTAAAAACTCCACCTCTTTTTAATTCTTAAGGTGTTGAAAGTTCTTACTGGTTGATTTTTTTTATTAAATACACTGAAAAATAAATTCTGATAAAATATTGTAGTGTATGGCAATGACATTTCTCGTTAAAAAAAGCCATAATTCTGGTTAATAAAACCAAAACTTACTGTTTTTATACCATTCATTTGATTTTTTTTTCATATAGCTTTCCGTAAATTCTGGTAGTTAAAATTATAGTTCTGATAGAATAGATAACCCCAAGAAACTGAAGCGGTAAAATAATACTTATTTAGAAAATTTAAAAAATACAAAAGTTTAAGATTACCATTCGGCGTGTTTCAAGCGCTCAAAAACAGGCACCCATTTTAAGATTCGCCTGATGTGAGGTAATAAGAACATATAGTTATTACAGAAACAAGGGTACATTTTATGACAGCCTGGTAGATTTGACTCTACTGTTTTTCTCAGAGCATAATTAAAAACATCGAAATCAGTTTGATTGTCTGAAGAAATTTAGTTTAATTTATTAAATAGGTTTTGATTTTCTTAATTACGTCTTTCTCTACAGTAATTTTACTGACCCTATTTTTCCCCACTTGTGACCCTAATGTCTAACTGCATATAAATATACATATACTCTGCATCGAAATATATGGTACTGTGTACTGATAGCTACAACTAACTTTAGCATATCAATTTAGTAGTGTACTTTGTATATTACACACTAGCATATTATGTTAGAAATATTATTCCGTTATATATCTTTTCATTCAAAAGCAAACTAGAATTATAACTGTAACATGAAGTAATTTCGCCTTCAATACAAAACTAGGAATGGTATTTTCTTCATATTTGATAGCAAAAGCAAGTATACAAAAAGGGTAATTAATCATTGTTGTTTACTTACCTTCAGCTGGAAGCTTATTTCCAAAGGGACCTCTCCTTAAGATAATTTCGTGAAGAATAATGGCAAAAGAATAAACATCTCCTTTTTGCGTACCTTTTGGATACCGTGATGGTTGGCGCAAGACTTCCGGTGCTTTCCACAGCATCTCTAAGTTGAAACTTAGTTATATTATTACTAGGTTAAGTATAATCCCTATTATTTACTATATTATTTAATAAGTGCAGATTGAAACAAAGTATTATGTATATTGAATATAAAATTATTTGTATTATATATTATCTTAGTATGAAGTATATTAATTATATATAATAAGGAAACGACAATTTCCTTATTATATTGCATTATATATATATATATATATATATA
>NC_092204.1:84371560-84408857 GCF_043381705.1 Parasteatoda tepidariorum | reverse complement strand
TATATGTAAGTAGATATATAAGTAAAGTGATATATAAGTAATATATAAGTAAATAGAACTCATAAAATAAGTTCAAAATGTAGAGAAAACAAGGGAAAAATTACCGAATAATGAAAAAAAGGGGAAAAAAAGAAAAATAATAATAAAAAAAAAATTTCCCGTTCATGTAAGTTCATTTGAATTCGCTACTCGCTTTATAGATTTCATTTCATATTTTATTCCGTTTTTTCTTTACATTTTATATTCTGCTTTTACGTGATATTTTTACTTATTGCGTTCTATTTTATCTGTTGTAATTTTTTTGTAATTTTTTTTAGTGCTTCTTACACTATTGTATTGATATATTTTGCTTTGGCTATATTGATGCAATATTAGAAAGCACTCTTTTTTGCAGATATAATCGCGTGAGCTGATGAAAATATCATATCTTCTAATATCTGGATTTTTTTAAATTTTTTGTCCGTCTTTTTCCGGTTTTTTGTTATTTTTATTTTTAATCTTCTTCTTCTTTTTTTCCCCTTTTTTCACTGTTCTGTAATTTTTCCCTTGTTTTCTCTACATTTTGAACTCATATATACATATACATGTATTTTTTTATTATTTTTTCCTTTGAGAATTTTTAGGGATGCGTCAGGTTGAAAAGTAAGAAAAAAAAATTCCATCAATAACGCTTTTGTAATTTGAGGAAACAAAATAATATTACATAGAAGATCGAATCCTGCTCTTTAGAATTTGGTGGTGAAAAGAAAAACTGACAGTTCAGAGTTTCAGACAAAAACACGAGCATGCCACTGCCTCAATGAATATGTGAATAAAGTAGAAATTCCGGAGCATTAGTCACTTTTAACATTTAAAGTATACTTACCAATTTCTTTAATTTTTGTTACAAGATAAGCTTATTACAATTTTTTTTAAAAAGTGAATTAGAAATTAAAAGTATTTATTTACCAAGCTTTAGCTTCTTTATAAAAATGCAATCGATCTGCTACTTATATGCGAAAGGATCTCCTGAAGATATATGACAATTTGAAAATTTGTTTAAAATACTGATTGAAATAGATATGTACGTTTTGTTTAAATCCTCAGAATTACTCTCTTGTTGTTTCAAATTTAGCACTGCAAACTGATAAAATATTCTAAAGAATTTATAAAAAAACATAATTTGTATGGTACAGTCTGAGGACAAAATAAACAGACTCCCTAACATTTATATAATGCTTGATAGTTTTTTCCTACCAGCAGCGCCATCTTGATGAACTTTGTAACGTATCTAAAAAATCGAGAAACTAAATTTTATATTTCGAAATAGAGGGCTGGAAGTCGTACTTTTCATAGCTTAGGTCATTTTGTGGACAGCCGATATCTGCCTTAAGCACGCTAAATACGATCAAACAACTATATAACGCTTGATAGTTTTCGGCCAGCAGCGCCATCAATTGACGAACTTTATAACTAATCTAAAACTTCGTGAAACTAAAGTTTACTTTTTGAAGTACAGAGCAGGAAGTCGTATTTTTTACAGCGTATGCCATTTTGGGGACAGCTGATATCTGCTTACTTGCATGCTTACTAAATAATTTTTCTCCCCTCCTTGATTCACTTTAAATGTATAAACCGATTTAGTATGAATATTGGTTAGCGAATCATCTGAGCTCATTTCTGTAAAAAAAATATTTTGTCTATTCTTCTATGGTATGCAGGTGTATTAAAATTCATTTTTCTTTCAAAATATTTTCTTACTTCGATAGTGGTCATAGTTCAAAAATATTTCATCTTCAGCTGCTGTGCACAGTTCTCTCAGACCATAATCAGTTATCTGCAAAACCCACCTACTGGTCACTACACAATTGCTTGATTTTAAATTTCCATGAACTTTCAGGTCAGAGTCATGAAGAAATATCATACCCTAAATAAATAAATAAATATTCGTAATTAAATTTGAATTTTCTATTAAATACTAATTCATTTTTGTTGCTATTAACAAATACAAATCTGTCTTAATTAACAACGTCTTCGTAAAAACATATAATTATTTTGTTAAGTAGATCTCTTTTAATAAACTCACAAATAAAAGTAAAGACTTCGTAAATTCTAAGAAAATTAGTCGTTGCAATAGTTCTTTTTTTGAGCAATTCACGGAAAAAAGACATAAGTGTGAAAGTAAATTGATTCTTAGAAATATTAAAAGTTAAAATAATAAATACATTTATGTAATAATACTTTTTTTACAAAATCATCATACGTAAATTAAATCTTCTCTAACAGTTTAAGAAATGAATGACGAAAACAATTAAACTTTTACTAAATATATATGTGACCGGCAAAATATGAAATGCCGGCATTGTATATAATGCCTGACGCTTTTAGGCACAGTATGAAATATGAGAAGTTTTACCTACTTTGCCTAGGCATTATATATATTGCCGGATGCTATTTAGGCAAAGTATGAAATAAACGTACTGATGAGGTTATTATGTAAATGATGTGCATGTTACTGTGAATGAATGACCGAAATCGGTGGCTGTTGACTTTCACCGGAGAATGCTGCCTCGCTTTGGTGAATGTCCGAAATATTTATTACATCCGATTTGATATTAATTTATTCGTGGATATAATTACATTTATTCGATATTTTAATACTTGCTGACTATAGATTAGAAAAAACATCAGTGTAGGGTATACCGGGAAAATGTATATCGGGCGACGGTTTTTTTTGCCCGGTATACATTTGCCCGGTATACCCTACACTGATGGTTTTTTAAGGTCAAGGGCCACTGCCCGGTATACATTTGCCCAGTATACCCTACGCTGATGTTTTTTTAAGGTCAAATATCATTTCCCGGTATACNGTCGCTTTGGTGAATGTCCGAAATATTTATTACATCCGATTTGATATTAATTTATTCGTGAATATAATTACATTTATTCGATATTTTAATACTTACTGACGATAGATTAATAGAAACATCAGTGTTTGGAGTATCGGGCAAATGTATACCGGGCAGTGGTCTTTGACCTTAAAAAAATTTTTTTAAGGTCAAGGGCCACTACCCGGTATACATTTGCCCGGTATACCCATACACTGATGTTTTTTTAAGGTTCAGTTCCACTGCCCGGTTTACCCTACACTGATATTTTTTTAAGGTCAAGTATCATTGTCAGGTATATATTTGCCCGATACTCCATACACTGACGTTTCTTCTAATCTATCGTCAGTAAGTATTAAAATATCGAATAAATGTAATTATATCCACGAATAAATTAATATAAAATCGGATGTAATAAATAATTCAGACATTCACCAAAGCGACTATGTGATTGTCAACATTCACCGGTGAAAGTCAACAACTACTGATTTCGGTCATTCACAGTAACATGCACATTATTTACATAATAACCTCATCAGGACGTTTATTTCATGCTTTGCCTAAATAACATCTGGCATTATATATAATGCCTAGGCAATGTGTGAAATATAAATCATTTCATACTTTGCCGGCTAGTTTTAGGCATTATATATAATGCCGTATTTCATACTTTGCCGGTAACATATACTCGTATATCCTATAAATAATCTCATATAAGGAAATTATTATGGATGCCATAATACTTTTTCAATAATAAAGACAGTTAAGTATGCGTTACAAACTTCAATATTTGTTCTTTATCACTGCAACATTTAGCTAAAAACTAGGTAGGAGTGATTAAAACAATGGGAAATTGCTCTTAAAACCAAGAACAGCTTTTGCAACCTTTAAAAAGCATTTTTCCATTCTTCTTTTTTATGCTGAATCAAATTAAACCAATCTTAATATGGCAAGATTACGTTAAAAGTTTAAAGGAATTTGTATTAAAAAGGTACAAATTTTTACTTATGACTGTTTACTTTACTAATATAATATATTTACTTAACTAAGGCAATAGTGTTTTTATGCGAGTCATTAATATATATACTCAATTCGCATTTTTATTTTTTTTATTCTTAGAGAATTTTTTTAACAATTAAACTAGTATATCTATTTTTTAAGGCATTTTTATTTTTTTATTCTTAGAGAATTTTTTTAACAGTTAAACTAGTATATCTATTTTTTAAGGCATTTTTATTTTTTATTCCTTATGAGTAAGTTTGTTTTCTGTTTTTGTTTCGTTCAGCTCCAACTCATATTTTCAAATGTATTTTCATTTTTTAACGATATCGATACATTATAAAGAATAATGTTTATCTTAGGATAATTATTCTTTGTATCGAAATATCACAACATAAAGAAATATGTCCTGAAGAGAATCTTTGCGTCTTCACATTTCACATTAAAATTTTTTTGTTTCATTTTTCTTTCTAATTCTATTTTATATATATCTATATCTATATCTATCTATCAATCTATCTATCTATCTGTATAACACAAAACCTCATGAATTTTAAAATATATTTTTCATGCGTGAAATTAATAATCTTATAATGATATCGAGATTATTGGTTATACAATTTTAGGTATGATCATAATCTCTTCTATATAAAATTATAAAAATATTCGGAATGCATACATTATTTAACTAGATAGCGGTGTTTTAATTTCTCCAGCTTTTGACGCCTTCCATCTCAAAAAAATCGCGATGACGTCTAAACCTCATTTCAGATATTAAATCAAAACTTTCAAGTTGATTTTCAGCTGTTCGTAATTATTTTCATACTAACCTTTACTTATTTTAACCTATATTTATGTGATTATTTACTTTCTTTTCTCTTTCTTTTCTTTACTTTCTTTCGCCCGTTTCTTTTTTTTTCTTCTGATTTTCGCATCAGACATACTTTAACCAACACTGGATTAGTTAATTTAGATTACGTTTCCCTGATTATGTTTGACAGAGTAGTGTAACATATTCCACATTCTGCCACAACTTTACACTGTAAAAAATTCCGAATAAAATTACGTTATAATGCACCGGCACTTTGGGTGCAGGATCCTAAGAATCCTCCTTACCGTAAAATCCATTTTTGCAGTAAATTTTTGCCAATTTCACAGTAATAGTTATTTAATTTGAGTGATTCAAGGATTTTGCAATAAATATTAGCATATAAATTATGATATATCAGACTTTCATGTTCTGTAACATGCTTCCTATAAAAAATGGCCTTTACGGAAAAAAGCCGTAATTTGATCCGAAATTATTTACAGTGTTCATTCACTTTAATCCCCCCCTCCACCACGATGTAAACAAAACCATTACAAATTTTGATAAAAATAAGCGATTATGAGTAGAAAATTTATTTTTCAATAAACAGTAATAAAATAAATTCATTTTTAAAATGAATTTATTTGATAGAAGCAGAAGTTTTGTTCAAAAATGTTTGGCTAGTATATACGTTTCTAAAAGAGGAATATGTTTTGCAATGAATCAAGCATGAATAGTTCATTTTATTCCTTCGTTGCATTTGCATATATTCAGAAGAGAATCATAACAGAATCATTATATTTCAATTTAATTATTATTCGAATAAAAGTATATTACCTTTATTAAATCAAATACTAAGGAAGCTATGAACATATGGTCCAATTTAATGTCAGGATTTTCAAGTATGTCCTGAAATAGGTAAATAGAATATAAATCCTTAAGCAAATATCTCATTTTTTTTTACATTAAGCTATCAATTTTTAATTGAGATTAATACGTTCCATTGTTTAAGACGATATCCTAATTTGATATTATTGATTTTAGTGAAAACACTCCCTAAAAACTTTTTATAATTTGAATAGTACTAAGAAAATATGTTATTTGATACTTTACACTGTTAGAAATTTTTCGAAAAAAGTTTTTAAAAAACAATTTATCTAATTGCTATTTTACCATATTCAAATAAAACAGTAAAATAACCATAAATAAGATGATATTCAAAAAGTTAACTGTGAGAAAAACCTTATATTAAATGCTTTCGGATAATACGGTTAAACAACCAGAATTTCATCGCACTAAACCCACCTAATGAAGCCACTTAGTTCCTTGCAGCTAGGTACATATTAAAGCTGAGAGGTCTAATCTGTCAATCTCATGATTAACAGTGCGGGATTCGAGTCTCAGTGTTGACACTACAATCTTTCTCCTAGTCCCTTCAGCTCATGAAGAGTTTCCAGTATCCTGTACTCCCCAGTTTGTGACCCTGGGCTATTAGAATGCAATACTCTCATTCCCGTATAGACGAGAGCACCATAAAGCTGCTAAACTATCTCCTGTCCTGTTAAATTTCTTTTTTACGGTTTTGAAACCATGCTAGTTTTAAATGGTTGAAAAACGGTAAAGGTTTTTCTTTGAGTTTTTGGAAAACTAAGGATACTTATCAAAAATGTTCACGTACATAGAAATTTGAGCTCTGAAGTTTAAATACAGTATTATTTACATATTTTTTTTTTTACATTATATAATATTTTAGCAATTTGTTTTATGTATAACTTAAACTAATTAAAAGTAAAATTTTATACTTTTCTAACTTTGAGTATCTATTCAATAACTTATTCAAAGATGTAACTTTATGCTAAAAATAAAAAAAATTGACTTTATAGCTGTTTCAAACTGACGAATTAGAGATATATCATTGATGTTAACCAATTCTTGAAATGTCAATTAAATTTACTATTAATCAACTAATTAGTGAAACCGAGTGTCAATTAATTGAATAATAACGAATATCTCTCTTGAGATGACAGCATTTTTATATATCGTATATGTCTCTTCATATTTATCATTGGCACTCTCATCCAATTCAAGTAAAATTATTTTTCCGTAAGAAATTTCATAAGAATAAATATTTTTAAATAATATTTTTTTTTAGTTTTAAACAATATTTCAGAAAGAAAAATTTCTATGGCAAGTTTTTTTCATAGGCTTAAAACATAGTTTGACTTAAATTAAAAGAATGAAGAGTTTATTGAACATTACTAATGAAATTAAGTTTTAACCCTCGAAAGCTGAGGTATTTTTTTGAGTAAATATTGGTTTTCTTCAAATGATAATGTACTAATTTTATGTCAATAAAATTATTACAAAAAGAAAAATAATTAACATGAAAATTAAAAATTGTGTTCAGTTGTTAAGAGAAAAACTTACCTTTAGACTACCTTTTGCACAATATTCTGTAACTAGAATTATGTAGTGTGGCAAAACACAGGCGCCAATAAAAGGGTTAATATTATCATGATGCAACTCTCTCATCTAAAAAAATAATATTAATCATTATAACTTCTTATTACATAATGAGATCAACCAATAAAGATTTCAAAATTGATTATTTATTAATTATAAGTTAGCCATACACTTTCAGGAATGTCCATTCAAGATTGAACCATAATATTGTTCAAATACAATGCAACCTTCATATCATTTTAAGTGAACTGAGAAAAAAAGCATGATCAAAACTATCAAAATATGGTAAAATTTACGTTTCTGGCTCTATGGCAACACCAAAAAATACGATAGTTTTTACTGAAAAAATTTGGCAATGACTTTGGAAGAATTAACAATAAAATATTGTTTTATAATGTATGTTAAATGTGGTAAAATTCAGTAATTTCCACATGCTTCCTTAGAGCAAAGCATAAAAACCATTTATGCGATTAAATATTCTTTTCAGTTTACATATTTTTCACTACAGTGAAATAAAGATTCTTTTTACCTTTAAAAATCTGATTAATAACTTGGATTTTTAAGTATATATATGAGTGAAGCACCAAAATGCATTTTTCATTTTTCACTTAAATATAAATTTGTGACTCTTAATGTGTGCAGTTTTAAATTTCACTTTTAGTATGATTTTAAAAATATATAAAGAGAAGATCGGGTATTTAAATAGTCCTTATGCAAATGAAGCAATATTCGATCGAAAACCTAGATTCTAGATTTAACGGTAACATTTGGAAACTTTTTTTTCAATTGACGAAGAGGACAATTGTATCTCTATGGCTAAATTCTGCTGATGTAAGAATAACAATTTCGTTTCAATGTTGGACATTCCGCTTATGAGTAATTGGGCGATAAGTAATTTGCAAAAAGTTAGAATTGATCCACTCCGTGACAAGTTTATGTACATATGTTAAATTAAAAATATCATATTAACTTTAAATTAAGAGATGTTCTTTCGAATTACTAATTAAAATTAATGAATTAATTTTGGGTAGGAAATCTAAAACTGTTTCGCTTTCCATCAATATCCGCTTTCTCTTCACATTTATATATTTCCTTCAAATAACTGAATTAACATTATTAAATAAATTATAACTTTGTGCTATGTTATTGCAATTACGCTCTCTCATTCAGTTCTAATTCTCATTATAGTTCTATCTCATCATATTTCTTAAATAAATGCTTTTGACTCATACTTACGAAGTTGTGATCAGGTTAGATAGATATATGTAAAATAAATAAGAAATAATATAAAATTGTCAAAAAACGAGAATAAAAAAATATTGTTTCATGAAACGAATACCAAAAATTACATCTTAAAAATTTAAAATAGATAATTATACGAAAATAAATTTTTAGAAAAGAAATCAAACAAAATCGTGTTCATCATTCTAAGCTTAAAGTACTATTCACCACCATTTAAAAAATCTATTTCTTTTTTAATGCAGTTGATGCTATTAAGCAGTTGAAATTATATTTCCTCTGAAGGCAGACACGAATATCTATGATAATATCGAAACGCAGCGTATTAACACTAAATAGAAATTCACAGTTAAAAATTCTCTCCGCCCACGGTTAAAATCGTGTCTAAGTAAGGATGTAACACAAGTGAAGAGCAGAAAATAATGACCCTCTTCAAAGAGTAACCCTTTAACTACCAAATGCTAAATTCAAAAACTGATCAGGAGCAATTAGCAATCGTAGGGAGGGATTCTAATCATTAGAGAGCATTTCAATTGCATGAAAATGTAAATTACTTCACGAGTTGCTTTGCACGATACTACGTAACGGTATTGAGATGAACAGATATATATTCATATGAAGGTATGAAAATTGTACCACTAAATAAAATACTCTCATAATTACACACACGTAAATAAAAATATAAATGCAAACAACATTTAAAATAATTAGGTACACTATTATAAAAATTGGTTCGGCAACATCCATCTTATCTGAACCTTGAGCTATAATACGGTTTAATCTTGCTGCATTATTTTTACAATCATTTTAAACTTACCGTTTTCATTTCTTTCTTCGTTACTCGAGGGATGTCAATGTTGCGGCTTTTGAATTTCAACGTTTTTGTTGCGACCAATGTTCCTTTGTACAGTGCAGTGTGAGTAAACGTTTGCCCCGTAAGTTTGGATTCTAAAGATCCTTCGGAACGGATACTCATCTAGAAAAAAAAGTTTTAATTTCATATTGTTAAATTATATCTAAAATTTATGTTTATAGATGGCAATTATGTTTATAGATGGTTTATATCAATAGATGGCGCTGTACCAATTATTTACTTTCTCATAATTGTTATATTTTTATTCCCTCTTGTGCTGTCCATATGAAATAAACGTTGTGTTCGTTTCTCCTGAGTCATATTTATTTGGGTATCCAAGTATCTTTAGAGTACAGAATTAATATGGTGCCGAAATCCCTGGAATAGGGGACTTCTTATGGAATTGAAAATTTTTGGAAGAATACTTGGATAAATTAATTTAGAACGATGGCTACGAAAGAAGTGATAGGGAATCAAAAAATGAAACGAACTGTGGTAAGACGGCTAACTACCAAATTGATATCGAAAATTGAACCGAGTTTTGCAGATGAATCGCAGGATGCTGAAAAAGCAGAACTTTTATTGGATTTAAGTGAGCAACTAAATGCAAAAATGATGGAATTAAAACGATTGGATGAAAAACTGGAATACACTGTTGCTGAACAGGAGTTCGAAAACGAAATAACCACCTGCCAAGAATATCAAGAAAAAATAGTGACATGGAATGGTAGGATTCAGAGATTTTTAAATCAATGTTCTTCTAACTCTAAAATTAATATCGAAAGTGATAGAAACGAAACTGTTGTTGTTAAAACTGAATCAAAAATAATGAACTTACCTCGTCTGCAAATAGGAACATTTTACGGAGATTCGACCAAGTGGTTGGATTTTTATAATCAATTTGAAACAGCTATTCATAACAACAACGAATTACGAAAGACTGAAAAATTTGCATATTTGAAATCCTTGCTTGGAGGAAGCTCTGTCGCATCTATATCTGGATTTGCCATTAGTGATCAGAATTATGATTCCTCTATCGAGATTCTGAAAGAACGTTTTGGAAGAACGGACATTGTAATAAGCTCTCATATGACGAAACTTCTTGCTATTGAACCTATTCGAAATGTTTCCAACTTAAAAGCTCTAAGAAGACTATATGATGAATGTGAAATACAAATAAGAAGCCTGTCATCATTGAATGTAACTGCAGGAAGTTATGGAAATTTACTATGCCCAATTATTCAGCAGAAGCTTCCAGAAGANTGTTAAAAATTGCTTAAAAAAAGTTTTGGGTAAAACTTCTCTTTGTTATGAAGAATTAATTACTGTATTAACTGAGGTAGAATCGGTTATTAACTCCAGACCATTAACTTATGTTTATAATGATTTACATGAGCCTGACCCCTTAACTCCTTCACATTTTACTGTTGGGTCACGTTTAACTACTTTACCTTCTCCAAATAATCTGAATTTAATGTCAAATAAAGTGGAATTAATTAAAAAGTGGAAATATAGATTACTATTGCTGGATCATTTTTGGAAAAGATTCTTTAAGGAATATTTATTAGATTTAAGATCTGTTATGTTTTCTAAACAATCAAAAAATGTGAATACTTATAAAGTTGATGATGTTGTTCTCATGAGAGAAGATAATGTTAAGTGCCATAATTGGAAGTTAGGAAGGATAAAAAGTTTGTTTACCGGTAGAGATGGAAAAATTAGATCATGTGAGATTCAATTGGAAAACAATGTTGTTAAAAGACCTATTTAAAGACTGTGTAATCTAGAAGTGCAATAAATATTTAATGCATCCAATAAATGGATGCATGGTGGAGAATGTTAAATTATATCTAAAATTCATGTTTAAAATTAATATCAATAGATGGCGCTGTGCCAATTACTTACTTTCTCATAATTGTTATATTTTTATTCCCTATTGTGCTGTCCATATGAAATAAACGTTGTGTTCGTTTCTCCTGAGTCATATTTATTTGGGTATCCAAGTATCTTTAGAGTACAGATTTAATACATATACAGACACTAACAAATAATTAGTTATCATCGGCTTTATATCCCTAAAATAGTGTATGCACTATCAGAACACCCCTTAATTATCAAGGTGTGGGGATGTTTTTCTAAGTTTGTAAAGTTTAAGGGTAAGTTTGGAATGACTTCTTAGTTTCTGTGGTAATAAATGTGAACTATGAGATGTAAATGGGCATTCTGGACTATTCTGATCCCTCAACTCTAAGGCAATATTTCGAGAAAGTCTCCATTTCTTTTCCAAAAGGATAACTTTTCCATGCATATATCAAGACCATCACAATAATGGTTTGATGAAAAGGGCGTTTCAAAATTTCGACTTGTCTTCTCAGATCTCCAATATATCGGGTTGCTCGGAAAGTAATTTTTTTACCTAACTTTATTATATTTTTCACAGAGAACTTCCCCTTTAAGCCTACATAATCATTACATAATTTGAACGCTGATACAGCAAGGCTTGCTTGTGAAAAAGTTCGTTTGGTTCTGCTCCGTAGTTTTTCCTTGGTGCTATTTTAAATATGGAAAGCTAACCGCACCATTTTCGGCATATAACTTTCTTACAATCAAGAAGGTAAAAAATTTGTTTGAACTGCTAAAAAAATTTGATCAAGAATGGACAAAATATGATTCAATAAAATATTCATTCACTGTAAAAAGAAAAAAACATCTATCACAAAAAATTTAAAAAAAAAATGAAATTACTTTCCATACAACCTAATATATTCCACTAAACACTTTAGGAATGAATTAGAATGCAGATTACGTATTCAGCTACTGTTGTCATCCTTACTGTCAGCACTCAATTCAATTGTGATTGACGCCTAGAATTCAATCCCTACGACCATTTATTAAAACCTTTTGAAAAGTCTACCCAGGCATGTGCAAGCTGTCATTGATGCAAAAAAGAGGGGGACCATCATCACATTAATTTATGCTTGGGCACTCTCGGCGTCCGTACCATATGTGCTCGGTCTGAAATATATAGTCGTTTCTTTCATCTGTAATCCCACTGGAAATTTTTATATTTAAATATTTCGAAAGCCGTTAATCAAGACTCTCAGAAAATGCTTTATTTATTTTAATATTCAAGTGAAAGATATTGTGCCTTTTGAGTAATAATAGATTTAAAAATATTTATTTTTTATGAAGAATAATTTGCTTTATACCTTTTAGGTGAAAGGAAAAAGTTTATTTTGTGTAATGCCAAACCTGATTCTAATATAATATGTATAATCACTATATTTATAATCGGTAATATATCTAGTAGTAGTCTTCAAAATTACTTAAGGTATAAAAAATCATCATGTTTTAAACACTCAAAGAAAAGGTGTCCATTTTCAAAATCCACCACACGTTAATAAGATTAAATGAAAAAAGAGTTATAATTATTGCAAATAATATTTCATTAAAAGATTAGTTATTAGATAAATATTAAAATATATTTTTATATCAATAAATTTAAAGAAATATTCTATTTAATTATAATTCCCTAATATTTAATATTTTTATAGCATTTTAATAATTAAGATTGAATGAAAAAAAAATGTAAACAATGCAAATATGTCATTTAACGATTAGTAATTAGATAAATATTAAAATATAATGTTTATAAATTTCGGAAAACGATTACCTTTGAATATAACTTTCTAATATTGCACAGTTTTTTAACATTTTAATAACTGATTACAAAAAAAAAAAAAATTACTAAGAGCTGTTCAGATCAATTGCTTGGAAGACATAACTCCTTTGAAAGTTGCATTTAATATCTCTACTTATTTATATTAAATTTATAAAGTTTTACTAAATGCAAGGCATAAAATAAACCTAATAACTCAAAATGAAATTTCTTGTTATGAGAAAGATCATTTGTATATGAAAAATTAAAAAAAAGCATTTTCAGTTCGTATCATTTTTATATAAAAATATTTATGGTAAATAGAAATTTTCCAGTGGATATTGAAAGCCTCTCCTCGAATATCCTTCTTCACAGAAATAAATGAAATGCGAAGGCACACTTTGATGATGGCTAATGGCTTTAAACGGAGTGGAGAGAAATTCTATAAATTTTCTTGGTGAACGTATATTTATGTATCTTTGAAAGCTTATACGGACCATAAGCGAGGAAAGATGGCTGAAGGAAAAGTAGTTATAAATTTGAGGATGAATTCGGAAGAGAAATAAAATGTGCGACTAGCTGAACTCTATAGGGTTAAAAAGTAGTTTTATTTAGATCGATCAATAAAGCTTGTCTGGGAATACAAATTTCCAAGTGTAAATATATATTTTTTTAAATTGTATTTGTATGTAGTAAAATGACTTTAAAATTCTCTTCAATTGTATTATAGATTTTAATATTTTTGGTCGAGAAATGGAAAGCTGTTGCATTACAGAAATTTGTAAAGAAATGAAACAAAACTTAGTTTCATTTCGGTGTCTAAAGTACTCCAATTCACGTAGCAGTAGAGTTTAAATACAAAATATCTATCATGATTTGAATTCGTATTAAGTTACTATTCTATTATCGTTATTTAGTTTTTATTTTTAACTTTTCCATTTTAGCTACAAATGCAATTATTTTGAGTCTCGATTAAACTTGGAGCTAAAATACCTTAAAAAATAAAGTTGGGGATCGGCGTCAGAATCGAGGTGAATGATGTGTATGGAATTTAATCGAAAGAAACTCCTTCATCAGTGAATCGCGAAAGAGATATTTTTAAACAAGAAAATTAATCCTAATTTTTCATATATTTTTTTAAAATTTTTAATTGATTAGTATCTTATTTAATCAGTAGATGACAGCACAATATTTCTACGCCATAGCAGTTTCATGAGATCTTTTCGAAACATACAGATAAAGTTTTAATTTTACTTACAGAAAAAAGTAAATTTTTTTATCCTTTATCGAGTAATTAAACACTTTTCCGTTTACGAAAAATTTATATTATATAAAACGCTAATACGTACGTATGTATCAATAAAGCCGATGATATTTCTTTTCTCACGTTGGCAACAGTTTTCATTTTTAATTGATAGGCTTCGGCGCGCAAAAGCACGTAGTAAGCATCATATGGCTAATCTGTATTATATAAAGCGCTAATACGTTTTAATTGATAGGCTTCGGCGCGCAAGAGCACGTAGTGAGCATCATATGTCTAATCGGGTGAATTCTCACCGAATTATCAAAAAAATTCTCACAAAATTATGTTCATCGAAGCCAATGCTTTACATCCGGCGTTCAGTACTATTTCATATTGTTTTACAACACATGGTTTGAGCCCTCTGGTGGGAAAGACTTTAAAACAAAACTTACAACAGTTACTTTTCTCAACAACTGAAATTTAGAATAGTGTGATTAAGAAAAATATGTGAACTGTTTGCAATTTCAAATTAATATTGAAATGCACAGGTTTAGAATTTTCTACAGTGAAAAGTTTTCGGAACTTCAGTGTTCAAAAAAGTATACAAAAGCTAGACGTTAAGAACGTATCCAATGAGCGAGCAAAGCGAGCATCGGATTGCGAAGCAATCCGAAATGAACTGCGAAAGCAGTTCCGGGAGTTGGCGAGCGCCAGCGAGCAGGGGGCGAAGCCTCCTAGTACTATAATATTCCTTGAAAAGTTCCACATGAGTTCCTTTTCTTTACATATTTTTGAGAGATTAGGAAACATACTAACGCAACGCATTAATATTGAAAAATAGCTTCGTTATAATAGCTTAATTTTCTAAATCTTAAAATGTGTCTTAATCTTTAAAGGTTTCTTAAAGGATTTTTTTGTTTAAAAACAATTTTATCACGGCAATATCTTCTTACTGACCAGTAAAGTTCAGCAACTTCTTTAGAAAAAATGTAAAACTTATACTCTATATATTTATTTACTTAACATACGACGGGTACTGAAGAAAATAACTGAGTTAATAACACACTGCCTTCCCTCCTTCTTCCTTTCTAATGTTTGAACGTAGTGTTGCGTTTCTCTTACTCTTATTCTGTTTCATCTGTTAAATCGTTATGGCAAATTGTAAAGAAAAAGAGCTTGTGTTTGTAATGTTGTCTTCTGTTAAAAAAAATCGACAACTGACGAAGCATACCAAATGCTTCAACAGTCTTTTGAAGAGGATGCTTTGAGCCACACCCCTGTTTTCGAGAGGATAGGGCATTTTAAACTTGGTGAGATGAGTTTTGAATGCTCGTTCTGAGCAACCTTCAACATTTTGAAACAACAAAAAAGTTAAAATATCCATTAAAAAAATTTACGATTATCACACTTCCAGGATAGGCCAAATTTCAGAAGTGACAGGCGTGAACTGGAATTCGTTCAAAGGGATTTTTATTGTAGGTTTGCAAATAAGACGCCTTTCCGCTAAATTTGTTCCGCGTCTTCTCTCGCAGCATCATGTATATGTATAATCTGTTTGTTGTAAACACCTCTAATGCGTGAATGCATTTTTCTTTCTTGGCGAAAGGAAGGATAGCCAACTCGCCGTGCAACAATTTTCAAAGTCTAAAATCTATGTGATACCAAATCCAAAAGTAATCTTAAAATTTCAATTTTGTATCTTGATACCAGCGAGGATTTCAAAGCAGACTTAGAAGACTACGTTTAAGAAAGTTTGCCCGTAATTACAACTTAATCTTTTTCATATTTTTTTTATTTATTCATTTATTTATTTTTTTTTTTTGCAAAAGTTTGGTGAATACAGCTTATGTCAAATATCCCATGCTTTCTAGATCAAATAAGGCAGCTTGGAAATTTTAAACTGCGTGCTTGATACCTAAACACGCAAGATAACACCATTTTTCTTAAACAATATTCTGCCTTTATACAAAACACATTTTAATGCCAAAAACATTTAGAAGAAATCGTATGATCGCTATAAAAAAATTTATACTCAATTCAAACTGTAGTTGATGTCAGCAGCAAATCGACACAGTAAAAGTGTTGTTATTAAATGTAGGAATCTTCAGACATTGCTTCTTTTTGATAACCTGCGTACGTTTATGTTTGTTTCAACAAACATCACCAAATTGATTTGTTCTCTACTTTTATAAATAGCATTAGGTTTTTCAACCATTCCTTGGTACCAACAGAGCTAGAAGATCTTGGATGGCGATTTCAAGTCTTCAAAAAATCTTCACCAAAACAGTATTTTACCATTGGGAATAATATTTAAGCACAATTTTCATTTGCAACTCCTAAAGTTTCTAAAGTTCTCATATGTGATTCGAGTTTATCATTTAAAGATGTCATAGAAACTTCTTATTTTTATGCACAGAAATTCCTTGGCGTATCCTATTTAAGAATCATCTCAACTGAAGCGAGCTTTCCACTGTTTTGTCATAATTGGCTCTCTGGTGGAAAACTTACAGCAATTTCCCGAGCGCGAGATCTAGAAACAATGACTAGAATGAAATATCAAAACTTGTTTTCTGTGCTACGTCGCCATCTATCTGAATACGCTCGATCTGACTACAAACTGGCGACCAATCATTGATATTACCAGAAAATTGTGCGAACTCTAATTTCAGTAGATAAAATTTTATTTTATCGCTAGTTTCAGATAATAGTGATTTTTCACTTACTTCTACTACGGTAAATTATGCCTAGATTTTCGGTAAATGCAGCTTATATTCTTCTTTCTCCTTCTTTATGCAATCTTTCCTTTTCTTTTTCTCGACTCCCTCTTTCTGTTTCAGTTCTGCGACAGCCGTAATTAAAACAAACATGATGAAGTTAGAATTCTTTTTGTACTTATCATTGTTAAAAATTACATTCGTTAAGTAATTCTTTTTTGTTTTTTTATTCTTTTTTTTTGGTCCTATGTTTTCACCAATTTTTTTCTGCAACCAGCAACAAATCGTCTTTTTCAAAACTTTAACAGCAGCAAACATTATAAAAAAAATAAGTAATGTTTTCTTGCATGCCAAAAAACTTAAAATCAAATCAAGCTAAATAATTAAGGGACAACCAATCAAGCGTTAAAACTTCAAAACTTTTTTTTGACCCGGAAAAAAAATCATGGAACAAGGCTGTCTTCTTTTTATTTATTTTCAAAAGTATAAACAGTCGATCACATGAATCGATTGACTGCTTTCACAATTCATGCTTATTAACACTTGAATAAATTAAATAAATGATCTTCAGTTCATCATTTTTAGCAGATGATCCGTCAGTTCCCATTGTTCGTATTTTACATACCTTGTCCCGTGCAACTTTTTTCCTGTTACTGAGAATGAAGAAAATCTAAAAGGGAGGCGTTTTGATGCTTAGAGTTCCGAACGATATCATAGTTAAGGAATTTAATAGAAGTTTCAAACAGCAGGAAAAAAAAAGACTAGACAAGTGAGTTGCATCTAATGGAGAGTTGTATAAATAAGGCTAAAACTGTTTATTTTGTTGCGAAAATAAAGATATTTCGTATATAAATTTTAATAACCATTCTTTTCCAAACCTTTCTTTTTAAAAAAGGGACAAAATACATGTGGCAAGATCGTGAACTTTGAATAAATAATTGTATTCGGGGAAAAAGAAGTTGGAAAAAATGTCTTCTAAGAGTTTGAGAGACCAAGATTTTTTAGCATAGAATGAATACACAAAAAATTCCAAAGGAAAATTCAACTTAAAATTTTGTAAATGACTTAAAACTTAAATTGTCCACAGTGGCCCTATTGGTTAGCACGGTACTTGTAATGCAGTGAATGCAAAAATGTTAAGTTCCTGTAAGTTCGACCCTAAGAGCCGCGATGGTTCAGTGGTTAAGGTACTAAACAGCCCTTGTAAAGGACAGGGATTCGATTTTATGTGGCGGCTGGAAGCAAGCCCATCGTGCTACAGATCGATGGGCGCTTGCTGGTCAGGGAAGTAGCGACTGCTTGTGTGCAATGCTGACCATAGTGGCACAATTATGCCGCCGGTCATGAAATTATGAATCCTTAATCTCACGACCCCCTTAGCTCACAAAGAAGTGATGCAGCAATGTTTCGATTTTACTTAAATCAAAGTTGCTAGAGTCGGGATAGCCTGGTTGGTAGGGCACTGGATCCATGTCCAAGAGTTCGTGGGTTCGATCCCAGTCGGCCGAAGACTCCTCTTGTAGTAAATGGTAACTGTTGCACGTTAAATCGGTCGAGTCACAAAATCCTCCATGTTCCCATAACAAATCAATACCTCTTTGCACCTATACCTCTTTGCACCTATACCTCTTTGCATCTACTTTGCACTGTTCCAAGAGTTTCCTTGTCTTTTGAATTGGTTCAAAAATTACAAGACAACAGAGTTGAACATTAGTAGTCGTAAATCCAAAATTGGGCCGGCTGTTCAACGACGGATATAAAAAAAAAATCAAAGTTTCATGTTTTTTTTTTATTCATTCCTAATGTTCGAAGGTGAAGTTAAAGCAGGTAATAGGAAGAGGATATTGCGACTTTCTTGCGTAAGCGTGGGGGGAGATTAGTGATTGACTTACTTTTGTTGAATAGAAGTGAGTCTTAAGTTGCCAAAACGTAATATTTAAAAAGTCCATTATTCTAGAGATAATTTTTAAATAGCTATCAACTTATTGATGGTCAAGTTGTTAAGGTTGTTGAACAGCTTTGAAAACCAATTATAAGGTTGTACCACCTTATAAATTTAGTTAATAAATCGAGTTTAGAAATTAATAGTAAGTTTGTATTCCTTTACTTTGCTTCCTGCTGATAAAATTCCAGTTGAACCATATCGCTGAATATCCTCCAAAGGAATTTTCCAAAGTAAACCACAAATTTCTTGCTCATACTTCCATTTTCTGAAATTTTAATACAAAATAATAATAATACTAATTGATATAAATTAATATAAAAATATTCAATATTAATAATAATAACTATAGTAATAATTAATATTAATAAAAATCAATAATAGTTAGCAATAACATTGATAATAATATTTAACAATTAACAATAATAATAATTAATAACAGTAATAATTAATATTAAAATTTTAAAAAAAAACTAAATACTTTTAAAAAATTCAATAATGACTTTTAAAAAACTGTAATTAATTTTTCCGTATGTAGGGAAAAAAAGCAGGTTTGCATACGTTTTATTTATTCCCATCACTTACTACTTTCTTAACCTCATTCATAACGGCATTCCACTTCGATTTATTGATGCCACTGAACAGAGCACCGCGTAAAAAAGTGATCACGTAGCATGTCGGTAGACTGATGTTAAGATATTTGTAGATATGAGGTGATGTTTGGAAACTTTGCAAGCATTATAAATAAAAATGCAATTTGGGATATTTCCAAAATATGTCAGTAATTTTTATTCATTATGATAAATTTTAAATCAACTTTTGATACATTACAGTTTTTACACTTATACTTAAATTCTCGTCTCGTGTAGTTTGCACTGCAAGCAACGCATTATTAATTTTGATTTTTTTTTCTACTATCTATAATCGAAGGAAAATATTTTTCTTACTTACGAAACATATTAAGCGTATTCAGAATATACTTTTGATAGTATTAATCCATTATAAGTCAAAGAGATATTTTGTTAATACCATAGAGTCAATATAGGTTGTGGACCAGTAGCAGTTTAAATAAGATTGGACCAGTTATGTTGATGTTTAGGTCAATATGGGTTAAAGGCCACTAGCAGTTTGAAGAAGATTGGATCAGTTATGTTAATAGGTTAAGGTCAATATAGGTTAAGGGCCAGTAACAGTTTGAAGAAGATTGGACTAGTTATGTTAATAGATTAAGGTCAATATAGATTAAGGGTCAATGGTAGTTTGAAGAACATTGGACCAGTAATCAAACGATA
The DNA here is from genome assembly GCF_043381705.1 of Parasteatoda tepidariorum. Classification (NCBI taxonomy): domain Eukaryota; kingdom Metazoa; phylum Arthropoda; class Arachnida; order Araneae; family Theridiidae; genus Parasteatoda; species Parasteatoda tepidariorum. Next base: position 84,388,779 of record NC_092204.1, on the reverse strand, counting down.
TCACGCTGACGCCGGCTAAAAGCGACGCTCGTGCACGCAGGGCATCCCGTGGATACAGACTAAATACGGCTCTCGTAACGAAAGGGTTACATGTTTGTTGCGACTATATTATGTATGGTGATTAAGTACAGTGGTAACAAACTTGGAGGAGAAGGCATATCATAAGAATTGAGTATATCATAAGAATCACATAGCAGCTGGTCCGAAATGTTATCGTTCGCCACTAGGGGCGCTTTCTTTTTATTGCTCGTGGGCCTTTGAGCTGGGAAAAATATAGATTTATGTTATCATAATTTCATGTTTTTATTTTCTTATGATTAATGTTTAAAATTTCAATCAATTTGCAATCAGAAATAAGATCATTTGAGTAGAATTGAGCATTTGATATTTGAGTAAGATGATTTGGTACTAACTTGGCGAGCTATTCAAGTTAGTTGCGATATTATTTAATAACGATAAAACAATGATTAATGAGAATTCACTGAGAAAACAGTTACTTTTAACACAATTTTCAAAACTTATTATAAGAAAACATAAAATAAAGAAAATTTGCATAAATAAATGCAACAACAGTAAGGCATACGAACAGGGAGTTCATATTAGGGTAGCGTCTCAAACGATATAAGATAAAAATTTCCGGCTATGGGTTGATATGCAATTCTTATATTTTATGGTGTGCCCTACCTCCTGCAGTTTTGTAATCGTTAAACTGAATCACCCAGTGTAGAGATAATTTTTTTTTTTATTTCGTCGCTAGTTGATTTGTGATGCACAATGCGCAAAAAAATGGACCACTCTGAATAAATTTTGATCAACTGATCAGATCATCACGTTCTATCAAATTTAATGGTTATAGGAAGTGACCTCAAATATGCTAATTAATTACTCCCGACGGTATTTTAAGTTACGGAGTTAGAGACCAAAACACACTTTCTCTGAATAACAAACCATTTTTTTCGACAGATTCGGATTTTTGATTCCAAAATGTAGGGAGTAATCGTAATCTGGGAAATTTTTGCACACAATTATAAAATTTGTTCAGCCGAAGATAATTTAATGCAAATCATAACATTTAATAAGTATTTATTATTTTCTTTTATTATTTTATTCAATAAAAGTCGAAAATGTTTTGACTAGTAAGGTACAAATTTTTTGTATATCATTTTAAAGAATAAAATTTTATACGGCAGAATACAAAAATTGAGCGAAATAGGCTAAATAGTTTCTGTTATAGTTTCTGCTATAGTTCTAGTTTAAGTTATTCAGGGTGGTGCATTTCCTGCGCACTGTATATTTATTTAAAACTAGTTCTAAAATAATTAATGAAATTAAAATAAGGTGTTTTATCTAGATGCTTTTTTTATTAATTTTTAAGAAAAATTGATTATACCTTGAATCATAATGTGAGGCAAATTAGCTACAATCCAATTAAACCATTTACGATAAAAAATGATAAAGTGAAATCATGCACAATAATATGGTAAATCTTAGCACCATATTAAATTTACGCTTAACACAGTTAGCTTTGCACAATATTGCGGTTCAACACACTTAAACATTTTAAACAATGCAATTTGGAAAGATTTAGAATTAATATACTTTGCTGTTGAAATTATTACGAACTGCTGTTGAACACACTTAAGACGCACTTTACTTATAAGTTAAGGTAGATATATCATTTTGATGTATCTACCATAGAAAGATATTTCTTCAAACCCGAGACAAATATTTGGGCCGCAAATAAAATCTGGTAGTTTTTACTGATTTCATTTTTATTGATTTTTAGGAAAAATTAAAACTAAATATTAAAATTAAAATGTATTTAAAGTAGTTTAAAAATAATTTATTAAAAAAATGCAAATTTGACTATATTTGTAATTATAACTTTATAAAAATAAAACTACCAACACTTACTTATACATAATCCAGCTAGCTACGCAAACAACAAGTAGGATAAATGCTAATACACCAGTGAAAATTTCTCTAATGTGACCTGTTTGATAAAAAAAAATTTATAAAATAAACAAAATTCTTAATTAAAAATCACTGAATATATCAGATTAATAACAGTAGCCGTGAGTCAAAATATTGCAACCTACAAATTATGCATATTTTTTCTTCATTTAATCAATATTAAAATGTATTTATACTATAAATTTTTAAAAATCAAAGACAAAAATATTTTCTAAAATGCAAGAAATTATTTAGAGTGAAAAATTTTTGTGTCTACGAGGCTTTACGCTGAAAAGTCGCAAAACTCAAAAGAAATTACTTAGAATCCCAAGTTTTTGACCAAATTTTATTGAATAAAACTTTTCTTTCAAATTTAAATTTCCAATTAGCTATCAACTAAATTTTTTTTAATTATGAATACTTAGAAGTCCTTAAAAGTAAACCTAAAAATATCACCTATAAATGTTTAAATCTTATTTCTGTAATTTTATAATTTTATAACCAGAACATATTTTACAGATAGTGATCTTTTACATATTTCATCAAAGTAATTTTTATTTCTAATAACCACAACACTTTGATCCCTTAATTATCTTATAAATCTTATCAAAGTAATTTTTTATTATTTTGCGTTTACGACTTAAAATTCTAACTTAAATTTCAGAGAATTACATTGAAGAAAAAAGTACAGTCAAAATGAACAGAATATGGTTTAATTTATCGTTTTTCTGACTCTTTCGGAACACCAAAAAGTTTGGTAATTTTTCTGGAGCGTAATGATTTTGGCAAAATTAACGCAAAAATATGGTTCTTTAAAAAATGTGCTCATTTTATTATGATACCTAAGAACATGAACTAAAAAACCACTTTTTCGGTTAAATTTACTTTTCAGTTTCGTATTTTTTACTAATTGTGTGATAATAAGAACTGTAGTTTTGAAAACCAGAATTTTTGGTAAACTGTTACCTTAATGAACGAAAAAATTACCAACTGTTTAAAATTTAAAAAATAAATAGTAAAATTATAAATAGCTTTAAAGAATATTTTGTTTTTTTTTAATTATAATTTTACAATTTATAAAATTAGTGAATTGTAGTTTAAACTTTCTCTATAATATCTTCATAATTTATTGCTCAATGCATAAATATTTTTTTCGTGAAAAAGAAAGGATTTATGAAGTTGTTTTAATAGCAATTTGAACATTAATTTAAAAACAAAACATATTTTTTTAACAATAATAACATAATATTATAATAATATAACATAATAACTAATAAAATATAATAACTGTACATAATTTTATAGATATTCATTTAAGTTAAAATATTTTTTAACTCTTACATAAATTTATTTATAACGTCTCTAAAACATCCATTAAATATGTCAACTCCTAATCACTCAGCCCTAGTCAAATATAACCTTCACCTCATCTTATACGTGATTTGATTATAAAGACTTTTAACCAGATCGTAACTGTGACTGAGTTGTTTTTAGGCTTTTATAAGCTTGCACTTAAAATACATATAATTTTAATATTATTAGATAAATTAATATTCAGATGTTATTAGCTTCAAATGTGATAAGTAATTTTTTAGCAAATCTTACTATGTAATTAACATATTAAACTTATACATATATTTATTTCTTTTTAAAAATTTAGAAATATGTTACTTGTTCAATTTCTCTTAGGTGACTTCATCGATATGTTTGAAATTAAAATGTAAACTAATTATGCGCTAAATAAATGATAGCAAATGAATGCTACATTTTCTAAAGAAAATTAATAGTTAAGATTTCATTTCAAGAAGTACAATAATTTTTTAATAATCTATTATAAACTCATGAAAATCTTAATAAAATTTGGGCCATAAAATTTTAAAAACAATTAATGCTGATTTTGAGATAAAATGCTGAAAGTTTTTTTAAAAAAAATATTTTGATATTTATTTATTTATTTTATTGTGAACTACAAATATTTAACTAGCATGTAAAAATTTCAGAAAAAATTATCTTTAGAGAACAGTTGATAAAGGTAATGCTAGTATTAGTTATATAGGTATTACATTTAATTTAAATTCAACTTGCACAAGTATTTTTATTATTTATATTTTTTAGTCTATTTCTTTTAACTAAAGGCATTCTTCTTTTAAAATTTTATGAAAACTATGTGCGTAAACTTTTTTATGTCAACGTGTATTTTTGAAATCTTTTTAAGTGACATTTGCTTATTCTTCCTAATTCGTGACCCAAATAGATAAATAAAAAAATTTGTTTTTAAAATTTTATGGCCCAAGCAACTTTTTTTAGTTGGATATAATTAAAAGCGAATCTTATTTCATTATTATAATTGTTATTGCCTAGCATTTTCTTTTTTTAGTTTACATAAAATATTTTTTTTATGCATAACTAACGCACAAAAAATTAGTTTCCTAGCATAAAAAAATAATAATTTTAATGCTTTCTTTAAGCTATTTATTTATGCCAAAAATGAGATTATTACTTGGTGGATCATAGCATCCTTTTCCATTGAAACCGCACGGAGGTTCATCTAAAGGTGCTTCCCAATGTATATCGACATCCAATAAAGTGAACACCTAGTAAAGTAAAACAAAAGTAAGCAAATACTGCATTATAACGTGCAAATTTGAATACGTTGTTTGTTCCAAAAGTGGCAGATTTTATGGCCTTGTCATACCACCTTCCTGTCATGTCTTGGTGAGGAATTGTTGATCCTTATCATTTATTTACTTTGTCCAAAAGTCGAATTAGCACGTGGCTAGAGCTAAGCTACAGTAATAGTAACCAGGTAACCGATAGCCAAGTACGGTCATAAGATGAGAGTGTGATTTTTACCCCATTGAAAATACTTAAAGTGACGACAATTTGTTTAATGATGGTAAAATAAGTTATACTGTTGAGAAAGCTAACACTCTTAAACGCTATTTTTCTTCCTAAATTCGGAATTGTACCTCTGAAGCAACATTAATAGTAACTAGGTGCGACCATAAAATGGCCTAGGTCGGTTATAAGTCTTCAACCTGTATCTCTCTCCTAGCGACAGTTTTTTCAAATGCAGTCTATTTTTTGCTTAAATAAACACGTTTATAAACGTTATATATGAAAGGGGCCTACAAAAATATTGCTACCAACTTCTAGGGTAGTTAGAAAGATAATCAATGATTAAAACTGCATAGGAACCAATGTCAGAAAATGTTGTCATACGTCACTAAGGGGGCATCCCTATTATGAATTGTTTCTAAACAGTTCATAATAGGAAAGCACCATTAGGTGACATTTCCAAGTATAGGTTCTTCTGCAGTGTTAATTATGATGAAGAGCCGGAATTCCCCTATTTCGTAGTACATTGGATTGTTATACTATTATGTATTTTAAAATATATTGAATGCTTTATTTAACTGAAGATAACAAGTGTTTTAGTTTTTACTAGATAAAAAAATCAATACTGTACACAAGAATGATAAAAAGAAAATTTAGTTACCATCCTAGTCCTGTAATGTGTAATATTTTATTATCAGTCATAACAGCTGCCTGAGAACACTCTTTTATAAAACGTTGATAGTAAATAGTAGAGCGAGTTTTAATTTATGATTGGTTCAGTATAGTTGATGTATTTTTATGCTTCCTTAATTAGTGTTTCCAATTGCCCTCATAAACCAGATAAAATGTCTAATTTATTTTAAACGAACTTTTATTCAGTATCATTTTAAAAAAAGGGATCGTGAGGAGAATTTAAATTAAGCGTGATGAATATTTTGAAAGGGATGCAGTGAAAGCATGAAAGTTTTGCATTAATTACTGTGCTGATTGAAAATATAATTAAATTAAATTTAGTGAACCTATTTCAGCAGCTCTGAAACTATTTTAATATTCTAATTTTAAGTTCAGCAAAATAGCCTTAAGGGATAGGGTTAAAAATAAATATTAATTCAAAATATTATTGAATATTTCTTTTTTGACAATACACTGTTAGAAATTTCTCGGAAAAAATGGTTATATAAGAATTTACTTAATGGTTGCTTATTTAATGGTTGTATATTTCAGCAATAACTCTTATAAGGAAAACGATGGTTTTAGTTTCTATTGTAAAAATATGATTTTAATAATCTAATCTTTCAAAAACTCCTGACAATCGAGATGAATTATTTTTTTAAAAATCAAATAATGTTTTTAGTAACTAATATCTAAAATGTGAGAAATAATCCTTTTTGAGTATATTAAATAAACAAACCTCATTGTATTTTATAAACATTATAATTATAGATCTTGATGTAATTTATAAATGTCTAATACGACATATACTCATATATGTATTAGAAATTTGGACAATGCGCAAAAAGATGAAATTGCTCTAAGAAAGTTGGAGCGGTGGATAATAAGAGCTATTTTTGAAGGAATACGAGTTGATGGCTTATGGAACAAACGCTTAAATTTAGAACGTTACTGTGTCTGCAAAGAACCTGATGTCATCAAATACATAAAAATCCAAAGAATTAAATGAATTGACTATGTTATCAATATAAACAGCGAACGTCCAACATAAAAAATATTCTTAAGCAGGCCCTCAGGAACTCGAGCTAAGGGCCGATCCAACCTCAGATAGATTGAGCGTCTAGAAAAGAATCTCGTCATTGTAAAAGTAATTAGTTGGAAGACCATGGCCGAAAAAAGAGAGGCCTGGGAGAAGGTACCAGGAAGAAGAGCAGGGCCTGACCAGGGCTGTCGTGAGACTGGATAAGTAGAAGATAGATCTTGAACTCATATTTTTCGATTAAGTGAGAAGAAATGTCTAACGAGACCTAACCATGTACCAGTCAAAGGGGAGTGAGTACTAAATGAAAAATTGCTGGGGTAGCTGCAAAAGTGGATAAAATCAAGTTTTTTTTCCTCATTTTTACTATATTTAACACAGGGGAGGGTAGCCTAAAGCGGGTAGGTCGCCTAAAGTGGGTAGGCATTCGTATCCCGCCGCATGGCGCGCAAGCGCCGATATCTAAGTATGCCGTGATTACCCGAATACTCACGAGTTTCAATCAGTCCCAGCGGAGCAGAAGTAAAGCGACATGGCGTAACCAAGCACAAAATAAAAAAATTAATAAATTTATTAAAAAAACTCAAGATATGTAACTTGTGGCTAGTCGAAAGTCGGCTTATTTTTTTATTGTCAATATTATTATATTATTCTAACACTATTCCCCTATAAACTACGATGTTCAGTTATTTTAAATTTTTATTTTATTTAAGGTAATAACTTTTTTAGTAAAAAATATGATTTTGGGCAAAGCGGGTAGGGCAAAACGAGTAGATACCCGCTTTGCCCTATCCTCAAAGCGGGTATATGAATCTCACAAATATATTGAGACCCTTGAATATGCTAGAAAAAATAATGTAATTTCTGTATCGTTGCCTCCTCATACAACTCATCGCATGCAACCTCTGGACCGTTGCGTTTATGGACCGTTCAAAACTTACTTTGAACAAGAAGTTTCTACTTTTCAACGAAGTCCTGTAGGTAGAATAATTACTCAGTACGACATAGCTTCACTTGTTGGAAAAGCATATTCAAAAGCAGCTAGTGCACAAAATGCTGTTCAAGGATTTAAATCCTCAGGAATATGGTCCACGAACCGATACATATTTAGTGATGCTGACTTTTGGCCAGCTAGTCTGACAGACAGGGCTGAAGTTATTGAAAACACCAACGATAGCCCATCGCAGATCCAATCTACTGATGCTGGTCGTCTTTCTAATAATTCTGATTGCTCTACTTCTACATCTGTATTTGAAAACGTGGATCACAATTACTCTCAAGCTTCAAGGATTTCGCTACGACGCACAAGCGGAGAAACTTCGTATAATCTAGCTGTTGAAGATGATCCTTCATGTTCTACGACAACTAGTGACAATTCATTTCAGCCAGTAGAAGAGCCATTGACACCTCATTTGAAGCCTTTGGATATTAGACCGCTACCAAAACCTTCTCCGAACAAAACTAGTCGTAAAAGTAAAACTCAAAGAGCTGAAGTATTAACAAGTTCACCATTTAAAAACATGCAAATAGAAAAGGAAGAAAAGAAAAAACGTCTTAGTAACAATGCTGCTGTTCAAAAAAATTAAAAAAATCTTCCTTCGACAAGTAAACCAAGTAAAACTAAAAAACAAAGAGCTTCATAGAAAAAAATTGTAAAAGAGTATTTTTGTCTTGTTTGTGGGGGACCTTATGAGGACCCACCGCTAGAAGATTGGATTGAATGTGGAGATTGTAAAGACTGGGCTCATNTTATTTTTTCTATTGTCAATATTATTATATTATTCGAGCACTATTCCCCTATAAACTGCGATGTTCAACTTTAAATTTTTTTTTTTATTTAAGGTTATAATTTTTTTAGTAAAAGATATGCTTTTGGGCAAAGCGGGTCGGGCAAAACGGGTAGATACCCGCTTTGCCCTATCCGCAAAGCGGGTATATGAATCTCACAAATATATTGAATCTCACAAATATATATGAATCTCAAAAATATATTGAGGCCCTTGAATATGCTAGAAAAAATAATGTAATTTTTGTATCGCTGCCTCCTCATACAACTCATCGCATGCAACCTCTGGACCGTTGCGTTTATGGACCGTTCAAAACTTACTTTGAACAAGAAGTTTCTACTTTTCAACAAAGTCCTGTAGGTAGAATAATTACTCAGTACGACGTAGCTTCACTTGTTGGAAAAGCATATTCAAAAGCAGCTAGTGCACAAAATGCTGTTCAAGGATTTAAATCCTCAGGAATATGGTCCACGAACCGACACATATTTAGTGATGCTGACTTTTTGCCAGCTAGTCTGACAGACTGGGCTGAAGTTATTGAAAACACCAACGATAGCCCATCGCAGATCCAATCTACTGATGCTGGTCGTCTTTCTAATAATTCTGATTGCTCTACTTCTACATCTGTATTTGAAAACGTGGATCACAATTACTCTCAAGCTTCAAAGATTTCGCTACGACGCACAAGCGGAGAAACTTCGTATAATCCAGCTGTTGAAGATGATCCTTCATGTTCTACGACAACTAGTGACAATTCATTTCAGCCAGTAGAAGAGCCATTGACACCTTATGTGAAGCCTTTCGATATTATAGACCGCTACCAAAACCTACTCCGAACAAAACTAGTCGTAAAAATAAAACTCAAAGAGCTGAAGTCTTAACAAGTTCAGCATTTAAAAACATGCAAATAGAAAAGGAAGAAAAGAAAAAACGTCTTAGTAACAATGCTGCTGTTCAAAAAAATTAAAAAAATCTTCCTTCGACAAGTAAACCAGGTAAAACTAAAAAACAAAGAGCTTCAAAGAAAAAAATTGTAAAAGAGTATTTTTGTCTTGTTTGTGGGGGGCCTTATGAGGACCCACCGCTAGAAGATTGGATTGAATGTGGAGATTGTAAAGACTGGGCTCATGAAGCTTCTTACATAACTGATTCAGGAAGAGGGTCTTATTTTTGCGAACTATGTCAGGAATAACAAATCATAATTTGAGACTGATAAAATAAGTCTAAAATTGTTATTTAAATGTTATTTTTAACGTTTATTATACGTGTGATAAAGGTTTCATTATTAATGCTTACGAAAATTAATATGCGCTTGTATTTGTAAAATCTATGGTGCTTACCCGCTTTGCCCGAACGGCTTACCCGCTTTAGGCCCCTTGTAGGGCAAAGCGGGCTTTTTCAGTGTTTATTTTTTTGATAATAAATAATCATAAAATTTAAAATAACGCAATAATAATTTTTTATTTTAAAGTTCAAGATCTCTCTTAAGAAATAAAATCAAAAACCTTGCGATAAAAGTCCAAAAACTACAACTTTTGAGAGTTTATTGTTAACCTACCCGCTTTAGGCCACCCTCCCTTATACGTTGCTTCAATAACCACATGTATGATTATAAAAATAGCCTAAAAATTAAACTTTAAGTCACATCTCTTATGATTTCCAAGTTATGTCGACGATGACTATAGAACAAATACCAATGTATCAAAATATTTTAATTTTTCGGTATTTCATCAAGCAGTTTTGAAATTTCGAAATGGAACTTTTTTATTTTTTTAAAAAATTGGACCACCATTTTTTGAGACATCTTTGAATATTATATTATATGTGGTGCGGTTAAAATTCATGTGAATATTTTTATATTGGTAAATTGACTGTTGGTATAGTTTCATGAGTACATATTTTATTAGGATACATTTTAAACATTAATTAGCTTTTGAAATTGAGAAAAAGTAATCGTGTCGATAAAAGCATTTTCAATTTTTTAAATGACACTTTAGGCGCTTTACCTACCTTGTAAGTTTAATGTAAAATTTCAATTTTACTGAAGATTTTTAAATCTTATTCTACAGATTAATGGTAATTTAACAGGATCGATAAATTACTTGATTCAAAACTTCATTTGTTTCAAAAATGTAGAAATTAGAAATAACAGTTGAAAATTTTCAAGCTCTCAAAAATAGGCACCCATTTTCAAAACTATCCAGGCGTGAATAACAAGAGCTTAAAGTTTCTAACTAAATTGGAAAAATAAAAGTGAGAAAAAAAAAAGAAAAAAAAACACTGTATCCAAGAGAGAAAAAGATGAACATCTGAACAAGAAAAACCACGGTGATCTAAAAGGGCAAAATGATTTTTCCCGCTTTATGGAGAGGTGGTGAGAAACTGGAGTATTTTCTTATCTTCTTAGTTTCTCAACCCCTCTCAAACCACTGTGGTTTTTCTTGTCCTGATTTTCAACTTTTTCTTTCTTCATAACTGTGGTTTTTCTAGTTTTGTTTCTCACCTTTATTTTAACCTTTTTTCGCTTTCAACTTTACGTTTTATTTTTCAAATCGCTTTTGTTTCTTCAAGCAAGAAACAAACGTCCATCAAGTCTTGGAAATGGCAGCCTGTTTTTGAGCGCTTGAAACTTGTCTACTGTAATTTCCAATTGGTATATTTTTGAAGTGAATGAATTAATCAAGTAATCTCTTACCATTGCAGTTTCTTGGGACTATTAATTTAATGAATTGATTAATGTTTTTTACCGATTCACCTGTTCCACCATCATATTGAAATATGGCCATAGGCAGCATAAGATGAGAAAGATTCTTTCCACGTCCAATACCCTTTAGAGTTAGATTTGGTGGAGCTTGTTGCAAAGCGAGAACTGTGTAGTTGCCTTCGACGTCTCCATTAGTGTCAATATGCATCCATGCTCCAGTCACACCTGAGAAATAACAATTTTTCTATAATTATCACCCTGTATTATGCTATAATTGTAATGCTGATGAAAATGTATTACTTTTCAATATTATTATTTTTATTTATAAATTAATAAAATTATAAAATTATTCTATCATTACTTTCTTTAATTAGCTAATAAAATTAACAAAATTATTAATGTCATCAATTAAAATAAAATTTGACAGAGGAAAACAAAAAGAGTCACGGAGTCTGCGAGTATGATATTGTTTTGAGAAAACAACTTTAATGTTTACAAAAGTTTTCTTCAAAATACATCAATTAGGAGCATCATCAATTCATGTGTTCATGAAATTTTTAAAAAATTTTTTCCGGCTTTTTAAATCATGAAACATAACTTTCTTATTCGATTTTACAAATGTAATTGAACCTTTTGCAATTGAGTCTAGTATTTCATTTGCTTTCAAAATACTTCAATATATTTTCAGAAACAATATCCTACTATCATAAAAGGGCATTATAGGCTGCAAATTATTTCATGAATATTTTCCGTAACAATTGAAACTCTAGGTTCATCAGGCTCTAACTCTTTTTAAGTATTACTTTGTACACTCCATATTTTACACTTACCTACAGTCACGTAAAAATCCACGTGAACCTAAACCTGACAAACCTAAACAAATTTTTGAACCAAAACAAATCTTTGATAATATTATAATAATAACAGTCAGAATACAAATCGTAATTAATAATAACTGTCATAATACTGATTGAACAACATAGCTTAATGAATCATTTGAAATCTAAAAATAGAGCTTATGTTTCTAGAATGGATCATTTGGTTTTAAACTAATATTTTGACTTTTGACTTTGATACCTAACAGATCTCCCAACGAAATATATATATATNATATATTATTGAGAGAATTGGATTTTTGTTGAATTAAATTACAAGCTGGTTAATAATTTACAAATTACATTGAATTTCTACGACTCAAGGACTAAAACTCTAAGACTAAGAGAACATTAAAAAAAACATGGAAATAGAACCAATCTAAATATAAAAATTACTTCTATTTGTAAATTTTAAAAGCATGTAAAATAATATTATTCGGTTTTTAATTTCTCGTTAAATTCAAACTTAAAGGCCATGTTCCATTTTTGAATCATTGGCATGCAAGAGATAAGTTTGAGGACAATCTTCTCAATCAATGCATGCTCCCTATTAATTTGCAAATTAAAATTCTAGTTTTTTTAAAAAAATTCACTGTAATGTTATCTTCAAAATAATAATATGAAAGATTGATCTAAATAACACTCTCAGAAAAATGAGTTCAATTTTAATGACGTAATTCAAATGCACGATACAGCTCAAATTTGCTGCTAACTTAATAAAGGATTTCATTAATTAGTTCACCATATTTCAGTTGAAGTTGTACTTTAATATCGTAAATTCAAGTTCCAAGAAGTACGATTATATGGTTCTGTAATTTCCAACAGTCTATAATAGTCAAATGTAACAGCACCTTACTTACCACTCTCTCTATTTCTTTGCTATTACTGTGAGATAAATTCCAACTTGAAATGCTCGAAAGGCAAACTTTTAGTGCTTTATGAGTTTCTCATTAACCTTATTAGTACTTTATTCCAATAACTGTCAGGAGATAGAATTATAATTAGGCCTAATCAATAAGATCGCCGCAAACAGAAAAAAAAAGATCTAATAACGTTAAGAAATATAACTACGTGTATAAAAAGGAAAAAAATAAGCTTGTTCTTTATGACAAACTAAATTCTTGTAAAAAATGAAGACTCCTAACAACGAACGTGATTAGAAAGCCAAAAGAAGCTAAATTTAGCACAATTTATTGCTTTAATAGGAGAAGTCGTTTTCTAAAGACTCCTTTAGGCTCGAATATTCAATCAACTGTATTAATCACTGAGAATTTCTTTCGTCTATAGATATAAGCCAATGAAGATGGTTCGCAGAACTTCCACAAACTTTCCATTCGAGAATAAGTCTTTTGTCTATGAGAGTCCTTTCGAAGTATTATCGTAATAGTGGAATTAAATTAATCCTCAATAATTAACTTCCATTCAGTTATAATATTTTAATGATGGTTATTAAAATATATGTATTTCTAAGTTAATTATCAGAATTTTTTCTCCTTCTTTTTTTTATGCATATATATGTAAACATAAAATAATATGTTAAATTCTCTTCATCTATCCATGAAACTCCTTACAGTCTCATGGATGGATGATTAACAGCTTTTGTTATTTTATTCGTTTTCAATATATATACATGATTGACTATATATGTATGACCACTCTGAAATCAGAAACTAAAAAACATTTTCCAACACAATAAATAAAGCTAAAATAATTCAATTTATTTTAATATTTAATACTGTATTTTGATCTTTCCAGCGGCTTTACGTTATTAGGTTAAGCAAAGCACGGATTTATTAGCTTAATCCATTGAAATAAATATTTACTGCATTCATTTCGCTTTATGCTGTTACTCAAGATAAACCCATGAATTTACCACAATCAAGAGATTTTCTAAGGTACGTGTTCCTTTCTAGAGACAGTAAAAAACCTTTTTCACAGCAATATTACAGGTAGGAAATAAACTACTATTGTTATACATTGCCCTAATGTTTTTATATACGGAACCAATAACCTATTAAAGCTACACCAACTACTATAATACCAGTAGCTCCTATTACCAAAACTAATTAAGCATCATTGGCATCAATAAAGGTATGCCAATTTTTTTACACTCTCTTAATAAAAGTAGTACCATTTTTCTATTAATTTTGCTGTTTAGTTCACTGATTTTTTTACTTCAATTAGGATATTATTGTAAGGAAATTTTTTACAGTCTATTTAAGAGAATAAGTAATTTCCCTCCATTAACAATGCTTTTTAGTTCATACATCATTTTTTATTTTAATTGGAACTTATTACTAAGGTATAATAAACGTCATTGGCTTCAACAATAGTATGGATATTTTTTATGCTTCTCATGTACTACTTGTACCATTTCTCCACCAGTTTTGCTTTTTACTGCATGACTTATTTTTTTATTTCAAGTAATTTATATTACCAAAATTAATCAAAAATCATTAATGTCAATAATAGTATGATGTATTTTTGCGTTTTTTCTTAATGAATTAGTACTATTTCTTCGCTAATTTCTCCTTTCAATACATTAATTATTTATTTGTATTTCAAAAATCGTTGATTTCAAATTATTTAGTTTTACAGAGACACAAGGTTAAAGCATAACTGTAAAAAAAATGATTGTGTGGATTCATTAAAATTTAAAGAATACTAATTTGGTGATGTAGTCTGCTTATGCTACTATATTCACGTTAATCAGTGAGTTTATCTGATATTAACGAACGCGCAAAAAGTCTTTTTCTCTTTTTCTTAGTAAATGAGAGTTATAAGCTAGCAAACATCACTGCTGCAATCATTAAAATATTTCAAAAAAACAGAATCGTTTGGTTTTATTTCTGTCAATGACGGTCTTAACCCCCAAAAAATTCCTTTCTCAAACGTCTCTCAAAAAGGATGTAGCTAAAATTGTTTAACAAGTTTCTTTTAGATCTGCGTCTACAGTCGCTCTTCAAACCACTGTACCATTTTCAGAACGCCAGCGCAAATGGTTCTAAAGCTATTTAAAAATCATGTAAACGACCCAGAGAAGATTTCTAAATATCTTGTTTTCTGCAGGAAACTTGGAATGGTAGTGGCATCAAACAGAAAGGTTGGATCTAGTATATTTTATTCTATTTTAATGTCCGAAATGAGGGGAAAGTAGCTAAACATTAATAGTCGTTAAATGTAGTAAATTACGCCATAATTAGCTAAATTGATTGAAGAAAGCGATTAACACCATTAAAACGATTTTTATTCATATTTCATTCTTATGAAAAATTAATTAACCGATAAATAATAATTACACACAAAAATTATCCGTGTTTATAGGTTTAATTCTAATTAATATTACAAATATTTACTTTCAATGGATTATTCTCAACTGGTCAAATTTTTATAAGTTTCTCTTTTTCCTCAAGGAGTTACATTAAGAGATT
Source organism: Parasteatoda tepidariorum (assembly GCF_043381705.1). NCBI lineage: Eukaryota > Metazoa > Arthropoda > Arachnida > Araneae > Theridiidae > Parasteatoda > Parasteatoda tepidariorum. The sequence goes on along the minus strand of NC_092204.1, from coordinate 84,373,480 downwards.
TTTTACGTGATTTTAAATTTTAAAACTCTTTTTGAAATCAATACCTAAAACAAACACCTTTTTTTTAAAAAAAAATGTAGCTTTAAATGTTTATTTTCTAATAATTAGCATAAATTATAAAAAAAATCTTTTAAGCTGTTTTTAAAAAAAAAAATTTTTTTTTTAGTTTACTTCTCTTAGAAAAAAAATGCAATTACTTTTGAAAATGAGTTACGAAAATTCAATTTCAGTTTTAAAATGCAAATTACATTTTGAATTATACACATGAAATAGTAGAAGATGGTAACTTAAAATCTGTTGAGGATCTAATTCAGTTATAACATTTGATAAATTTTTATGGTGTTAAGTGAGTGTCCTATCATAATTTAAAGATCCCTTTTTCTGGAACCGCCCCGTATTTTTCACCTAGATCTTTTTCAAACCGTTCTTGTCCACTGCTACCAAAGACAGGGGGATTTAAAATCGTAAATAAAAGATATTCATTTTAAAATTCTTCTTAAGATGAAAGACTTAGTTTAGGAAAGTTTTAGACTTATGTCATACAAACGATGTATTATTATCCGGAAGATTAAAACACTACCGGCGCACTTGCAAAATGAGTATGAATCTGACACTCTCCACAATCTGAATCAAACAATTTTTCTGTCTCTTATGGAGACGAGTAACTATTTGCAGAAGTAAATGGCAACGCAATCTTTTTTGACTCAGCAAAAGAAAGTGAAAGTGACAAACTGAAAATGATTGCGCTTTTACACTTCTCATGCAGCTAAGATGGTAACAAAATACCTCTTTTTTGTAACAAAGCTCCAATAGCGGGATGCTAATTGAGCTGATATAAGAAATGGAGAGTATTTGAAATTTATATTATAATAATATAAATTATAATAATATAAATTATAATAATTTGTGAAATAAGAGAAACATTTCTGCATTTGTTTTGACAGTAAGTGAATTGAAAATCGCGATTTGCGAGTTGCAATTTTATGAAGTACGTTTAAGCAGTTGAAGAAAAAGACGTGGTAAAGTGAGAAAACTAATTATTGCGAGATATTTTTTTTCAAATGATACTGGATTTGTATATAAATATTTTACTCACATTGATCTAAAATTGAAAAAAATTAATATCAGTAAATCAATGAAGCAGAAAATAAATGTAAAATGAAATCTATGAATATTCGAATCAAGTAATCTCCAAATCATTGGAATAGTAAATTAATAAATCTATGAATGAGTTAAAAATGAAGCAAAGACTGTATTGATGATCGAGGGAATCTAGAAATGAGTATATAAGCAAACGAGGGAATCAATAAGTCACTCTTTCAGTAAGGAGAAGTATTACTCGTTCAGGGAAAATCAACAACTGGAATTGTCTGTGAATCGATGAATTAGATCGTGATTAAAAAACTAAATCTCTGAACTAGATTATGAATAAGTGGGTCAACAATTCATAGAATCAAGATATTCCAAAAAAAAAATCAATCAAAAACAAAAAAAATTGAGGTATTTAGCATTTTATAAAATTTTATATTATAAGTTACTAGGGGGCAAAGCCCCCTGTTCGCTACCGCTCACCAACCCCAATGATTGCTTCGCAATAATTGTTTTTTCTTGGCAGAAAACAGTTTTTCTACTAAAGTTAAAAATATTCACTTAACATCTATGTACTAAAAGGAATTCTGTTTACTTACGCTCTTGCGCCTCTACTTACCACTTCCAAATATTACTGTCTATTAGTATTATAAACATTTAGATCTCTTGGTGAACAGAAGTGATTTTTTTAATTATCATTTTTTTAAATAACCTTTATATTCTTAATGCATTATATTGTTCAAACAAATTTGATGAGTTCTCAACCATAATTTAAAATTTTCGCTAATAATAGCAGTACTGAAAAATAACTTTAAATTAGGGATACAAAAA
>NC_092204.1:84350303-84370586 GCF_043381705.1 Parasteatoda tepidariorum | reverse complement strand
TTTATATTGTTATAACGTTATATTGTTGAAACAAATTTGATGAGTTCACATACTTAATTTAATATTTTCGCTTACCAAACGGAAGGATAGATTAACAACTTTTTTGTTGTTGCCTGCATCTCATTGTGCATGTAGCTGATCGTTAAGTTCTAAATCATTTAACAGATCTCTTTAACTGTAATTTATAACAGTATATTAATGTTATTTGCTCAAAAATAATAATTGTTAGACCACCTTTCTAAATAACTTTATCTTAAAATGTAAGGCAGATTTACATTATAATACTAATAAGAAAACAGCAATTCTCTTAGTTTTAAACTCTTGAATTAAAAGCGTAATAATAGCAGTACAGGAAAATAACTTTAAGTTAGGGATTCAAAAATATTTAAAGAAAAGCATGACTTTTATTAATTTTATGCTGACTACAACCAAAACAATAAGGAGACGAATGAGGAAAAACTGGATCACACCACGTGATTTTCTGGCCAATAAAAATGCACCGACAACAATGGAAAACTGCGACACCATCATTAGAATTTTATATATAGCAAGATTTAGATTATTATTATTTAGTTATTATGCTATTATTATTACTATTATAAGTCTATTATTATTACTTTTATGCTATTATTATTACTATTATAATGTCTATTATTATTACTATTATAAGTTATTTAGATCAGGTATTTAGTAATATCAGAAACTTAATTTTATCAGGTATTAAGTATTATTAGAATTTAGGTATTAAAAGGTATTTGGTACTATCGGGAATTTAGTATTATTATGTATTTTCGATAATCAGAGTCCCGCAGTGGACTGATCGTTAAGACACGGTTCCCAGCAGATCACCGAAGTCAAGCATCACTGGCTACGGTCAGTGCGAGGGTGGGTGACCACTTGGATCAGTCTGCGCAGGGACCGAGGGTTCGATAAAAGTAATAATAATAGACTAATAGACTCGACTTCGCGCGCAGGTCGTCAGGCTGCCGAAGCGGGGTTGCCATCCCCTCCGCAGAGGATCAAAATTGTGATGGCATGTCTTCGGATCATCCTCCGGGATGTTTCCCAGACCGTCGCCAATAGCCCATTGTGCAGCTTAAGGGCGACGCAAATTATCAATAACAACAACAACAACAACAATAATAATCAGAAATTTACTACTATCAGCTATTTAGTATTATCAGAAAGAATAATTTTTGAGGTATTTAGCTTATAAATTTAAAACTTTATTAAAAGCATTTTGCCTTTTTTATTAAAATATATTTTCAATAATCAATATTCAAAATTTTAACTTATTCCTCTTTAGTTCGGTTCCTGAAATACATTTGGTTAATGAATAATCCGCTTTGGATTAAATTGAAATTGTTACGAAACATCTCTCATTTTGCATCACTTAAAAATTGAACAAATATGATGAAATCCTCTGAAGGGATTTCGTAAACAATGCAACCCTCCTGAAACAGAAAAATCTTAATCACCAGGATCCTCAATGCAATGATTTCATAAATTGATCACTGACTAATTTCACAACTTCATCATTGAATTTTTCCCTGAACTTGTTTCATAAATCCATCAATAAGATCGCCGGAACTCATTGCATAAATTCATCAATACAATTTTCTTTGAAACAAATATTGCAAGTTTTAAGGACATCATTTAAGATAACTGTCTTAAAAGCCTGAAATACTACTACTTAATACCTAGCCCCGAATTACTATTTTACAATATTATATATACATATAATCTTATTTAACGATCTACTTCACATGTGAAGTACGCACACAAGGAGAACAGTAACACAAGGTGAACGGTAATTTTTCGCGAAATTGGATCTAAGTTCTGGAGATAATTATGAATGTTTACATTTTCTAGAACTTAAATAGGGGAATGTGACAAGAATCTATTTAAATATATAAACTAATATAAATCTGATATCAGTCACTAACCTCGAATTTTTTTTTGTGGTAGATAAGCGCATCTATCTTAGGATCCACCAAACACACGTCCCACTATGCTATCTCAGCAGCGCTATCATCGGTTCTTGAGTTTGATGTTAATGTATACACCTATCACAACACGCAGGATATATATACTTGTAATCATTAGGTGTTGATCTATATTTCCAAAGGTGTTGCTTTTGGATATGCCTTCACCTCTACTGGACATAGCTTGTGGCAAATTCGATACCACGCCCAAATGCATTAATTTACCCTATTTGAGATTTCATTCAATGGAAATGACTTATTTAGCTATTCAGTAAATTAGCTTGATTTATCTCTCGTAAGCAGCTTACATTATAAGCTGATGTTGATGCCTTCAATGAAAATGAAATAGAGACTTATAGAGCAACGTTTTGTATGGGATTTCTGCGAGTGAAACAAAACTGTGCCTCATAGAAGGGACGCCCACTAAATAGCGTTTGATGTTTACTTATGTCTATGAATCACAATCTCAATATTAGTCTTTGTAGTCTATATAAAAATCTCAATCAGTGAAGTATAATAATTGCTTATGCGCATTTGTGAAAGTTGGTAGTTTCGTCATCTGAATGTTAAGAGCAATCTCGATGTTTTTAAATGTGCTTATGGTGTTATCAACAGGACTTAAACAGGAGTTTTGTAATTTTGTTTGCTTGTAAGTGTGACTAGTATTGTAAATTAAATGTCAAGTGCAATTTTGGTGTATAAAAATGTGACTATTGATTTGTTCTTAACAAAGTTTTGATTCTAATCTAGGTGTTAAGTGTAATTTTGATGTTTTATGAATGTTATAGTGTTTTCAACTAAATCTTCAGTGTAATTTTGATTTGTGTAACCGTGATTAGTGCTGTCAACTAACTCTTAAGTATAATTTTCATGTTTGTAAATGGGATTATAGTGTTTCCAAATAAATGTTAAGTGTAATTTTTGTATTTGTAAATGTCGCTAGTGTTGCCAACTAAACATAAAGTAATTTTGGTGTTTGTAAATTTGACTATGGTCTTTTGAACTAAATGTTTAGTGTAGTGTAATTTTTTTAACAGTTTCGTTTTAGATTTTATGCGCACGACGTAGCAGTAAAAATCAATTTTGCTATATACAGTTCTCTTTTAAGTAAAAAAAAAGAGCAACTACAGTAGCTAAAGATCTGTCAGCAATGTAAAGCTGTAAACGCTTACCAAGAAATCTGAAAATAACTAAATGCTAAACAGAACTCAAAATTATTTTTTCTATTGTTAATATTCAAGTAACCAATGTAATGTGCATTCTGAACTAATGTGAACCAGACTACCATTGCACGTGAGGCTGGTAAAACGGGTTGGTAAACAGTATATAGAATGTATCACTTGATACTTGACGGGGACGTAGATAAACGCCAAGTTTCAACAGCCAATCAGGATCAAGATATCCACACTATGTCACTTGCAGGTATCTCATTATATAACGAATGATGGGTCTGCAAATAGTATAAGAAATTTCGTTGAATAACTAAGTAAATAACTTACTCCGATAAACCTCCTTTTCTATAATCTTCTGTATTATGAATGTTCCGTTTCTTGGATCTTCTTTTTCTTCGAGAGTTTTAGCTAGAGCTTCAGCATAAAGAATGACAGAATCGTACAAATAAGCAGCAAATTCAGTGATATGCTGAAATATTATTAAAATTGAATTATAATTTACTTATGGAAATTGATATTTCGAAAATTCATATTTACTTATGGAAATTCATATTCATATTATAAAAATTCATATTCAAAATAGAGTAATTTTTTTGCAATAGAGTCCTATTACAAGAAAATAAGTTAAAATTATTTGAATGATTTAGCTGTGTTTGTTATTAAGATATATGGGTTAATAAAAAATATTTAAAGCTATTATTCGACGTATAGGATTGAAGACCTTGAAAAAGGTCTTCGTACCGAACGGGAAAAAAACTTAATTATCGAAATTTGACATTTAATTTTGTATATTTTTTTACAGAATCATTTCTTGTATTATTTATACTCAAATTTATATTAACTCCTACGTCACCATACCCTCCAACTTATGAGGATTTTAAAAATAATTCTTTCTAGTGGTAGCGAACCAAAGTAGAAATTTTTAAAGCAAATGGATCTCTCATAAAACTTTTATCAGAACTTAAGAATCTAGCCATATGGCCTGCACTTTTATAAGTAATAGTGAAAAAGTTACGCTAAAATTAATTTTTTTTTTAAATATTAAGACATTAATTTTGCTACCGTCTGAAAAGAAGATTTCTGAAACTACGGAAATTCCGTAGCAGTTGGAGGGTATGCGTCACATACCCTAGTTTCAGATACCCTAATTTAAATTATTTTCAACAAAACTTTAATCGATGTTTTTGAAAAATTTATATACTTTAAATTTTATATTCCTTAAAAAAAAAAAGTCTTCTTTCTCGTGATTTTTGAATATGATATTCTCCCAAATTGAAGAGAAGAAAATACTAAACTCTTAATTAACTCTTTTTTAAATATATATATATANCGGTTTTTTTTATTTCGCGCACATTTCTTATCATTTTGAAAAAAAGATAAGACAGAAAGACTAGAAAGATGAGAAAAAAGATTACAAGACGGAAAAATATTGCTCGCTAAAACCGGGTATTGCTCGTTAAAAGCGACTTCTGTTCCATAGACTTAACATTGATCCAACCAAATATTTTAGTTTCCCTCGGTAAATCCGAGTTCTCGTTAAATCCGAGCTCGTTATAAGCGAGTTCGACTGTATATATTATGAATTATCTTCTTTTTCACAGTAAAAAGTACTGGCATCCTGGGTGTATCATCCACAAAAATCATTTTACCCTAAAATTCATGACTACCTTAAAATTGTATGACGTAATTTTTACAGTAATAAATTACAGTAATTCTTCAGGGAATTTTCCTGTAATTATTACTGTAGTTATATCAGATTTTTTACTCAGAAAAATTTTACCGTTATTTGATCAAGAATTTTCGACAGTGTGGAGAATGCGTTATCTTTGAGATATGTAACTCCAAAGAGAGAACATTCTCATGCGCCATCAATACCCTTTGCTGTCCGACTCCCTTACTGTGTGGTGAAATTTGCTTATTTTGCAAAATCACCTGCTAAAGTTGTGACCACTAGTTTTATTACGCACTGCATAAAAAGGGAAATTTTTAAATAAGTATGTGGATTTACATAAAATGTAATAATGTTGTAACAACTAATGGCATTATTCTACGATTATGATATGGTGATAAGGTAATGATATTAACATTCGATTTCTTATATCATGGTCAAGCGATTACCTTGATACTAATTTTGAAATTCTTCGTTATAATAATATTCTCGACCACAATTTCTTGACACATGGTTAACAACTAACCTTACTATTTATAGATCATCTGTTTGTTTTAAAGTTTTTTTAGCGCAATTTGATGATGATGATGAGATTAATACCTTTTGTTTAAAAGGCATTTAAAACAAATATAATCGAATTTTTTTTTTTAGAAATGTACTAGCATTTAAATAAGGATACTATTATTTCCTCACTACATAGGAAATATAAACAGATAGTAATAGTATTATTACGCATAATAGTATTATTATATAATAAGTATTACCTTTTATGTTGTTTCCCAGTAATCATCACAATTCCTTGCCATTTTATAAACGAATTGTTTCTTCAAAAGTCTCATTTTAATGAAAAAAAATTTCATCTTATAAACATATTGTTGCTTCTTATAGAAAAATACGATTTTCATTTAGATCGTATCATTTCGTTAACGAACTTTTTATTCGAAAGCACAAATAAATGACAACTTGATATCGTATAAATATATAACTATTTAATATTATTAGCATTAATGAATAGTGTTTTCTTTTGAATAATATAAGCCTTTTGTTGCTCATTAAATATAGATAAGACACATTATAAAAAAGATAAACAGATATTGATTTATAATTACTTTTGAAGCTTCTTTCTATGTACACCCTGCTAGCTCAGATAAAAGTAGTACGCAGATTTGAAAAATAATTGCATTTGTACAACAGTTAGCACTTAAAGCAATTATGCAAAAACTCAATTATACTTAGGAAAAAAAACTGTTCTTATCAGAATTCTTGCAAGGATGAATGCGGAAGCATTTTGATGCCAAAGCGAATCAAGGTATTGTAAGACTGAAACCTGACAGTTTAAAATGTAACTGTCAAACTTATCTTGTTTACGAATGGTAAATAAAAGAATGGCATTGAACTTGTAAACGTGACCCATTTACTTACTTTCGAATGTGGGAGATTGTTTGAAAACAACTTAAAAGACACACGCGCCCTTCAAAATTACAATTTATAACTTTCCCTTCAAAATTATTTCACATAACAAAATTACGTGCATGGCTCAAAATTAAAAAAGCGTATTACCCCAGGGCTCGAAGAAAGTCAGAAATTTTACCCGTCCCCGAGGACGGCTTGTCCAACAATGTACCCGTCCTCCTTTGAAACTAACCCGTAGATTCTAAATAAATAAAAATATAATTTTCTCTTATTTATTACAAACATTTATATAGATTGCACAATGAATTAGTAGTTACTAGGATTACAAATACTAGGTTACTAATAGTAAAACCTAGTATTTCTTCTATGAAATGATTAATTTCTTTTATGAAATAATTAATTTCTTTTATGAAATAATTTAAATGACGAAGGTCAAGTTATCTGGAATGTCAATTTATCCGAGGGTACTTCGTTTTTTAAATGAAACATATATGACGTTAGACAGTTCCACAATCAAGTCAATGATTTACAGAGGTTTCTGCACAGAAATATGAAAGGGGTTTTCCATTTAGGTGGATGTTCATAATTGCGTTTAACGCTTCTTGTTTAAGACCAGTACGTAATGTGTTTTTTTGTAAGCTCATTGCTGAAAAGCCTCTTTCAATCACTGCAGTACTCCAAGACAGAGAAAACATCAATTCCAAAGAGCGCAGTATGTTGCTGTATTTCTAGATTAGAGGGTCATTTTAGAAGTGAGGCGCTAGACTCTTGTAAGATAACAAAAATTGAAAATGTATCACGAATATTAACGGGAAAATGGCCGTCCGCGCGGACGTCGGATTCGAGAAATTTGTTGTCCGCAAGGAATTTTTGACGGCCGAGAACTGGCGGACGGGTGGTTTTTCGAGCCCTGGATTACCCTGAATAACTTTTAATCTAATGTTTGGACTTTGAGTACTAGTACTCAATCTGAATATTTCAAAGGGGTAACTTCAAACGTGCTTATTAATTAGTGTAAGTGATATTCCAAGTTACGAAATCAGACAGAGAAACGTACTTTCTCTGAATAAACATACCTTTTTTTTTTACATGGATTCGGAATTCTGAATCAAAAAGTATAGGAGGCAGCCATAATCTGGGAAATATGGACCCTATAGTTTGGTCAAGAGTGCTTTCCAAAATTCGAACACCCTTGTTTAGATTTTATTTTCTGCTTATTTCACCATATCTCGAGAACTTTTTAAGTGAATTGAATATTTTTTGCAAACATTTGTAAAATTCGTTTATCCAAAGATTCGTTTATCCATGCAAAAAATAATTAAATAGTAATTTTTTATTTATTATTAGTCGAATAAATGATGAATTGTAAGGTATACAATTTTTTGCATAATTTTGATTAACATAATTTTCTATCCGGAAATATAAAATTTCAGCGAAATTTATTGAGTTGCTCGCGAGAAATAATTTTAAAAAAGTCGTATTTTAAAAATTTCATTTCTTAGGAACTATTCAACCACCTCCGCTTTTTACCATGTAAAATTATATTTTTTAAAATGATATAAAAAATTGTATACCTTACAATTCAACATTTTTTCGACTAATCTGAAATAAAATAATATAAAATGATAAATATTTACTAAAAGTTATTTTTTTCATGGTTTTATCTTCAAAAAAACCAATTCTATAATTGTGTGCAAAAATGTTTCAATACACTTTAAATGTTACCGAGATATGACAAAGTACGCAAAGAGTAAAATTAATTGAGTAGATCAAACTAATGGGACTATATACTTTATAGGCGACCTATTCTATTTATATTTGGATATAAAAATATAATTGTTAACATTATTTTTAAATTTAAGACACCATTTACTATGAGTAGGACGAGTTACTATGAGTTATAGAACTTTTTAAGCTTTTAAAGCTAATTTCGTTTTTTAAAAAAAGGCATCATGTTAATCCTTAAAAAATGACATTTAACCTGTAAATGTAACCTATTTTACTAACTTTTGGAGATAAGTGATTAGTTGAGGACAAAGGAGGGCGTCTCAAATTTAAAATTTCAGGTTCACTCTTTGAAATTATGATGTCATTTACCATGAGTAGGACTAGTTACAATGAATAATGGAGAATTTTTATTCATTGTAACTAGTATAATAGAGATTTTAGAGGTAATAGATAATCGAGATTTCTTAGTCTTTAAGGAATTTTTTTTTTTAAAAATAAGGCCTAGTGTTAATGTTTGAAAAATTTCATTGAACCTGTAAATGTTCTTATTAGTTTGGTTATAAGAGATTAAATAGAGATATAAGGCTCCTCAAACTTAAAATTCTCTGTCAAAAATTATTACATAATCTCCTATGAGTAGGATCAGGTACAATAATTAATAGAGCTTTTTAAGCTTTCATCGCATCTTTTTTTTTAAAAAAAATAAATCATGTTAGGAGGACGTGCATCTCCTGGATGAACGTTAAGACGCGTGGGGATTATGGAATGAAATTCCTCAATACGCTGCTAAAAATGTTATACTTTTCATTGAAAATATAGAACTTTTCGGTTTTAGACAATGCTTAACTATTTTAAGATTTTTAAAATTCTTTTTTACAATAAAATTTAATAAAACATGATAATATTTACCTCCATGATAATTAGCATATAAATAATTATATAATGCTTAATGTGATTGGGATAATGTAGATATTAATGTATATAGTAATACTTATTTAAATGTTGTTTTCTCCTCGGAGATAGTAGTTACATACAGAAATTATATGTTCCTTAGAAAAATATTGGGCACAAATCGTTAGTTCCAAAGGTTCTCCATTTCTCAAGCAAAACTTCCCTTCGAGGAGTTTTTTAATTTCTATTTTGCCGAGTTCAGGAAAAAAAATTGTTTACTTTACAAATATAATTGCAAATGTCTTTGAAGATATAATTATAACCCACTCTACTAGATTTTGAATAGGNTTAGTCTTTAAGGAATTTTTTTTTAAAAAATAAGGCCTCATGTTAATGTTTGAAAAATTTCATTGAACCTGTAAATGTTTTTATTAGTTTGGTTATAAGAGATTAAATAGAGATATAAGGCTCCTCAAACTTAAAATTCTCTGTCAAAAATTATTACATAATCTCCTATGAGTAGGATCAGGTACAATTAATAATAGAGCTTTTTAAGCTTTCATCGCATCTTTTCTTTTTTAAAAAAAAAATTATGTTGGGAGGACGTGCATCTCCTGAATGAACTATTTGAAAATTTTTAACATTCCTTTTCACAATAAAATTTAATAAAACATGATAATATTTACCACCATGATTATTAGCATATAAATAATTATATTATGCTTAGTGTGATTGTGCTAATGCAGACATTAATGTATATAGTTATATTTATTTAAATGCTGTTTTCTCCTCGGAGAAAGTAGTTACAGAAAGAAAGTATACAGAAATTATATGTTCCTTAGAAAGGGTTCTCCATTTCTCAAGCAAAACTTCCTTTCGAGGAGTTTTTTAATTTCTGTTTTGCAGATTCCAGGGAAAAAAAACTGTTTACTTTACAAATATAAATCCAAATGTCTTTGAAGATATAAATATAACCCACTCTACTAGATTTTGAATAGGAGAGATTGTTTGAGAACAAACGAAGCCTCTTACGAACTAGTATGTGTCATATTTTTCTCTTTAAAATCGTGATATCATTTATTAGGAATTAGACTAGGTTAATTACTAATTAATATAACTAAGTTACTAATTAATATATTTCTTCTTTGCTTTTGTAGTCATTTCTTTTAAAAAGAGCTTCATGTCAACCCCTTAAAATTGGTTTTGAACTTTTAAACTTGAACCATTCTACTCACTTTTGGATATGGGAGATTGTTTGGAAACTTAAAAGGCTCTTCAAAATTATAATTCCTAACTTTCTCTTCAAAATCATGATATCCTTTATCATGAGGAGGACTAGGTACAATGACTAAAAGAGATTTTGCAGCTTTCATAGCCATTTCTTTTAAATAAGGCCTCATGTCAACCCCTAAAATCGAAAAAAAAAACATGCATATATTAAAAACTCTTTGGAGACCTAAACATTAAAAAATAAACATATTTGTTTAGAAAAAAATAAAACTCATGAAAATCTATTTAAGAAATATAATAAAATTTCGAATAAGAGCATAAAGTTCTTTATATTCCACTTCATAGTTTAAGGTGATTATCAACGTCATTATAATTTGTGTTTAAGCTTCTGTTACTTTTATTTTGAATACACAAGACTTCAAAGTTTGAAACCTACGGAAAACTAAATGGAGAGAACCATCAATTAAAATGAGCAAATTTAATAAATTACTTAAATTTTACTAATTGTTTGTCTGCTTAGTAAAATTTAACTAGTAAATTAAAATTCAGCTTTTGAAGCAGATACTTTTCCCGTGTTCACAAAATTTTTTTATTTTTATTTATTTCCTTTGAAAGCAGTTGCATTTTTAAATGTTTTTTTCGAAGGACTTGTGTATGTGTATGTGTTTCGAAGGACTCGAATATGTGGAAAGAAGTGGAAAATACGAAAACAGACTAATTGCGGTAGTGCATATACATAGTGAAAACAATTACTTTACAGTTAGCTAGCATTATATGCTAGCAATATTTCGCTTTGTATAGCGTAAAGAATATTATCTATCTTCTGAAATTTTATTTCGACTGATGTCAAACATACGATGATGGACGATAGAACTTTCGCCATCATGTGTTTACCCATCATGTTCCGCCATCAAGTTGTTTCAAACATCGTCGATACCTCTTGTCTACAACGGGCGTATATATGCGTTTCGCTAAGCCGGCGCGTCAACTGCCCTGACGTATACGTACGCCTTTCCGGAACAGTGATTGCGCAATGCACTCGTCACGCGCTGCCATCAGTTAAACTACTCCCACAGCTTTGGAGTGCAATAAAATGACCTTGGGTGTGTTTTCAAAGAATTTCAGATAACAAAGGGCGGGGCAATTAAGGGAAGTTTCTGGTAAGTAAATCACAGATATCCAATTATTGCTTATGTTTCTTTTTTTTTCTTCCGTAGTACACGTTTTTTTACTTTGCGTTCTCTTTCGTTTTTGTCTCCGTGTGTAATAAAAGTTTTTATTCTTTGTACTATTATGTTTGAGAGTGAAATAGATGACTATTTTCCTTCGTCTTCTGGGTTAAAAACTTCGGAATACGTCATTATTTTTCTACATTCTATTCTCTACAACATTTTTATTTATAATTATACTGCAACATTTTAATTCTTGTAAACTTTTTTACTAAAAAAAAGTAAACAGTTCTTCGATGGAAAAGCGTGCCTCTTCTTTAATACACACCAAAACTGAACTCGCCTATGTGATTATTTTGGAGATTAGTTCGGTTGTAAGAGATTAAATACAGATCTAAGGCTCCTCAAACTTTAAATTCTCTCTTAAAAACTGTTATATAATTTACTATGAGTAGGACTAGGTGCAATTAATAATAGAGCCTTTTAAACCGGTGGCAATGAGGAGAGGGGGATGAATCTGAAAATTTTCCTCGGCAATCAACGGATTTACAAAACGTAATTTTAAATTTTTCGCTTAATTTGAATCTCTGTTTTGCTAATCTAAATAATAATCTCTGCTAGCAAACTAATTGATATAAATCTCTATTTTGCTAATTGAAATCATTTATTGAGTCTGGTTGGTAGAGCTTTACGTACATATCCAAGAAATCATGGGTTTTGATTCTCACTGGCTAATGACTCCCTGTGTACAGCATGGTAAATGGTGCACATTATACCTGTCCGAGTCACAAAGTCCTTTAAGTTTTCAGAACAAATTAATACCTCTGGGTGCACTGGGTCGCAGATCGATCATGCTCTGGTTCAGGCCAAAATTACGATTTACGGAATGACAAATTATATGTGAATGTGTTCTTGCAAAAGTGGCTGTGACGTACTTTTAAGAATGAGGACGTAATTTTGGTCATTGATTGCGCCTTTGAAAAGCAAGAAACGCACCCTCTACCTTAAAAACTCGCTTGATCTTCAAGCAGGCTTGCTGATAATGGCAAGTGGCATAAGTAACAACAACATCTTGCAGGAAAATGTATTAAATATACTTTATGAATATTATTTTGCAGTTGTAGAAGATGATACATTTCCTTTTCCAAAATTCTTGTGAAATTAATGCCAGTGAAAAATGTTTAGTTGAATAATATTTTGACACTCATAAAATTGAAAATAAATTATTTGACAGAAGAAGTATTGACATTAACCTTACTTACGCCAAAAGTACTGATACGATTCAGCGACAGAATATTGTTCTAGATGAATATATACAATCACATAATCTTTAATATCAAGCAATTTCATTTGTAATTTTGTCAGCAGTTCTATGAGGTACGTTAATCTTCCAAAAAATACATAAACTGCAACAAAAAGAATTTTTTGTTATTGAATGTATAAATTCCAGTAAATATATCTTAGACAATAACGTTTTGTTTTCAGTGCTTAACGTAGACAAAACATTGAACGAAACGTTTAATTAAACGTCAAATTCCCCTAAGTACCCTATAGATTGCCTAGTTGAGTATGTATCATATTTCCTTAAATATTAAATTTTAAAATATAAACAAATCCATATTTACTTAAATAATAAAATACTTTTTTTTAAGGAAAAATAAATTATTTTTAGATACTTTTTAACACCAATTGTTCGATTGAGGATAAAAAAAATCAGTTAAAAAAAACAGTAAGAAATGGAAACGAGTGGTTTGCTGAGTTTAGGAGAAAGGGCATGAATTTTTGCCAAGTTTCAAATTTTGTTGCAAATTTCGTCAAGAGATAGCATCAATGACTGAAAAAAACTACGCTTTCCACTGCATGTAGCACCCTGTCAACTGAAATATTCGTGCATGCCTCGATTTAATTTTTCTCCAAATTACGCCAAATTTTTCTGCAATTGATGATTAGTTTGAAATTCAAAGATGTTTTTAAAAGACAACGCCATCTCTTAACGAATTGATAATATTGGTTTTAAAATTTGACGAGAAACATTTTTCGTTTTCGAAGCAAAACATAGCAAACCACACGTTTCCATCCTTTTTATAATAATTTTTTAAATTGTCTGTAATTTTTGGTACACAAGATAACAGAGTTTTGTACATTCACCTTCAATAAGGAAAGTGTTTAAATTATGACTTATATGTGTTATTTTATTCTGTAAAATTTCCTTATCACTCCTTATCAAACTGAAAAAAAATGTAGGTTCTCTTCAATGAAAAAATTGCTTAAATTATGATTTATAAATACTTTGCATGCTTTAAAATTTCATTATGAGCTCTCAATAAAGCTATAAAATGTGAAAGACTCAATTAAGTTTAAGTTAAACTTTAGATACATAGCAAATAAATTTCTAAAATGGTTCATAATTATTAGATCATAAATATAAAATTATTTTATATAGAGGAGCGTCGGGTAGCCCCGCTCACTTAAAGAGTATTGCTTATATTTATGTATAATATTGAGTAATAATCAATATTTTTGTATGTTTTTATTGTTTTATCATCTAATTAAATAATGCAAAAAGAATAAACCAAAAAAAGAGTAGTTTAACTTAAAAAAATAGAAATTTAAAAAAACATGTTTTTCAGCTCTTTTCAAAATGTGTCGGGTAACCCCGCCCAGTTACAAAAATTACGTTTTTTGACTGTTTTTTCAGGTGTGAATGAAAATTACCAATGTATTGATAATAGGTAAACCTATTTTATAATTTTTATCACGAAATTATCTTATTTATTACATATTTATATAATTTTAGTGAATTTTATTATTTAATAACAACAATATTTGTTGTTAAAAATGCATATAACATTCAAATTTGAAACAATAAAATTAATACAATAAATTAATACAATAAAATAAAATTAATAAAACAATAAAAATTTGCAACCGTACATTTATCGACGAAATAAAATTGGTCGTTGATACCCGACATTCATGTGAGCGGGGCTACACGAAATCCAATTTCTTTGTAAATTTGTAATTTCTCGAACAATTTTTCACATATAGACTTCTTTCTTTGCGCAAATTAAACTTAAGACTACATACTTTAATGCTGTAGGTATAGAAAAAATTATTTTTTTAGTTTTAAAATGAAGTTTAATCGAAACATTCAACCAATTTTTCTTAATTTCATGACTACTGTATTCAACATATTTTCAAAACTATTGTTTACCTTGTTAACAGCTGCATAAATACTTGACACTCTGAAAATAATCTTTTTTAATATAATAATTAATGTCCAATGGCCCATTGACTTGAAAAAATATTCTATACATATGAAATTGACAGTGGGCGGGGGTACCCGACTCTCCCCTAAACCATAAAAATCATAAATCAAAAAATCATAAACATAAAATTATTTCAGATATGTTCAGGCATGAAGTCCCTTTAATATAGAAATTTCCTTCTTTTGTTTACCTCTTGTTGTCTTATAGGTTTCTTCCACGACCTTGGAAAAATTATCTGTACAGCAAGGTTTTTTGTCTTCACAGCATACATGAAGATTAGGGATGTATTTGATGCCTTTGTGATTGATGGTGAAATTCGGATAACTAGATACTTGTTTTTCTAGACTTTGAGCAACTGTCATGTAAGGGTTGTTTTCTTCAGATAATATAGAAAACTTACGCCAACGGTAATATTTGAGCAAAGCTAAAATGGAACGCACTACCTAGAGGAAAAATAATTAAAATGAAATTATACAAAATTTAATGCTTTATACATCGTAAATTATTAGTCATAATGCAATGTTTTTTTTTAATGTTAATATAACCGGGATAGTCTGGTTGGTACGGAGTTCCATGGTCCATGTTCAAGATGTCGTGAGTTCGATTTCCGCAGGCCGAAGACTGCCTGTGTACAAAATGGTGACAATTACCCTCTAAATTTGTCGGGATCACAAATTCGTCCAAATTCCAATAACAAATCAATACTTCTGAGGGTACAGGATCGAAGATTGATCGTGCTCTGTTCAGGTCAAAATTAAGATCTGTGGATGGATGATGTGCAAATGTGTCTTCCCTGTAAAACGGACTGAAACGTATGTGTGTGGCAGAAGTCGAATTTTTAGAGATAGTTGGCGAGACGGGAAAACAAGAAGAAGCGCACCTCTCTACCTTAAAATAGGCTTCTCATTATTGACAGGTGGCATAAGACAACGACAGCACATTTTAATAAAAACAAGTTGGGAAAATACAGGGTGCTTTGCAATAACTATTGTTTTATGCAGATTTTTACTACTTTTAGAAACTATTAAAATTCGTAAGACTTGTTAAAAACTGTAAAAAAAATATTATTTTTATTTGCACATGCGTAGGAGTTTCAACCACTTTCTGCATTTTAAATTTTTACGAGTCATGAAAAAAAGATTTTAAGAAAAATAAACGGGTTACTGGTGCAGTTTTACTTTGCACCATTTTAATAATTCCTCATTGTTAACTTAGATAATTTTCCTTCAAATGAACCGAAATTTTATATGAAGTGTCACTGCAAATTAAAGTTCCCTGTGATATTTTAGTTCAAGCTTACATTTTTAACTAACTTGAAAATTGTACTGGTAAAAGTTTTGAATAATAATTTTTTCTACTGAAATGTCATGATCAGTTTTCATAAATATATCTCTACAGTTGAAAATTATTGCTTATTAATAAATCGTTACAGCTATTTGTGATTTTATTTGATTGAAAAAAAAACATTAATTTCTATTTTTTTGGATTCAAGCTGTGAAAGGAGCAATATAAATGGTAAGCCACATTTTCAAACTGTCGAGAAGAGCGTATATCAGGAAAGAGTACCAGATTATTTTCATGATATATTTCCATAAAACCATGTTAATATTATTTAGTCACCCTCAAAACTTTTATTTTAAGTGCAATTTAGAGGTTGCTGTTTTTATATAATATATACTACTGTTGACTATGTATTATTAATAAAGACGTATTATAGCATGGATGGACAAACTACGTTCCTTCCTTTTATTTATGTGTGAACAAGTGTTTTCATCTACGAATCTCAGAAAAAATCATTTCAGAAGTAGAATAACAGACAAACATTTACCCTTGTTCCCTAAAATAAGTACATCTCACTTGGAACCTTAATATGAGGAACTTTTAAAAATGAAACCGCAATTTCATTCATCTCATTCAATATTTGCATTGAAAATTGCAAGTAGTATTTTTATTTTTATTTTAGATGCTTTTATTTAGCCTACCAATTTTTTCTTCTTCGATTTTTGGTCCTCGACCAGAAAAGTTTGCCCATCCCTGTATTATAGAAAGTAAAAACAGAATATTACTATTGTCAATGAAGTATTATTCTCAGAATTATGTATGTTAATCGGTAAATGCATGCTCTCCATTATGTCATCTTTAAAAGATTCCATAAGCCTCCACATTAATTATTTTACTACTCACAGCGATTGAGGAAAACTTTCGTTCGATAAAAATAAGCATGGCAAGAGGAATAAAAAAAACAAGCAATCTTTGTTTACTAAATTCTTATTTTTTCCCTTTTTAGTGCCCTTTATTTGTCTTATCAGTTATTTTGGAGAGTTTTGTTTATATCTAATGGCTGAGCCACGGAGGCTCAGTAAATAGAGAGTTCGCTTTCCAATGAAGTGAACCCAGATTCGAATTTCAGCGGTGGCGATAGTTGATACGGATTCTGCTCACGGCTCGCACCGACCACAGTGCTGACGAGAAATATCTTTAGTGGTAAGTGGATCAAGGGTTAGAGCCCTTTAGCCGTCGGGCTGATAGTAGGAGATTTTAGTGGTTTCTCCTCCGTGTAACACAAATGCGTGTTTGTTTCATTGAAATGGCTAGTTTGTTTCATCGGCACAAGCTAGTTTATTCCAATGCTTGATCCAGGCCTTACTTTGTCTTCTGGGTTGGTTTCAAAATTTTAAAACTACGGAGTTGAGCATTGATTGTTGAAAACTCAGAACTCAGTTGGCTGTACAACGCTGGTTATAAAATAAAGTAAAATAAGACTATGAATACCGGTTATCCAGTATTTTACTATATTTCTGATTGAGTATTTACATTTTCAACGACAAAATATTTGTCAAATAGGAATTTTAATATGCCCTGGGTATGTATAAGCAATATAATTTTGAGCTCTAGTACATGTTATTAACTTGAAAATTCCCTCAATGTGTAAATTGTCTGTCTGAAAATTATTACTCTTTTCAATAGTATTGTTTATTAATACACTGGCTCCAATCCTTTAAATTTTGTCAGTTCATTTCCCATGCAAGCTCTCCTTGGTTTAAACATGATATATTAAAAAAATATTTCAATGTTGTTTCAATATTATACGATAGTTTTAATTTTTTTCCCTTTTAGTTTTCTAAAACACATAACATAGTTAACATTTAAAATACTTAATACTGATACAGAAATCTATCATATTCTAAGGCTCTATAATATTCCTTAAAGCCGCAGTTAGTTTCATTTAATCCCAATTCGCAAGTCTTAGGAAACGGTCAGCATCTAGAGGTGACCGAACATAAGTCTAAGTATTAAGGTATTAAGGAACTTTGAAGCAGCTTATGCCGACAGCTCTAGAAATAGGTTAATTTAGACACGGATCGTAGGAAACTGATTATTTGGATAAAAGGGAGGCTTATGAGCTGCTATGCTTAGAGTTTTGGATGTAAGGAAATTAAATACTCTCATATTTAAAAGGAAGAAAATTGTTTACGATTTTAAAATTCTTTAAAACATGAAACTTCAGTGTCATATTACTAATATTATGGTTTTAAGTATAAGCAGTTTAAATACAATATCAGCAATAATTTGGTTCAGTGATGGATTTTAATGAATAAATATTTAAATGTTGACATTAATTTCAAACAATATTTTAATATATAGTTTCAATAATAAGTAGATAAAATTAAATGAAGAAGTTTTGCTTGTGTCTTGCGAATACTTATGACTACTTTTTTGGAAGGGGGAATACTGAAACAAAATCATAACTTAACTAACTTTTAGTAATAATTTTTTGTATTCATTAGATGTCTTGTTAAGTTTTGTCGGCCAGTTGAGCTAGTATTAACTTGTTGAGTTTTTAAATCCTTCGACTCGTTCCGGAATTTGATCACGTATACTTGAACATGCAACTCTTGCTGTATGGTCCATGATATCATAGATGAGATGATACTTTCTCCAGGAGCCCTTGATTGCATGAATTGCAATTTATTACTTTCGTATTGCACCTTGTATTAGTACAAAGACGCACTTCGCACGCATATTGTCGGAGTATACGGTTTCAGCACGTCTGAACAGATTAATGAAGTTTATTATTTTTAGTTAAAAAAAAAGAACTTGACCAAAAACATTCTTACGCACACTTGAAGGTTTTTTGAGAGAACTTGATCACATATAGAACGTGACCACATGAACGTGACCACAGCATGATCACGTGATTCTTTCTTCATGATCCATGGTATCATAAATGAGACGATCCTTTCTGACTAGAACAGCCGTTGATTACGCGGATCTTAATTTAGTACTTTCGTATGACAACTTGTTTTAGTACTCTTATTCTCGGAAGCTTAGTATGCATATTGTCGGAGTATACGGATTTTGTCCGTATAGTCTAGGGAAACACTTCTTTCGTTGGTTTAGTTCTGGTTAATGAAGTATATTATTTTTAGTAGTCATATAGGAGTACGTCATAAAATTGTCAAAATAGCCGTGGTCTAAGAATCTGATAACTAAGCTTAATTATTTGATATGACCTAGATTTATAGTCCATTAGTACACAATTTCTGAATTTTGCAGGCATATTAACATTTATACTTTTTGCTACAGCAGTACGCAGCTTGAGAATTTGGACTAATTTTAATGATTTTCACCGGTTCAGATGTACACTAGATATAATAATAATGAACATAGATATATTTTTATATCCCAATAATAATTTTAAAAAATATAGCCTCACATTAGAAATTTTTCCCTTATACTTTGAATTTCGCTATTTCGTACTAAATACTATTTATCCGTAAAAAGTAATCATAATTTCAGAGTGACTTTTCCAGGCATTTATATGCATAAGGAGAATATATGAATTATTTGAATAGTATATTAGAAAATACTTACTCCCTTATCTGATGGATTTGTTCTAGCAAAGGTTTTGTAAAAATTCTTGTCAAATATTCTGGATTCAGAGCATTTCTAGAAATAGAAAAAAATTAACTAATTTAAATTAAATATTAAAATAAATTTAATATTCTAAAAGAACAATAAAGTTACGCGTGAAAATTACAACAAAATTACAACAACATGAGCACTAATAATGTAAAGTTTTACTAATGATATATACATTTTAGTTAATAAATAGAGAGGGATTTAAACAATATTTTAGTTTGATATTTTAATAATCGTTTCCAGTACACAGAATAAAATTATTTTAAATCATATAAAAAGAAAAAAACTTTTTTGTGCAATACACAAAAAATCCCAATTATTTTTCAAAATCAAAAACTCCTTCTAACTAGATATTTGTAGCAAAAATTTCTTATATAATACGAAATTGTATTCTTCAAAAAGTAAACTCGGAACAGGAGTATGCTCGGAACCGGAAATTTATGTAAATTGCACAGATAAAATAACATGCTTAGCTAATTAATCTTTCAATCGATAAACCTAACTGATTGTCTGAATTTAAATCAAAGTATGATAATTGACTTTTGACCTTAAATGTCTGCAAATACGTGTTCTGAAAAAATAATATATATATATATATATATATATATATATTAATATTACATAACACATCTAAAATAAAAATAGTTTTATTAATTTTTATAGATTTAAATAATTTAATTATAATTTGATTTAAATTATATCCTCTTTTTTCAATAAATATTTATTAATGATGCTAACTTTATCTGCTTTTCGCCGCTTTAAAAATATTTAATAATGGTGCAACCTTCCTCGCTTTTTAGTTCCCTTCAAAACACTTATTTTTGGTGCAACCTT
>NC_092204.1:84266904-84349816 GCF_043381705.1 Parasteatoda tepidariorum | reverse complement strand
ACGAATTTGGTTTTCCAAGTAGGACCACAAATGCTCTATTGGATTAAGGTCAGGTGAATTTGGGGGCCAAGACATGACTTGAAAGTCACTGGAATGTTCCTCAAACCAATCCATGACGATTCGACCCTTAGGACATGGTACATTATCCGGTTGGTAAACACCATCCCCCGCAGGAAAAACTGTTGCCATGAATGGGTGAACCTGTTCTGCAACTATGTTCAAGTATCTTACAGACGTCAGGGATTGTTCTATGAGGACTATGGGTCCTAATGTGCCGCATGAAAACATTGTTCCTGGGCGAAAAAACCATGAAAACCTGGGCGAGCCCATTGTTATAGATGGAGGGTGGTCATAATGTAATGGCTCTTCAGAGTATATATTTGTATATGTATATATTGGTTAATATGATTCCTTTCACTGCACTAGAGAGAAATTCCGTATTTTGCTGAAAAAGTTTTTATTTAACAGGATTCATCTGTATGTACTACAGAGAAATTCTTTGGTTGAGATGTTTTCTTTGTCTATACTGAGGAGATATTCTGCTGAATATTGATAAAAACTGCATCAATTTAACATATTTTTTCTGTACAAGCTACAGCACAAAAACAGTAAAAAAATCGAAAATCGACTGAATTTTTTTGTTAAGTCTACAGTTTCTTTTCAGTGTAGATACTAAAAGAAAACACAAATATTTTTAATTCTAAATAGAAAAAACTTCTTTGAAAAAAACGGGCTAAAAAGCGGCAGAAATTTCAGAAAAAAGTAGCAATAAAGAAAACAAAGGAAATAAAAATAAAAATATGACCACCGAAGCCGACGTCTTCAGGGGGTACCGGCCTCGGTAGCTAAGAAAAAAAAACATTTCTAATTGAGGGAGAAGCAAATGCCTAAATTAACTCCCTCAGTACCCCTGAATTTTTTGGTAAGTCTACAGTTTCTTTTCAGTGTAGACTTAGCAGAGAAAGTATGTGAAATAACAAAAAAATTCTTTTTTGATGAAATTATTGTAAACAGTGAAAATAAAGTTTTATTTAAAACTTATTATTATTCGTTTTTGACGATAGGAATTTCTGGCCAATAAAATACTTAATTATTTCAAAATTATTGTAGCAAAAATTTAGGCTAGTGCAGCTAATTCTTATACAACATTGTCAAAAAAGTTTATTAATCATCATTTTCAACATATATAGCATTTTTTTATTAAACATAGAACGTTCGTATTTATCTTGAATAATACATTAGCTAACTTGGATAAGTACTTTTTTCAATAATATTTTTTCCTTGCTAAAATTTTTATAGTACAAAAACATTGGTTACTTTACTTTGCGCACAAACAATGCCTTGACAATGGAAATTTCCGGGGGGAGCAGATAGCATTTCACTTTCATGATGGACATTGTTTTCACGACTAACTTTATATCTATGGAAATAAAGTTATTTTCACCTGAGATCTTCAAGTGGAATTTTGAAGTTTTTCTTAAACTTGTGGAGAAATAACTATAGTCACTTCTTCTAGGAAACAAATTTCGTCAGAAATATTTCGTCATTCTATTTTATCTCACTCCCCCCCCCCAAAAAAAATAGAAAATGAAACTCGTAGTGCTTAATGCACCTAACTTTTTTAATAATCACTTTATTGATGACACCATATAATACGTCTATGTCGCCTTAATAGTACAAGAAAGACAAATAGAGCGAAAAGATAAATTACATTCATTCCGGAAGCAGTATTGAACACGTGATCTTCCTGGTACAAGGTTGACTGTTTGACCACCACACAGAAGGTTGGCTTATTGTGTCATTTTATTTTCGATCGTCTTTAGTCCTCCTCTTCACTAGTCTCGTCACTCTACTTAAAAAAAAAAATATCCCACAATTCACCACGAGGAGTTTTCGAATTAAAGAAACATTTTCGTCATACTTCTGCGAGTTCCCGTTTCGTCACAAATCACGTGATTTTGTAACGAAATAATTCTTAAAATTAACGAAGTATAATCCAAGAATTGCTGAATCGTCAAAAGTGAGAGTATTATTCTTAAAAGAGTGTTTTCGTTACACGAGAAGAGAGGTACACACGGATTTATTTTCAGTAAGCAAGCACACAATAATAATAATGATTTAATACTTTTAAAAAATGGAATTCAGCAAATTTTTATCAAATTTTTTTTAAAAAAGGAAAAACATTTGATGTTGACTGTAAAGGAAAAATAAGAAATTCAGTTCCCTTGAATTAAAACTAAAGAAATTTATTTTCAAGTAAAGAAAAAAAATGCTTCAATATTTTTTTTTAAATGATAAAAGGTGGTACATCAAGTTTTGATAAATGATTTAGTACACGATAAATAATTCTACTCTGAAGTATAAGAGGTAATGAGGTAATTAAAAATCATTACTCGAGTTTGTCTTTGGTGATTTATTTTAGGCCTTTTTTTTATAAAAAACTTGAGAACTCTAACTTTACCATGATGTTTATTACACATTAAAGCGATCTTTAATTACGTGCCTCTTTCATAATTCAGATATAATTCTAAAAACGGCTATTTCTAATAAACCTTTATCATAAGAACAGAAAAATTAAGGTGATAAATCGTTTAAATATCGTTTATTTTTATTCGATTAACCAGAATTTTGTTTATTTTCACCAGAAATGCCATAGCCATACGATGCAGTAATTAACCAGGATTAGTTCGTCGGATGCATAAATATTTTATTTAACTATTTTTAATCAATTTAATAAATCTAATTTATTGCTTAATTCTATTGAAAATTTTTTTTCTACGTTGATTTGAAGTACAGTAAGTTTAAATTAATCGCAGCTTTTATAATTTGAATTTTGTCCCACTGAGAATTTATTTTTAAAATAAACGAAATATATTCAAATAAAAACTTTATTATATTCTCATAAGAGTTAGGGATTTAGGGAACCTACTGAAAGTCGCGATAAAGTATAATTTTTATTTTTGCCGCTAATTCCAGTTCCATATTAAGAAATACGATTTCATAATTATCATAAAAAATAAATCATTTAAAATTTTTGTTTGTAATTTTTTTAAATAACGTTTTTTTTTATTCATTACTTTTTTATGAGAAAAAATCCTGCATTTAATATAATTCATTTTTCCAAAACCAAAAAAAAAAAAAATAATAAAAATAAAAAAAAAATTAAAAAAAAATATTAAAATAATAATAATGATTTTGCTAAATTTCTATTGTATTCTTCAAATTTAAAAATGAATAATAAGCATTCCTTTTATTTTGTCAAAAGCAATAAAATAAGAATGTTTTCAATCAAAAGCTATCTGAGACATTTATGCCAGCAGGAATTCGGATTATTCTCATAGACGAACTTAAGTTGGGCGGTGTTGGTGATAAAAGGTCAAGTAGGGCAGAGAAGAATCTCCATAAGTTATAAAACGCACCTTAGTTCGTGATAACAACATGACATGACATCGGAAGATATGACTACAAAAGATATCACGATAAAGTTTAAAAGATTCTAAAAGTTGACAATCTAGAGATAGGTTTCTATATGGTTTCGAACCTGTTATGCGAAAATATATTCTTACGTAACGACCTGAATATAGTATTTGACCTGAATATAGTAGTTGATATTTTTACCCATCAGGCGAAATTACAGATATCTAAAGTGTTGTAAATTATCGACATATAAATAGGATTTACCATTAGCATGCTTCAAGAGTGTTTGAAGTTTCAACAACGTTTTTTTAGGGATATCCATGGTTGAGTGAACTATTGGCAGATAAATAAGATTTACCGTTGTCATGCTTCAAGAGCATTTAAAGTTACAGTATCATTTTTAAGGTAAACCTATGGTTAAGTGAATTATCAGCAGATAAATAAGATTTAGAATTGTCATGCTTCAAGAGTCTTTAATATTTCAACAGCAGATATGTTGAATTAAGTATGAGAAATTTGACATTTTCAGTGCTTTACTTCCCTTCCTTGATTTTAACTTAACATAAATGTCAAAAAGCCCCCAAAAATTGCTATTTACGTTGAATGGATAAAGTCCGCTTCAAGTTTCTTTAAATGTATTCTCAGAAAAATCTGTTTAACGTTCAACCATAACAACGGCATTTTAATCATAATATAATTATGAGGTAATAATTTTGAATCTTAGTATATTTGCACTATGCATATGTTGCAAATTTGCTGCAGTTAAATTGAGCCATCTTTTCTTTCGAGTTAAATTATTTAGTTTATTAAATTATTAATTATTCAGTCAAATAATTAATCAATTAGTTAATTATTTTTAAATAGTTTATTATTTCTTAATTATTTATTTAGTTTTAATAAATCGAGTTGTATATGCTAATTTTCAATGTTTATTAGTTAAATAATCTTTATTAATTAAGCTGTTAA
Source organism: Parasteatoda tepidariorum (assembly GCF_043381705.1). Classification (NCBI taxonomy): domain Eukaryota; kingdom Metazoa; phylum Arthropoda; class Arachnida; order Araneae; family Theridiidae; genus Parasteatoda; species Parasteatoda tepidariorum. The sequence continues at coordinate 84,345,433 of NC_092204.1, read as the reverse complement.
TTATGATTGCTTTGTTTTCCTAAACAGCAGCGAGAGGTTGATTTTTTTTTTGGAAGCAGTGTAAGGTTGATGTGTTTTAAGATTTGATTTTCAGGATTGACTTTTTTTAATGAAACAGCTGTCAGCAACAAACTTTTTTTACGAAGTCCAACAAGGTTTATAAAGAATTAGCAAATAAAGCTTAGAGCAATGTTAAATTTATCTATGATATTTCATGCGCTATGAGTTTCGCATAACCACACTTGTATGAACAACCCTTTTATATCGAGATTAAGTTTGCCTTAAAAAACAAGGATAGAAAATTCTTCTGTAATCAAGGATGAAACATCATTCCCAAATCAAGAGTAGAAAGCTTTCTCACACTGAGTATAAATTCCCCTCCTTAAAAATTATTTTAGATTTTTTTTATCAGTGAAAACAAGATTTATTGCGCAGGTTTTTATATACTTAGGTGAACGCGTTGGCTTGATCATTAAATTTTCAAGACAAATGAGATGTTTCATTCGAGATGACAAAAAAGCTTACAATAAAAGCTACAAAATGGGATTTTTTTTAGTCAAGTTTTTTTGTATTTCATTTATTTAATCTTCAAGGAAACAAGTTCGGCATTCTAATATTTCTACTATGCTTAAAAAATTAATATTTTGACAACCTTTTTATGCCAACCAAATGAAACCTCAACGTTTGCCGTAAGGTGGCCTGCTACCTGGGTTCTGGTACTCAAGTTTGATTTTTAAAATTATATTGTCCAACTTAGCAATGCACTAATGTTACACCATGATTGAATGATATTATGGGTAAACTCGCTCCAAAATTTCTATCAGTGTAGAATCGGGTTACGTAATACAGTCATTAAAGTGGGATTAAGTGTCATCGTTTTATAATTTATAATCCTCAGCATTCTAATTGAAATATTTGAAATATTAACATCAAATTCTTATCGAAATGCCTTAACAATAGAACATTTTTTTCAAGATTTAAGAAAGAAATTTTAAAAAAAATTAAGATGGATGCTTTTAAAAATCCTAAATCATCTGTACCTCCAAAATTTCCATGATACTTTTTCTGATAGAATGAATTGATGTTAATTTTAAAAAATTACACCTTTGAAACCTAGAACATTGAATAAAAAATAAGCAAGAACAAATCAATTGCAGTAACTTGAATCCTCAAATTAAATAAAAAATTAAATTAGAATTAAATAAAAATTTCAATGATATTACTTTTTCAACTTTTACTAAATATAAAATTCAAAATGTTTAATTAAAAAACTATTTTAGTACATAAGAAACAAACAAAACCAAAAAAAAAATGTAAATAAATTAAATAATTCAAAATAAATAAAAGAATTCAAAATAAATTAAAAAAATAAAGACAGAATTCAAAGTAAATTTAAAATTAATATTTCGAAAACTTATAAGTACTTATATAATTTAATAGTTTTATCTAGTTTGCCAATAATGGAAATATCTGAAGGAAATAGTTTTTAGATTTCTTTTGTTTTGAGTCTTATTTAAAAAGGATTTCTGTTGCTTTTATCTCTATATTTGATCATTAAAAATATAACTTTAGCATTTAAATACGTATTTGAACAATGCTTGTATTCACATCTCGAATGGAAAAATTTGTATGACTTCCTATTTCATTTTTTCCTCATTCATTGATTTTTCTTTTACTTTTAGAAAATTGGGTGGAAATGAAAAAAAAAATTTTTCTGAAATATATTTCGAAAATTGAAAAGAATGCTTTATCGATATCAACTCCACAACTAATTAAAAAAATTATAAAAAGTATATGGATAGATTTAACAATGCACGATTAAAAACATTTAACAAAGTGATCAAATTTGTTTGCTACTCCCATGTACTTTAATCTGATTAATAGATATTTCTATTTCACAAACTGTTTAACCTATTCCTATAACATTTTGAAATTAGTATTTTTAAAAATATATAGTTTAAGTGATGCTAAATATTTTTACATGCTTATTTAACTTAATAAATAAAACAAATATGCAAAAGAGAAAAGAAAATTATTACACAATATTTTTCAGATTCTTGCTAATATTTTGGTTATCAAAATACAAGATTTTTTTTTACAGAGAAAGTACGTTAGTGTAGTGGTAACGTTAGTACAGTAGTAAAAGACTGTGGGTTCGTTCAAGATTTCTACGAGTTTAAATTACTCTAATGCTAATGTTTATCAGCAATGTATGTACAACTGTTAGATTTCATTTAACGGTAAAGCAAGCTGTATATTTTTTTTAAATAAATACTATTTTTAGATCTTCAAGCTATGTAGTGTCCTAAACACTGAACAGAAAGAACGTACTTCAAAATTTACAGTAACCGCATTAAGGTTTTAAAATGAACAATTTTAGCGTTCACGTTGAACCATAACATTAGGTAATTGAGTTTGACACTACTATTATATGCTTTAAAACCATATTAAAGTTGTCACGAATTCAAATGATACTATGCCTTAACACAATTTAGAAATTCCAACAATTTAAGACTTCTTATAAAATCCAGCCACTAAGTTCAGATTTGGAAACGTTAATCTTCAATTTGAATTATAAGAAAAAATTTAATACGAATAAGCATTTATTCTTTGGGACATAGTTCTAAAGGTTTAGGCTCATTAATCAATTTACCATTTTATTTTTTTCAATAACAAAAGGTATTTCTTTAAGTAATTGTAAAATTCATTAGAAATATGTGTGGCAAATAAAGCAGTGAATTTATCCTAGCAGCGTGCTATGCTATTAAAGAACAGTGTATTTTTTGATACACAAAGACTCTATTATCGAAAATTCTGAAGGAAATATATCAAATGTTTCTTGAAAGAGCTGATTGGTTTTCTTATAATGATAACGAGCAAAAATAAAAATCTATCATACCTTGCAACTTTCCTTTCAATCTGAGTTGGGCTGAAAAAATGTTTCAGAAAATGTTTGTTTCAGAAATGTTCCTTTATTATATTAATAACTATTGAACGTGAAGCTGATTCCCCTAAAATTTCGCTCTTAACATGAAAGCTTTAATTATAAAGATACAGCATGAAAGATTTATTATGAAAAATGTTGTGAAAAAATTTATTCTTTTTAAATGATAAGTTTTCGTTTAAATAGGGGTAAATTACGTATGCTTATACATTTGCCAAAAATATTATTTTTAGTAAAGGTTTTCAAATTTTAGGAGAAAATATATTTAAAAAACACGTAGTAACAAAGGTTTACAAATTTCCCCATTCCATGCGCCAATTTTTTTGACATACTAAATAAGATGCAATACGCAATTCGACAAAAGAGAAATATGCAAAGAACAATTGAGTTTTATTAATTGCCCATAAGCTGCAAGTACTCTTAATATTATTGCAGAAAAAACAAGAAAAGAACAACAACAAAAATAAAGACAAAACAAATATATTTAAAAGGATTTTAAACAAAAGAAAAATAAAAATAAAAATTATTGAAAAAATATTAAAAATTTTTTTTTTAAATAAATGATTAAAAATTAGAAAAAGACAAATTAACCAAATTAAATAGTTTCGTTTACAATTAGTGTATAAGTTCTCGTTTTCAAAATTTAATGCACTAATTTTGGCGATTATAATTTCGTGAAATTTGTTGGAAATTGATCGAAAACGAGATTACATAATTTTGTAGTAAATTTATATTTTTCTAATTTTTAATCATTTTTCAAAGTTTTTCTTTAAAGAACTTCTAATCTTTCTCATCCATCCTTTATTTAAAATATTTAAAATACTTTTTTTTGTTTCCTCCTTTATTCGCTATGGATGTCTGTGTTTTTTTCTTGTCTTATTTGTTTAATTATCTTTTGTACATTATTTATGAAGAAAAAAAACTCTTATTTCAATAGACAAAATGCACTGCAAGTAATCACAGAATTCAATCAGCCGCTGGGAGGAGAGTGCTCTGACTTAAAATGAATGCATATTTAAAAAGCAAAATATTTCATTTATCTTACTAGCAACAAAAACTAGTAAAAAATATTAGAACAGAATTATTTACTAAAATTGTAAAATTGGAAATAATGTATACTATAATTAAAATTTTACCGTTCGTAATAACGTAATTACAGTCTCCATAAATGAAACTTTATCGTGTACTGTAAAAAGTAAATCAGTACTGTAAGATATAAACTAATGTAAATTTCAGCGAATATATGATCTATAAAGAATTAAAAAAACATTTTTTGCATTTATTTTCCTAAGTCTCAATTTCTAAGTTCATCAAAATTACTAAAAGGCTGGGCTGCATCCCAATCCCTCTTCCAGTAAATGGTCAAGGCAGTAATAACCATTAAATAATGCTTCTGCAAGTTTTAACTTAGATTAATTCCCAATGCTCCATCGACATGATAAATTTTACGACCGAAATTATCTCTCTGCGTATAGATATGTCTGTTGCTAATGCTGAAGCTAGCAATAACTTTTCGACTTAAATCTTTGCATAAATTAGGCCTTCCAAACCGATCATGAAAAACATACTAATGAATGCATTATCACTGCCATAAAATATACTAATGAAGAGTTTATTGCAAAACAGAATGGAGGAACTGTCTATGTATTTAATCTTCATAATTACGATGCCGATCAGTTTACGACAAAAGTTATTATGAAGTGTAAGCTTTGATAATATCAGTTAAAGAGTTTTAAAAAAATACTCTTTAGATAAACTTGAATATAAGATCACGTTAATCTTATATAAGTTATATAAGCACTTAATATTCATAACTTTGAAGAGCTAAGATAGTGGTTAAATGGAATATAAATTAGAGTACTTTAAAAAGTATAAATATTTCTGGAAATTCTTTAAGGTTTTATCAATTACGTTTAGTCAAACTGATTTCGTGATAGATATAAGTGTATTTTTTGCAATTTTCATGTTTATTTTATAGTAAAAATTCATAGGCGTTGAATTTTAATGCTGTCTTTTAGTTTTGCCGACTTTAACCTTCTGTTATTTATTAGCTCGTAAACTTATTTGGGAAAAAATTAAAAATTTGAAAAAAAAACGTAATATTCACTTAATATTCATAAGCACTTAATATTCATAACTTTGAAGGGCTAAGATAGTGGTTAAATGGAATATAAATTAGAGTACTTTAAAAAGTATAAATATTTCTGGAAATTCTTTAAGGTTTTATCAATTACGTTTACTCAAACTGATTTCGTGATAGATATAAGTGTATTTTTTGCAATTTTTATGTTTATTTTAAAGTAAAAATTCATAGGCGTTGAATTTTAATGCTGTCCTTTAGTTTTGCCGACTTTAACCTTCTGTTATTTATTAGCTCGTAAACTTATTTGGGAGAAAATTAATAATTTGAAAAAAAACGAATACCTACCTTTGAAATTAATAAAACATATAATTTCAGCATTTCTTTTCATTCATCATAACAGACTTAGATAAAAATTGATTTAGTTTATCTGCTTTTTGTTTTACTTTGTATTGCATCTATTGCTCATAGTTTTTATATTTCAGTAATAAAAGTTTATAGGTGAAATTTAAATAAAATATAAAAATTTGCCAAATTCAACCTTGAGTTCGAGATTATAATTTAAGTTTAGAAATAACAAAAAGAAATACTAAAAACTAAGAATAAGAGAAGTATTATCATAATTGTATATTTAATAAGATGCAGCATTTTAGATTATATCTAAAGTATGCCTAACATTTTTTAAGTCTAAGAACTTTTAAGGACTATCTTAAGTCAAACAACTCGGTGTTAATAAAAGTATCTAGAATGATTTTTTAAGAAATTGACAACTTTTTATTTGGTGGTGTTGCAGTAATTGAGTCCGCATTGAGAGCAGTTACCAATTTTGCCTATTTAGTGTACTTTATAAAATTTGAAAATAGCCATCTTAACTATGAATCAATTTGGATTTAAACAAAGTTCCAATACAAGAGTTTATTAATTCAGTACTTCAATTTTTTCGAAGTAGATGAATCATGGATGTTAGTTGCTACTGATACACTGAGAAAAAAGCTATGGTCAACACTACTAGAATACGATAAAATTTACTGTTTCTGACTCTATGGGTATATATCGGTATCTCCTGGTTCTGAACTAAAATTAACAACAAATTATGATTTCAGAATATATGATAAAATTTGGTAATTTCATTATGATACCTTAGAGCATAGCATAGAAACCATTCATTTGGTTAAATTTTCCTTTAAATTATAAATTTCTTTTAAGCTTTATATTTTTTTCAAAATATACTGTGATAAGAACTATAATTTTGAAAAACCAAAATATCTGGTAGCCGTTACCTGAAAAATTACCAAATGAATAGTTTAAATACTGTATATGTTAGTTTTATTAACCAGAATTATGGTTTTTTACTAGTAATGTCAATGCCATACAACGTGGTAATTTTACCAAGATTTTCTTACTCCGTGTAGCATTTGAAACTGTGTTAAACAGCGTTATTTAACCATTTTAACAATGGAAGTATATTTTGTTACAATCGAGTTCATGAGCTTATAATATACCGACTGTTAGCTGAATTCTTTTAGCCAGCCTGAATTGCTTTAAATGGGCTCATGGCCAACCATAAAAATCTTAATGAGGCAAATTATGTATATTGCAGAAAATAAATGATTCGGTGATAATCACATTAGAATTAAATCATCTATAATGAATCTTTAATTATAATAATGATCTAACTCATTCCTTCTAAATGGACACTGTACATCATAATAAATTTTTGTGTAATTTCGGCGAACAATGTTGGTTTTGAATCAGAATTGTCTTCTTATAAATCATGCTCATAAAAGCTTAAAATATTTAACAACTTGTATTAAAAAGAGACGGGATTAAAAAATGAAATAGCCACACATGCATTCAGGTTTTTAGATGAGCCTTTGGCACTAAGCTTGATTTCTTTCTAAATTTACTAAAAAGTCATCTTTTCTTGGTCAAAGAAAAATCAAAAATGGAATCACTCAGATCGCTCATGGATACGCAGCTGAATGCTTGCATGGATGAGACGAAGTACATTATTTCGAGATAATTGGCCACTTTACTTACAAGACTTTAATCATAACTTTTTTTTTAAACAAATGGTTGTGATATTTTGATAATCATTAAAATTTTAGGACCACGTACTCAAGTAATTTTTGTCTTCTTTTATACATTTAGAATATAATTTAGTTGCATACAAGGATTGAGATACATATAAAAAAAATAACTTAATTTCTATTTAGATATTCTTCGCTCAAGTTTTGGGTTTTTTTTTCAAACTTTCATTAGATTTACCCAAAATAAAATACTGTTAGATTATGTATTGAAATATATTAGTAACTTAAAACAGTCACAATATTATTAGGGGTAAAATTTTTCGCTAGTTTTACAGTCATATTTCCGGTTCAGGTTGATAGTATAACGTAGCTGGCTGTGATTATATTAGAGGTGGTTGGAAAAGAAAGACTACGAAGAAAATTATTCTTCCCTAATTAAAAAACTATAGCATACTTTTTATTTAAATTTTAAAGGTATCAGTAGAAAGTGAGGGCATTAAACTCGTATTACTTATACACAAAAAGAATCATATTTAAAAATGAAGCACAGATAGAAAATAGTTTAGAAGAATAGGAAAAGGGTTTCCATATTATTTTATAAATTTATTTGTCATTATTTTTTTCTTTTGAAGATAACATTGCCGTCCCCTATATTGTCCTTTTTTTTCCTTTCAAAATTACATAACTTTATCAACAACTATTTTCACTCTTTTCTCCCTACTTTTCTACATTCTTACCAAATTTTCTACTTCTCTGTCCATTCTATTTTCCTCCAGACTATCACAATTATTTTTTTTTTATTTATTTTCTTTTTTTTTTAAAAAAAACTCTTATTTAAAAGCCCACCCTCATGAAAGTTAAAAACCAATCATTTTAGGTAAAGAGTGAAGATCCGGTCAAAATTAAAATATCGAGAAATTGCAGAAGAGTTTGGCATTCATCATACAACTGTTGGAGATCACATTAAATCTCTTGGATTTGCGTTAAAGCAAAGTGTTTGGGTTCCATATGAATTAACGGAAAATAATTTGTCTGATCGTATAAGAATGTGTTCATCACATCTGATTAGACAGCCGTTTTAGGACAGGCTGGTTACTGGAGATGAAAATTGGATTCTTTACGAGAATATTAAGAGTTAAAAATCTTACTGCAAACCAGGAACATCATCAGCAACAGTTCCAAAACCAAGTATTCATCAACGAAAAGTAATGATTTGTTTGTGGTGGGATAGGAAAGGTCCAGTGTACTACGAGTTGCTGAAACAGGGAAAAACCATCAACGCGGATCTGTACTGCAATCAGCTGAATAAATTGAATGCAGCTATCAAAGAAAAAAGGCCAGCATTGGCGTCCAGAAAAGGAAAAGTGTTCCACCACGATAATGCTCGCCCGCATACTGCAATGGTGACACTATACTTTTCAATTAATCCTAAATTAAAATGAAGAGTTCGACGAACCATCCACATATCGCTAGTCAAAAGTCATCTGAAACCCCTTAATTGGAACTTTTCTTACAGTTTGATAGAAAATATAAAAAAGGGGTGGATCAGCAATTCGTCCCCCAAACAGATGCTCACGTTGTGCAGATGAGGAACAGAAATCCATTTATTTTTAGCTCTCTAAATCCATTTAATTTTAACTCGGTATTATAAGTATGGCATAAAGGTAAATTAATAAGCAATTTTTTTTTAATTTATTTAAACGACTTAAAACTCCTCATGCACCACAAAGTATAGCATGAGGCTTACAGTTGTAAGTAGAAAACAAAAGGAGAAAAATTTACAAATTTACATTAAAAACAAAATTCCGCAAGGCCGCAAGACTTTCAATACTTCTAATAATAAGCAATTGAACTAAAATAAATATTAAATTAAGCAAGTTAAAATAAAATATAAATTTAATTACAATGCAATGAAAGATATCATAATAGTACATACAAATGTAGATCATCACTTTGTCAGTTTAGGTCAAATTTAATTCAAGTAGTATTTAAAATAAAATATTCACATACTCTAACTCCTTTCACAACAAGTTAGACACATAATATTTCACGCATTCATTCCCAATCTGGTATCAGAAGAAGTATTACCAGCATAGCACATTTATCTCAATTGTATATGCATATTTAAGAGCTGAAGGCATAACATTTTAATATTATCACGTTAAATTATTCTATAATCAGGTGACACTCGCAACTTTGTTTCAACTTTAAATTCTATAGAACCTTGACATCCTTATGTAGCCATGATTTATTTAAAGAAGCAAAATTAATATGTCAAAGCAAAACGTTTAGCAGCATTGTTAAATTTATGATAATAGTGAGGACATATCTATAAACTTAACAAGACAGTAATGCTAATCAGGCTTTAAAAGAATATTTCAACAAGTCATGTGTTCTGTCAGGGAAGGAGTGTTTTATGATAGTAGAGCATGAATTGTAATAAAAATTTAAACCTTCTGGTTGTTACATGATTTTAAACAAACCACAAAAAGATGTGTCGCAAGGTTATAGGATTAGGCGTATTGTGGTATAAACGTTTTTCAAATTTGAAACAAAACCTTAGATAATATTATTTATGTGATATATTTCAAAAGTAATGTTTAATTTAGTTTAAAAGTAGTATTTAATTAATGTAATTTAAAATTAACATTTATTTAATTGTTTAAATGAATTAACTTTGACCGAAATATAACAATGCGTTAGGCATTTTAAATATTTTTATTATTTATCAAAAGTATTTTTATTATTTATATAATATGTATGATAGTATGTGTGAAAATTTTCATTCGAGAAAGAAACTACTGTATTTAACTGCGTAAGAAATATTTCAAATTTAGCAAATATTTTCCGCATTGTCTTATGAGAAAAAATATTTTAATCAAATCTTGTCTCTGATCACTAAATAATAAACATAATAAGCGAGTTTTTATTTGGGAAGTAAATGATCATATTTATCTGTTTTAAAAGTATCTTAAATTTAGATATACTTCCCAAATTATTCGGTTAAAGAAATTATATAAATCAAAACATTACATATTATTACTGAATAATTAATATATGAGAACCATGTGCAAATTTAATTTGAGAAGGGTATAATCATATTTATATGTGGTAAAAACATTTGATATTTAACAAATTCGCTCCGAATAATTTGGAGAGAAAAATTAGATAAATGAAAGATAGATTAACGATAAATAATATGGGAAACAAGCTCAAATTTTTATTTGAAAAGGGAATCATTGTATTTATCTATAAATCTGTAATATAGTGAGAAAGAATTTACTTTTCATTTTTGCATTTTTGACTTAATGTCTGGTGTTAAGGACAAGATCTTTGAAAACCACAATTTCTGGTAACATTAATTACCACATGAATAGAAAAATTATAAAATGAGCAGTTAAAATACCGTATATTTTGTTTTTATAAAAAAAAAAAATTTGCCTGAAAATTCATTGCCATACTGTCCTGTAATTTTACCAGAAATTTTCTAGGTGAAAAATCATCTCATTACATTAAATACTTTCAGCATTCTTTTATGAGAAAAATTATGATGATCAAAATATTATTTAATATATTAATAGCTTTCGAATTCCTGTAACTTCTTCCTATTTGGTAATTTAGTTTTTTTTCGTATTAAATTTTATTTATTGATCAATTTCAGTAATTAATTAACTTCATTTAATCTATTTTCAAGTTATATTCATATCCCATTAACAGGACATAACAAAGAAATAATTGCATATCGCGGTAAACAGTTCGGCAGTTAAAAAGTGCTCTCTTATCTTCATCTTTTCTCTTAATACAAAAGCAAACCACTGTCTTAACTTCATAACTTTGAGAGTAATACTTAAAAGGGAGTATAAAACACAAGAAAGTTATTTAAAACTTTAAAATTCTAGAAAAACAAAGAATAGTTATAAATTAAAGTAAAAATTAATGCGTTAATTTCTCAAATGTGCCAATATTCAGCACTACTGATATTGGCTGAAGCTGAAAATGCTGAAAATATTACTTCAGGCAGCGGTTGCCGATTTATTTCGGCAGTGGTACCCTAAATGATCGATCTACTTTTGATGGAACCCCGAAACTTAATGAATTAATGTTTTAGAAAATGTTTTTCATTAAGTCGTTTCGTCAATATAAAATTGGATTTATATTGAGAAAATTGGATTATACGTCAAACAGTAGAATTCACTGGCCTTAAGCAGTATTTAGTATAGTTCTTAATTAGATTTTAATGCATACAAAAATTAAAAATGAATGAGTTGAAATACTGTTGCTATTAACATAAAAAAGAAAAAGGAAGGAAATAAACGTCGAGGAATGGTTACCAAATAATCATATTTCTTCATTGTTGAATTTGCTTTATTTTTATTCAATGCGAAATACTAACGGAATTTTTCCTAATTGCATACATATCTTATTCATAATTAATTCACTATATTGTTATCAGAAGAAAAAAAACTTTAAATTTCTTCTTCAAAAGCATTTGAATTACTTAATTTTGTAAAAGTAACAGGAACATTGAATAAATAATAGTTTATTAATTGGAACTAAATTTAATCACAGATTTCTAAAATAATAACCAGTTTAAAAAAATTCAAAACTCTCGAACCCAATAATCCTTCTGCGGATCCTTAGGGTTCCATGAAAAACCATTTGGCAACAGCTGACTCAAGGTGTAAGCTTAAAGATTCTACTTTAGATTGTCTAATTTTCGGAACTATAGATGGCGCTTCCAAAAATATTAATTATAGTGATGAGTGACAGGATTTATAGCATCATCAGCAACAAAATAAGAAAGTTTAAGGTAGCCAACTGTCCTGTCAGAAAATAATGATGAAAATTGAGGAGTGGCTCAATAAATATATATGCACTTTGTCAGGGACAAAAATGACTTAAATCTTTCGTACAATATTTATGTGTAATCTGTTCTTAATAAGATCATAAAAAATCTAAGCTTATCAACAAGGTGTTATTTTAGCAAGATTATTGGTGCATCACATAGCTTATTAATAGGCGGTTTAATTTAGACTTATTAGAACTAATCTTTCACTTATAAAAGGTAATAGGATGGGAGATATACCTACCTTGAATGAGGGTAAGAATTATTACGTTGTTCTTTAACTTTTTACTTCATTCTTATGTTTATTTTTATTACTTAATTTTAAAAGGAAAACTGTTTTTTGCGAAATACTAAGGGATTTCAGTTTTTCCGTTATTTTTTATGCCAAAAATTTAACGGCCAGTTCAATATTGTCTATCAATAATTTATTAGTAAATTTAAATTTTCATATATGTGTTTATTGTTTTATATTTTATAGCAGTCGTTGAACAGACGAACAAATTTTTGAATTTTGAGCTCCGTAGCTTTCGAATTTTAGATTCAATCCAGGAGATGAGGGATTTCCTGGATCAAGTGGAGAAATTTACCTACGCAGAGGAGTTTTCATGGAACTTGCCCGCATTCGCGTTACATGGAGAGCGAAACCTTATCCCGATAACTTACCACGGTTAGCCTGATGGTAAGGGGACTCATGATCTTTCTACCACGGGGGATATTTTACGTTAACACTGTGATGGATACGAATTTATAACAACCAGCCATCCGTGGGATTTGAGCCCGGTTGCGATTTTCCAATCTAATGGATTTTAACTATCCGCTCCTCAGCTAAGCATTTTTTTTAAATAAAAAAGTAACTTGATTCTTAATATTATTTTAGTTCAGGTAACCAATTCTTAGGAAAATAAAATCTTTTATAATTGGGACCAACTGTAACCGAGATTAAGTCCCCCAAAAAAGAGACAGAGTCGTCTAACGGCTCTGGATTCTAAACTAGCCACCTAGAACACCTCATTGGGAGGCTAGCGCTTTTTCCTCTAAACCACCACTTCATGAAAAGTGTTTAATAATCAAATTGCAACGCAGTTTCATGTTTTCGAAATCAGAATTAGTGTTGAAATGCTTCATAACCTATTAATAGGTAGTTTAATTTAACTTCATTGACACAAATCTTCTGTTTATAAAAGATAATGTGTTGAGGGAAAAATACCCAGAGATTGATAATTTTATATGCAGCTTCTTACTTTATAACGTTTACTTACTTTATACCGTTTACTTCTTACTTTACTTAGCAGTTTTAATTTTTTTTTAAAAAGTTGATGAGGGCGAGAGACTACAGATTTTTATTTCTTATTTATTTATTTGTTTGTTTTTTAAAATTATTTTTGTTACCGAAAATCCGTTGTAGAGAACGATATTGTTACCGGTTTATAAACTGCAATTTTTTTAAAAATACATTTATTGTCATTAAAATAGTCAAGCAGTTTCGGGTTTTTAAAATCCCAATCCAAACAAGCATTTATACATTTCAGCCTATTAATGTGACGCTGAATTTGCGTTGAGTTTAATCTTATTAACACAAATCTTCCATTTTTAAAATCTGATGATGTAAAGGTAATAATTTTCCTGAATGAGGCTAAAATTTATTGTGTTGTTCTCTAACTTCTCGCCTTATCTAATATTTTTACATTTATTTTGTTTATTTTTTGGAAAGTAAATTAATTTATAAGTAATAAAATTTGCACCATGAGGGTGGACGATCAAATTTTTCTATTTTCTATTTAGTTATTTCCTTATTTTGAGCTAAACATTCAACGGACAGTTCAGTCGTATGTCTCCAATTTTGTTTTTCTTCCCGTCTATTTGCGCATAAAAAATTTTGAACATATTAAAAACAGAGCTAGAAAAATTTTAAACTCTTCTGTTATATTACCCTTAACGAATATAGCTATTTCAAAACACCATAGAGACCGAAAATATTATTATTCTTAAATTTTAAAACGCAGTAAACTATTTTTTTCTCAATTACATATCTCAATATAAATTAACAAGAAAACTCTCTCAAGAATTTGCATTTTTTTTATAAATATGGTCAGTGTTTAGTACGTGCTCTGTTTTCTCTATTCAACTTTCTCATGTAAGTGGTCAATCATCTACCGGTGCTTATCTGATAGACTTATTATGTATAGAACATGCATTAATTTTGTATAAAATAGCTTAATGCTCTACCACTTAGGTATTCTGTTGAAGTTCTCAAGGATACGCTCTTTTTGAGAATTTCTTTTTTATAGTCATTTAGTCGTTTTGAAAGAAATATTTCACTTTTTTTTCAAGTCTTGTGCAATTGAGAGATGAATATTGATTTTCAAAACGTTGTTTATTTTTTTAATTGTTCCTGCGTGCTTATTAAATCTAGTTTTAAACAATATAAGTGTTAAGGCCTAATTTAAAGTAGAGTAAAAGTAAATTTTAGATCTGATGCGAAAAATAAAGTTCAACATAGCGAAAAACATTTTTAATACACTCCTCTTTGTAGGTGATAAAAATTATATGATCATGCGCGTCAGTGGAAGCTGATGAAAGCGAGATAGCTATAACATAAATATCGACCCAAATGGATTAGTGTCGTTCTACCTTTTCAAAGTTGAATCAAATTATACTGAATTCGATATGATAAGATTATATGTTTAGAAGTTATAATGGTTTTGTGCATAAAAAAATAAATATTTAACCTCCACTTTTCAAGCATATGACATGACTATCTAAACACGCGAAGTAAAGTTTTTTATGCATACGTTGAATCGAATGAGATTAAACTCAAGTTGATGAAACAAGTTGTACAAAAGTTTCTAGGATTTCTGCATATGAAAATTAGTCATTGCCTGTTTATGTTTGCACTTTTTACTATCATTGCTACAGATAGCAGTGCTAGAGAAGTAAGGCATTGTTTCTTAAGTATTTCATGCTATATTGAAAGAAATTAAATCCGAATCTACTGGATAAATAGTTTAGAACATAACTGTAGAAAGGCTGACTTTAAAGTAAGTAAGAGTATTGAATTTATTTGCCTAAATAGCATTTTCAGATATACAAGTAAGCAGTAGTCAAACATTACTTTTTTGTGAATAAAAGCGTTCTAACCTCTTAAGTATAAGTTTTTCTATCTTGAATTCTATATCATTCGATTCTGCATGAAAATGCTTTAAACACACTTTACTTTGGAAAATACATTTTTAAAAGAAATTCATTTCTTAAAATGCATTTGTTATGCTTTGGATACACTGAATGCTTTGGATACACTGAATTAATTTTCTAAATAGCACTTTTAGGTATATAAATCATGTGCTTGTCAAACATTATTTTTCGCTTATAAACCTTCTAACTATTCATATATACTTTAACTTCTTAACTAGCCTTAGCATTTTGAATGCGATCCCATTCAATTCAGAGTAAAAGATGGAAAACATACCTCATTTGTCTAGATATCAATATTTTGGTTAGTAGCCCTACTTTCCCTTTTTCCCTCCAACAAGACCTAATATGCGAGGTCGAGTAATTCATAATTACTTACAGGTACAGCACTTAACAGTATACCATTGGTCAGAACTATTTTTATGATGCCTTGGTTTTGAAAATATTTAAGTAATCATTATTATGCAAAACCCGTTTGTTATTCGGAGTTATTATGAGATCAATCGAGGTTTTTTTGACATTACTATTTGGGTTTTACATACGTATAATTAATATTTTAATCTTACTGAGGCATAATAACCACGATAAATTTATTTGTTTTTAATAAAAATATGTTAGTTCTAAATATCTTGCAAATAAACTCTTCTTACATTTAACCATGCAGGTGTGAGAAAAAGCATAAAAATTTACGATGAAAAGTGCTGACATGCAATAAAATATAATTTTCCAAGATTTAAGATTAATAAAAAAAGAGGCATAATATGAACAGAGTTGGCTCTATCAATCATTAACAATGTTGAGTTAAATAAAAAATGCCGAGTTAGTAGTCAATCAGGATCATTGATTAATTACATATCATGTTTTACGCTATACTACAACGACAAGAAAAAAACCTATGATCATTTTTCTTTTTAACTTCTTTTTATACTAAGATAAGAAAAGCAGCCGTACAATCAATCTTTTTTTTTTTTTAAACTGGAAATATCCATTTTAGATTTTGTTTAAAGATTGCGATAGAAGATAAAAAAAATAAACCTTAGCTTAAATTACCTTATTTTGTCATTTATGTGATTTGTCAACAAGTTTATAACCTCTAAATCGAAAGTATCACTGCCATTAGTTCACTGGCGTAACATGCACAATGAATGATTTCTAGAGTTTCGTATTTATATCATTTGCCGTCACTAGACATTTATTTATATCACGTATTATTTAAGGGAAACAACTGATACAAATTTTCTTCCTTTCTAAGATTACATAAAATATATTATGTATCCAAGTTGTTTTCTTTCATTTATGCTTTAAATTTATAGAAGTTTATATGACTTTATGTATTTAGATGGAAATTTGAGATAAGGGTTTTGAACGAATATCCCAGCAGCGATGAAACACCCATTAATATTTTATTGTCCACTAAACTAGCGGATCCCAATTTTTTTTTTTTTGCGTGTGGAACCCTAAGTGATAAACCCTCGTGTGGCGGAACCTTTACATTATAATTAAGTTCATTAGCAGTTGTGAATTTACAAACCAACTGAAGACTACTAAATATTAAGGACTTCTGAAAGACAATTGGGAGTTTATTAATCAAATAAGAACTGTTTTATTTTTGAAATTCTTAATAAGAGTGTTGAATTTTTTCATCGTTTTATCATTAATAATCTTAAATTACGTTTCATGTCCGACAGTTGAATTCGTAATCTAGTCTAGTTGTTTTTGGTCTATAATTATAAGCTGAAATTGTATGAAAAAAGTCGAATTATTGTATTCGTTGAAATGAAAACTTAAAAGGATTTATATAAAAGTTGAAAATGGTTCTTAGGGAAACACATTACTTAACTAACGAATTTAGTTATTTCATATTGATTTGATGGGAAAATTGCGTTTGGAAATACTAATGCAATTTTTTAAAGATGCATATCTTTACAATAATTTATTCAATACAATGTTACTGGAAAAATAATAATTAAAAAAATATTTGCTATTTCTTTTCCATTTTCAATTTATTTTTAAATAATTTCGTAAACACATTCGAAATAAAGTAAATTATATCTTATTGATTGGATGTAAATATAATTATAGTCTTAAGAAATCTTTACAGAAACTGTTTGAAAAAGTCCTAACTCCAAGGACCCTATTTACGAAAAGCTTCTCTTAATTATTTCTTTCCAGAAATTAAAAAAAAAGCTATAAAATAATGATAATTTCAGATGAAAATTAGTAGGTCAAAATTCCTAGTTATGTTAATAGGGATTTTTATAGTGACCTGCCAATAATATTTTAGTGTCCCTATGAGCTAACTTACTCACTTTGAAACAGCAGTTTGATAAAAAATTAAAAAATGCTAGAAAATGACAATTATTTCGGATGATAATTAAGAGTGCAAAACCGTGACTAACGCTATTTGAGGTCCTTAACTTGTGCCCTGCAGGTTACTAATTACTCATCTATATTGTACTGTCCTCGTAAACTATATCCTTCAGTATAAAACAATAGTTCGACAAAAAACTAAAAAAAGACTACAGAATGACAATCACTCCAAATGATAACTAAGGGCGCAAAAATATTTGCTGCTTATAATTGGGGTTTTCAACTCGTGTCTTACGTGCCACTAGTAACCTAAGAACGACGCATGTTTTAGATATGCTTTAAACTATTTATTCAGTATTAAATAGTAATGCGAAAAAAAAAGAAAAAGCCTGTAAAATCATGGTTAGGTCAGATGATAATTGGTAGAGCAAAATACTTGGCTGATGTTAATAGAGGTCAACTCTTTCTCTCGGGCTACTGAAGTCCAACTTAATGATATTTTAATGCCCCGACAAGATAGGAAATTTAAGTGCATCTTATCACCGAAAATAATGGAAACTAATTTTCCTCTAAGTAGTGCAGCGCCAACTGCAGTTATTGGCGTAGTAAATTACTAAAAAATTTCTTTACATTATTCCGTATAAAGTAGCCGCCGCCATTTTTTGTTTTCTGTAACGCAAATATTTATAACTGCAGATGGATAAGAAACGCATAAGAGATAGTAATGTTATTTTCTACGTAACAATAAAAAGTAAGAATCCTTAATTTAGTATGCATCGAAAAAAAATTAGTTTGCTAATGCTTTATTACATGAACGTATCGCACAGAGAATATCAAGGCGAGTTTGAGCTTGATTTAACAGTAAAGAAGCGGATAGAAGTTGTACATTATAAAATTATTTAATACAGTTAACAGAGACTTAAAAACTATAACGTTAGTATCCTTATTACACAACTAAAAAAAACATGCATATTTTAAGGGCAAACTTTGGCTTCATTAAATGTATAGAAGAATTGAAGACGACTACAAGCTCTGTCTCTAACAATCTGCAGACATTATCTTCAAATGTAAACAATCTGTAGACGATAACAATAGTGTTCCAAGACTGGTGTTTTCCGAAAGCGACACGTTGTGTGAAAGCGACACGTTGTGTCCTGCTATAAGAATTATATCTTGAAAGTTTGAAATTGAAAGCTTGTTTTAGTGTTAATTTGAAAAAGAAAAAAAAAATGGGTAGTTCAACACCAAAGTAAGAGAGATTGCATCCTGCAATTTTTACAGTGCATTAACAATCTCGCTGAGTTCTAAACAATAGTTTGATAAGAAATAGTGTAAAGACTAGTGTAAAGATAAATAGTGTGAAGACTGACAATTATTTCCATTGATATCTAGAAGTGCAAAACTCGTTGCGAATACTAATAAGCGTGATACATTCGCGTCTCACTGGCCCCCACTGACCCGCTAAAGTTATTTTATTATCCCCCTTTTAACTATCTCTTTCAGTTTGAAACAACAGTTAAATTAAAAAATGAAACTACTATAAAAAGCCAATTATTCTAGATGATAAATAGTAATGCGAAGTTTACGGCTGATGCTAATAAAAAATACTGTCAAATTAGCCAGTTTAACGTGTTTTATTAATACTAAGGTGACAAGCTCTTAAAAAACTGGTTTCAAAATTTCTAAAAGAACATTTGAATACATTTACATACTTCACATAAAAAAAAATCTGTTAGAAAATACCTGCTAGGGATCACTGCTCTAAGATTACTGATTTTAAAAAATAAATCAGTTAGGTTTCAAATACTCGTATAGAAATTTTACTACTAGTTTATTATAGATTCTTGAGGACACCGATCAGCTTAATTGAAACCAAAATGTTAAAACACAAAATAGTCCAACTCGCCAATGAACAGAAACTCGAATTCAAGGGTGCGTTAACAGATCAGGATTCGGGGGACACTCTGGGAGTTACCCCGATAATTATTCTGCATATATATATATATATATATATATATATATATATATATATATAAAATATANAGATAAAAAATTTTCTTAAATTTTTAAAATTAGTTGCTAAGTTCGTGAACATATTGTGCTACTGACTGCAAAAGCAAGTAAATTAAATTATCAGTTGCATGCTAAACCATTCCAGCTGAAATAATCTGATGAGTGTGCCTGTTAATCTTGTCCTTAGACTGCTCCATGTTGTTACTGAAATTATTGATATCTAATAAAAACTATATATTAGGGAGACCGAAAAGTAATGTCGTTCCGGCGTATTAAATATGCTTTAGTCTTAAAAACCAATTCGTTTTTTTCGATGCATTTCGATTCATTTTCGATCCGGCATTGAAAGGTTGTTGCTAATGAGGGTGAATACATTATTGATTAAAGATAAAATCTTGATAACCAATATGAAATGCACCGAAACGACATATATATATAAATAATTGAACATCATTTTCATAAAACAAAAGGTTTGGAATTCAAAAATAGTCTAGATTTAATAACACAAAGAAACATATTAAATGCCTCCTTTAACAGGAAATAACATGAGAAAATTATTACTTGTTTTTGACATTTAATCAACAATTTACGTTCAACAAAGCTCCCTAAATGAGCTTTTTAAAAGGTGAAAACTTATCATTAATAAGATGAATGCTACAGGAGTTTATCCTATTTGCGATATACTGATTTACTTGGTGTATGTTGCATACACCAATTAAGTGAAACTTATATACTTTTTTAATTTTTTTTTTTTGTTACAAGAGGCATAGTTTCACAAAAAAGTGCTTAATTTTTGTAAATATATGATAAATAAATTCAAGAATATTTGCTTTTAGATCTTTCTATATTTTTCAAACTTAATTTTAAGTAATTAAAATAAATTACGAGAAATCAAATCTGTCTAGTGTATGCATTTGCTTTAAAGGCATCTAGAAAGCGCAAGACATGATAGTTACTGCTATCTTAAACTGATTTGTTTAAATTAGCAGGGTTAACTTTGTAATGAGAATACAAATCTGCATATTTATTTGTAACATTAAATAGATGCTTTCATGGTTGATGGTGGGACTCAATCCCACTACCTCTACGCTTCTATTTTTGAACAGCCCTGATGAGTAACAGTTTAGCTGCTAATTTAGTTCAGCCTATTCCAGGCCTTTGTATATTTACAAATTCACATTTGTTTAGGATTTTAAGCGTTGGTAGATGTTAGTTTAAGTTTAAATAATAGGAACCAAACAACGATAAACACTTTTCACAAGTTTTTACTAAATCAAATAGAGTTTATAAAACTGAGCATTTTTGCGTCATCCAAATTATACTAGTACAGTTATTAATTACAGACATTTTAGTTAAAATTACCATATTTGTACACATTTACTACCAAATAACAAATAGCATTGTAATAAAACCACATTTCCATTGTTAATTTTGCAAAATTCACCCCCAAAGCACCTCAGTAAAAATTACGGTGCATTTTAGTGTTTTCCTACAGGCAGAGATGTGATACATTTTACCATATTCTGGTAGTTTTGATCATACTTTTTCTAACTGTTCTGAGCACAAAATAAGAAGAATCGAACACCCTGAATAAGTTTTGATCTGATGATCAGCTTTTCATGTAGGACTCTTCTTCATGTAGGATCTTAAGATCCATCCCGCAGTATTTTAATAGCTCGAAAATCTCAACTAAAATTTTGCAATTAATAAGTGCAGAAAATAGTTTAAGCTACTAAGTCAGATATACAAATTTACTTCTGAAAAACCTTACATTTTTTAACTGATATTGACGAATCTTCCAAGTAAATCCGAGGACATATAGTAAGAGAAAGTATTTGTTTGTGAGATTTTGGAATGCTAAAAACAATTGGAATCCTCTTCATCATGTAGAATCTTAAAATCCATCACGTAGTATCTTAATGGCGCTAGAGCCTAACCCTAAATTTGCTTATTAATTAGTCCAGAAAATATTTTAAGCTAGAAAGTCAGGTGCAAAAATTTACTTCTTCTGAATGACCACATATTTTTTAATGGATATTGACGAATTTTTCAACTATATATGAGGACATATAGAATGGATTTGTAAGAGAAAATATTCGTTTACGAAGCTTTGGAATCCTCTCCGTCATTTAGAATCTTCAGATCCATCACGTAGTATCCTAATGCCGTAGTATCCTAAACAACAAAGTCAGACACAAAAATATACTTCTTCTGAATAACCTTATATTTTTGATGAATTTCGGCAAAATTTTTAAGTATATCAGAAGGGATATAGAGTGAATTTGTAAGAAAAAATATTTGCTAATGAAGTTTTGGAATACTAAAAGCAATTAGAATCCTCTCCATCAGGCAGTTTCTCATTTGTTCGAGATACTACCTTAAATTTGCTAATTAATTAGAGCAAAAACTATATTTTAAGCAATAAAAGTCAGAAACAAAAACATACTTCTTCTAAATTACCTGATATTTTTGATAGATTTAGACGAATTTTTCAAGCATACCAGAGGAGATATAGAGTGAATTTGTAAGAAAAAATATTAGCTTGGGAAGTTATGGAATCCCAAAAATACTTCTAATGCAAAAAGAAGAACACATTTTTAATCATTAAAAACTTAATTTTAATACGATTTAAAAACCGAAATGTGTGATTTTTGGTAGAAGTAATCTTTTTATATAATCTTTGAAGTAACTTTATTAACTTCGACATTTCATCCGATATTTAAAAAATAATCAAACATTTATGAGAAACATAGTATTTTTAGAATGATTATAGTAATCTATCTGTGTCTGTGAAAATCGTGACTATTAAAAGTTCATTAATTAACGAAATATGTAATCATAATTTTTTTGTGTACGTGCATTAAAGTTATTTATAACGTAGGATTGGTTGGAATTTCATTTATTATTTGAGGCAATGAAAGGTGTATTATTAAGTACGTAAACCGACACTATGTTTTTTCTCACATTATTTTTTAATCGAGATGAGTTCTCTATTTATATCAAATAATTATGCAAAAATTTACCATTAAAATGATTAATGATGATTTGTCTAGTTTGCATAAAAGAAAAAAAAAACAGTGAGCAAAGTATTATACACACCTAGTAAGGCAGAAACAAGTTAATCGTAATTTTGACCACAAGGACGAATGGGAAGAAAAAGTTTATTATTTACTGCGTTTGACACAATATGATTTTTTATTCAAACTTTAATTGAATCAAAAGTGAGGTTTTAATTAACTAACAACGTAGCACAAATCTATACTTATCAGTCTTAAGTTTACAAATAGAAGTATTCAATACCATTAGCATTATATAAATTATATGTAATCAAAACGAAATTATTTCAGTCTTCATGTTTAATTTATATGGTGTACAGTACGCAAAAAAACAAACAGGCCACCCGGAATAGCTTTTGATTTTAATGATCTTCAAGTTCGGAAGTTTGAGAGGGTGACTTCATATATGCAAATAAATTAGCGCAGACGCTGTTTTAAGTTAGAAAATGAAACACAAAAACGTTCTTTCTCTGATCTTTTCTTCGAAGGATACTGATTTCTGATATCCAAATTATAGGGAGTAGCCACAATCTGGGAAGGATGGCCTCGATAGCATGGTCAGAAGGTGCCATTTCAAAGTTTGGTCCCCTTAACGCTAATTTTACTTTATGTGTATTTCGCCAATCCACAATAACTTTTTAAGCAAACTGAGAAATTTTTGCAAACAATTATTAAATTTGTTTATTCAAAGATAATTCCATTCAAAAAATGACTTAAATAAGCATTTATTATTTTTATTCCAATATTTAATAAGAGTAGAAAAAAACTTGAATTGTATTCAATTTTTTTAATCATTTTGATGAAAGTAATTTTATATAGCAAAATATAAAATTAGGGACAAAAGGATGGAATAGTTTCCGTAAAATAGAATTTTAAAAATACGATTTTTTTTCTTTATCGATACCCCATTACCAACGTGGCAATATAAAAAATTACCAAGCTTTTTGGTACATCGAGCCATAAACAAATGTACCACATTCTGTTTATTTATTTCTCAGTGCATAACTAAGTGCAATCACTGACAAAAGTGATGAAGGTAAATAAAATTTATCTCACTGAAATATATTTTTCCTAATATATTATTATACTAAAAGATAAAAATGCATTTCTGTTAAAATATCGAATATGGAATAAGCATTGACATCAACAGTATTGTTAAAAGGAAAATTTGTTTTCAAATAATGATAAAACCGATACGTTTTTAAGAAACTAATCATCTTGATATTTTCTCGTACATCTACACAACCATGAGCATTCAACTACGAGAACTATTTTGCAACAATTTAATTCTCAGTAAAAATACGTAAATGCATAAATAATTCGGAAAATATCTATTTTTTTTTCTCAGAAATTATTTATGAATTCTGATTTAAAAAAAAATACTGTCTGTCATACTTCCGAATATCAATAAATACTTGTCAATGAATCTTCAGTCACAGTAGCATAATTGCATTAATAATGTCCGAATAAATTAATATATTTATTCAAAAGATTAATTAATGCCTAGGTTTAAAATATTTTTGCATGAAATACTGTTATAAAAATTATATGCGAATAACTGGAGGCTGGGCAGACAAGCCTTTTGTTAATTGATTTTAATTAGACATTAAGTCACGCACATACATTGCATATTTTATGGCATAAATAATGGTACAATTACTTAATAAAATATTCTATTAACTTATTTTGCCTGAAGACGAAATTAGTAAATATTAAAGCAAATAATAAAAGCTTTGAAAATATACAGCAAATTAATTCATTGAATTTCGTGGAAATCTTTATTTTCTGAAAGATTTCTTTTGTTTATCAGTTAAATTAACTCCTTTTAATTTTATGTTTATTTAAGAATAAAAACAATTAGTGTGAATGAAATATTAAAAAAAACTAAATGTCTGTGTGATCGTTGATATCATGATTTCCCCTGGAGATAATTTAGAATTTTAGAATAATAATGTTGCATATTATAATTTTTAACTGGTTGTTAAACCACAAATAAAACTTTAAATGTCAGGGTTTATTATTCTATTAGGGAAAACTACATCTAATTCCATGTAAAAAAACTTCTACAACGGAAACTGTATTTAATCGACTACTCATAGTTTAAATCAAATCTCTCAAAAATCACAAACGTTATCTTATAAAAGACAGTGTGTTTAAAAAACGTTATTGTTAAAGCTATTGTTTATGTTTTATTGTTTATGTTTTATAACATTATACATATTTAATGGTAAGTTTTTACGGTGGTGAAAAAGGTATTACATCATAATACAAATTTTCACAGATTCTTAAACTTATATTTGAAGTACCAAAAAAAAAACTTTAATTTCTCTAATACTAAAAATCCTTTCAAATAAAATACGTGAATGTATAAAATAATCCAAGTAATATGTTTGAGTAACATAATGCATTTTAAACTTTGAAAGTCGAGGTAAGCGACACTGTTTTTTACTTGTTGTGTATACAGCAGGTACTGATATTTTCCTTCATACGATCTGACAATGTAAAAATGTTTCAGTTTACATATTGTCGCCTAACTAGGTTTTGAATTTTATTTTATCAACTCATCGTGTAGAGATAGTTCTGGAGTATGACCTGGCAATGCAAATAAGCTGTTGTTCAAACAATGCCGCATACGCTTACAATTATTCCTCCAAGAAATTATTTTGTAACGAATAACTGATGATATCGTTTTAAAATCAAGTTGTCGGAGAAATCATTCAGTTCAAGTTCGAATCTTGGTCAGTTTTTATAATTCTTCCGGCTCACCACACTGATTGCAATGCTAATGTAAAGCATCCACAATAGTACTCGGATGACGGGTTAGAGTCTTTGCTGACGGACTAACCCTGAAGAGGTTTTTATGTTTTTTTCTTTCCGTATAACGCAAATGTGTGTTGATTTTACTAAAAATAAACTGACCGAAGGATATAGCTTGTCCGAATGCTTGATCCAATAGTGCTTGAATTGGTCCCAAAAGTACAAGACTGTACAGATTAGATTATTGGTATCCAATATAGATCAATACCAACAGTCTAATATGGATCGTTAGTGTATAGATCGTCAAATCCAAAATTAAAGAAAATAAAATGTTACGCTAAGTTTTAACAATATTTAGTTTATTTTATTAAATGGAACTAGTTTAGAAAGTAACTCTACGATGATCAGATAATTTGTCTATCGAATATATTTGTTACGGGAACCTGTTTGCCTTAGTCGCATAACGCAATGCCAATCACCTTACAATTGAATTTGCGTTTGGGAACCTCAAGATAAGATTAAATTACCAAAATTCAATACATCCCTATCTTTATAATATAGTGCTGTGACTGGGTACCTGTTACATATAATAGGTCTCTAGTTACAGTTAAAATTAATGCTTTCAGTATCACAATATCTACTTTCCCTCAGTTGGAAAAAACAATGATAAAAAAGTATAACATTTCAATCAGTTCTAAATTCCACATTTCCAGAACTTTATTCTTTATGCGACTGCATAATATTATCAATCTTATTACATTTAAATCATGTTGATACGTTTCTAAGTTGAAATTAGTCTACAATGAAGCCTTGGTACGAAAAAGCATCAGTTCAAATTGCACGTATATATCTTTGTGTCATAAATTTTATCCCCATGAATAGCTTACATAATTGTGCTACTTAGATGAAAAAAAGTTTACGATTCAAGATATCATTAAATTACCAAAACTCAACACATTCCCATTTTTGTAATAATGCACTATGATTGGTTAGCAGTTACACATAATTGGACTGTAGTTCAAGTTAAAAATATTGCATTCAACATCACAATATCTACTTTCCCTTAGTTGGATGTACAAATCTATTATAAGTTACACGTAACTTGTCTCAATGAAAAACCTGAACAATTATAAAAGGAAATTAAAACGTTTTCCCCAGTTCTAAATTCTTTAACATCTCCATTTCCAGAATTTTTTTTTCCTTTTTACCACATGCTTTCTATCATTAATTTTAACAAATATTTAAATCATGCTGATACATATCTAAGTTGAAATCAGTTTTCAAAACAGCCTTGTAAGAAAAAGCATCAGTTAAAATTGCACGTATATATCTATGCGTCATAAATTTTATCCCCATGAACAGCTGACATAATTGTACAACTTAAGACGAATAAAAAGTTTACTACTGCCGACCACAAAATAAGAAAGCCAGACTATCATGCAGAACCCTGCGGCTAACCTTTATTTTGTTCGCCAACAAGTTAACGCAGACTTAAAGTCAATTCATTTTCCTCTTCAGGAAGCCATCCAATATCGAAGCTCAGCACATTCCTTCCTTTTCAATGAGCGGCTATAATTGGTCGCCAGATAGCGCCAAGAGAATAATAATGAATCACTTACCTTTAGAGCGAAATTCAGTTCCCTTATGTGTAATTGCGTTATTTTTCTTTCTCTAGGTTAATTTAATGTTAGGCCCAGTTCGAAATAGATAAGGACGTCTGGTTTAATCCAGTGTTTTTATTTAAAATAATTCATAACGCCATTAGTGAAGTGACGTTGTTTTGAATGGTAACTTTAAAAAGTAGTTTTATTGGAGAAATATACGAATTTCTATTTGTTTGTTCCAAAAATTTCAAAAGAAAAATAAAATATATTTTTATATTTAGAATATTTCAAATAACTGTAATTGTAGTAAAGTTGTTTTTATTGGTAACTTTGAAATTAATTTCACTGAGTGAAATTTAAGACTTTCAATTTGCTTGATAGAAAAATTTCGAAAGAAAAATAAAATATATTTTTATATTTAGAATAATTCAAATAACTGTAATTGTAGTAAAGTTGCTTTTATTGATAACTTTGAAATTAATTTCACTGAGTGAAATTTAAGACTTTCAATTTGCTTGATAGAAAAATTTCAAAAGAAAAATAAAATATATTTTTATATTTAGAATAATTCAAAACACTATTACTGTAGTGACGTTATTTTGATTGGTTACTTTAAAAGTTGTATCACAAAGAAAAATATAAGACTTTCTATTTGCTTGTTTCAAAAATTTTAAGGGAAAAACAAAACGTTTTGATTTAATTTCGAAAACCGTTATTTCATGATGTTACTTTAAAATAATTTATTGAATGCATTGTACTATTTTATTGAGAAACAAACTGAATTAGCATTTCTAAAACTACCTGAAACCAAGAGTTTATTCTGTTCAGATTTGTGCTTCTAACACGTGACTCTGGACGCAATATAAAGTAAGGCGGAATTTGTTTTCAAATGTTTAATGAATTCTAAGACGAAAGAGTATAAAATAATTTTTTTTAAACAGACAATAAATTTTCTATGGGTCTGCGTGAAAAAATAATAAATAAAATATTACGTGTAACTTATGAAAATCGAGTTCATTAAGCCCGGGCTAATTTTCCGGGTATTATTTTTATTTTATATAAAGCTTATCTAAAAGTGTGTTGCAAGAATTTCTTATAATGTTTTTAAGAACGCATATTAAAAGACGGTGGTTTCGAATAACAATGATAAATCCAAATAAACTACAGACTTTTCATCTGTTTTCTTTACAAATTTTATAATAAATTCCTGCAACATCTTTTAAGATAAATTATATAGAAATTGAACACAACAGCTTGAAATTAACCGATGCTATATAACGTGATTTTCATAAGTTATACGCAGTATTTTATGTATTACTTTTTCGTGTCAGCCTACAGAAAATTCTTTTTTAAATTCTTTTTTAAACTATTCTACTTTTATTTATACTTTATAGTTTACTATAATTTTGAACAACACTGAGAATTATCGTATGTTGCATTTTTTTTAAATAAAAGTTTAAAAATTCAATAAATAATAAAGTATATTGTTATATTTTTTAGAATGGCGATTTTTCAAATCGAAAATACTTATATTTGATAATTTCAACTTATTTGCTAGTTCGTTTATCTAAGGTATGATTTAATTTCTTAGTTATGATTTTGGTTTTCAGATACGTTGAATAGCGGGAATTCTCGCCTAATAGTAAGATAAAAATTTTGCGTTTAAGAATAAAAATTCTGAGGGAATGTACGCCCATGAAATACAATTACAAAAATTGATATTTTTACATAATTTTTCAAAAAATAAATATTTTTGTAATTATTTTTAAAAAGCATATATAATAATTTTTGTAATAACTAGAATTACTAAAACGCAATATGCACTTTGTACGACAAATTTCAACAAGAGAGAAAATATCACATTTCACCTTTTTACAATTATCGCGTGCATCCAGCAAATATTTCGTGGAAATTGGAGAAAAATTCAGATTCCATAGGATAACATGTTTAAAACAATCCGAGTAACATCAATTATTTGAGAATGATATTTCAGAATGACATTACATGGGACCAAATGGAACTACTTGCGTGAGAAGTGCTGATTATTAATGATGTTTTAAAATAAGTGCTGGGACTTTTGAAACATTGAAATTGGATGAACATTTTATTTAATACATTACTCATAACTCCAACCTATGACTTGTCTCAGATTTACTCTTTTTCTCTGAGTTTGCTTGCATGATCAACTTCGAAAATTTTAACTCATTTTCACAAAATGTAGCTTATATTACTAAAATAAATAACGGTACACTTTGGAGAATTTTTTATCTGCTAGACAACTCAAAAATTTGCAAATTAGTTAGTGCTAACGAAAAATAAAACGTCAAAATGAATATTTTTATACCCCGAAAAACGCTTAACCTGCAAACTTAACCAAAATTAGCCAAATTATTTATTGCAAACGAAAATTCAAGTTACACTTCACACTTGAAAATAACTACTCACCCACTATGAAGAGATTCAGCAGAATAATGGAGCGACTTAAATTAAATATACAACCGGTTACTTCTTCGAATCGTTTTTTTCTCCTTTCTTTCGAATTTTTATTTTATTTTTTATCGCTCATCGGAATTCTAGATCAATAAAGCAGAGTCAGTAGGTTCAACTAAATTTTGCCACATATTTGCACAATTTTTGTTGTGGAATTAACTTTTTATAGCCGTAGATTATTTCGTATATAAATTTTTTTTAGAGAATATAATGTAATCTGAATAAAAAGAGCGAAAATTGGCTATTAAATTATTGAAAATTGGCCATTAAATCCGACATTGGTCACCGACTTAGTAGGTTTGAGGAAAAAGAGGCTACTAAGTTTTTAGAGTCTACCGGCCACTGGCTACAAGCTGAAAAACTAATTAGAAAAATTAATTTCGGATCTAATTCAAGCTAATGAATCTAACACGGAAACGTTACTGCACTCAAAATGAAAAATTTTTATTTCTCGGAGAACGTTTATCCTGCAAATCCAATCTCTATTTTTCAGAATAATTATTGCAAACAATTGTTTAAGCTAAGCGAATTTAACGCAGAAACGTTATTGCATTCAAAATGAAAATTTCTTTTACCCTGATTAACGTTTAATCAGAAAATTCAATCACAATTTTGCCAATTAATTATTGTAAACGATTAATCAATCTAAATTACTCTAATACTGAAACGTTATTGCTCTCAAAAAGAAAATTGTTATACCCAGAAGAATGTTTAATTTGCAAAATTGTTTATTGCAAACAATTATTCAAGTTAAATGAATCAAACACAAAAACGCTTTTCCACTCAAAATGAATATTCTTATAACCTGATAAATGTTTAAACTACAAATACAATCACAATTTTGCTAAGTAATTATTGAAAACGATTATTTAAGCTAAATGAATCTAACGCAGAAACGTTATTAAGCTCAAAATAAAAAAAATTATATCCCAAAGAAAGCTTGGCTTTTTGATCGACCTTTTGAACTTTCAGATCTGAGAAGCAATCTTTATGATTTAAGAAGCGAATAAAAAATATTACATTATTTTATGTGAGAACAAAAATATAATTATAACACTTAAAACTCAATGATTTTTATGGATTACATAGTAAGTCGAAAAGATTTATGATTCACCTAAGGTTTAATTTTTATTTAGTGAGGACAATTTAAAATAATACAAGATTTCTTTGTGACTTTTAAATCGGAAATACAAAATTAGTGCAATTGAAATGTGTAGGCTCTTTTAGCTAAGGTTTTTACCCACAAATTTAGTTATTGCTATTTTTGCAACTTATTGAGTGAACAAAAAAATGTATTTTCATTTAATAAAAAATTTTAACCGAAGATATTTTAAAGTAAAATCTGATTTTTATGAAATATTTATTATTTTTTTCAATAAGATTAACCTAATATTAATCATAAATGTTTTGTATTCTTAGAAATGTCACTTTCATATTTTCATTAATTATCTAATTTTAAATAATAATCTATACATAGTTTGAAAAAGTGGTCCACTTTCTATCCTAGTTATTTATTTTTAAAGTATTATTTGATGTTATTAACAAATAATATACGAAATTTTCCCCTGTTTCCTTCTATTTTTTTATTATATATAAGTACAAGAAATCCAGCAATGATTTTTAATTAATAATAAGTTAATAAAAATCAAAGTACTCCTATATTTTAAATTAAGTTATGTTAAACAAATAACTAACGAAATATTTTATATGTAAGCCCAATAAATTAAAATAATTAATCTTTTTTTAATACTCCTTTGAAATATTCTAATTATATATAGAGATTTTTCGGAGTAAGTATTCTTATTTCGTAATCTTCTTAATGAGAAAAGACATAGTTATAATTACAATATCAGATTCCTTTCAGAACGTTGCCATTAATTTTTTGAAGACTACTATTCATTTGATAAAAAGATACCACTTAAGAATTTTAAAATAAAAAGGAATTCAATTCAGGCAACTCACGTTTACTTAATTCTCCAATTACTTACGAAAAAAAAAAGTTATATCAGTTATCTTGAGTGTCTGACGATTTTACTCATTTGACAAAAGAATACCGACTATTCTTTATTGCTGAGATCGGAACACTAAACCTTAAATGGACTTCATAAAAAAATTAAAAGAAAATGCAGAAAGTTATGGAGAAGAGAGATTTATATTTTTTACATGCGCTTAATTTGTAAATATTTGAAAATTAAAAGTTTTGAAAAGTATCACTTTTCAAAGTAAAAATAGAAAGTCATAGTTCTGAAAGATTAGGCATATTTATATTATTTCAATAATAAAAAGGTTATCTATTTTCTCGGGTGAAAAAGCGTTTAGCTTATAAATGAGTTAAAACAAGAGTTTAGCTCTCAAAACTATGTAAGCCATTTAGAATAACATAAATAAATTAACTGCGCTTATTCTACAATGTTTTAAAATCCATGTTTTATTGTTGCGAGTTTTAAAAGCAAAAATAATATCTTTATGACTTGAAGATCGGCAGTTTTGTATGAAAAAAAAATTTAAATAAATACAAGTAGAAGAAACGCCCCTGTAAAGAGTTCTGTATTTAAATACTTCCCCGTCGACATTTGACCCTCATTTCATGCTCTTTTCTTAGTATTTTTCTCGTTTTCTTTTTTTCTTTCTTTTTTATTATTATTATTTTATTAAAGCTACTGGAATTTCAAGTTTATTTCCGAGAATATATTCTTTAACACAGTTCTTATCCAAAACAAAACTTGTAGCCGTTGTGTTCCTACTAAATAAATATGGGAAAGTATAATGAACTGTTTTCTACTTTTAATTCATATCATTTTTATTTTTTATTTTAAATACCTGGGATATTATAATTTTGGGAGTTAGGTTAACATCATAATAGGATTAATAACATTTTAACTATATTAACAAAATATTATTCAATATAATGAAATTTTCATAATATAGTATTATTCCACAATATAATATGAAACTTTCCATCGTATATTTTTACAAAAAAAAAAAAATGAAATAGAAATTTAAACCAGCATTGAGAGCAAAATTTATTCGAACTACTAAAAATTGTTGCGACAGGCAAGCATTATTCTCCATAAAATACTTTGACATTTTCAAGAAAAAGATAAGAACATACGTCAAGAATATAAATTTTTTGTTTGAGGAAAGAATATTTTACATGGAAATACAATTTTCTACATAGTGTATTATTTTATTTGCTTTATATAGATGTTATAAGTAAAATTGATTAAAAAAAGAAAACCAAATATATTAATAAATCCGAAGCACGTCGCATAGATTATGAAATATATAATTTAGGTTGGTGTGATTTTTGTTTTGATTTTTAAAAATATTCCATACAATTATTACGGAACAATATTTAAATTCGATTAAAATAACCAATAAATTTATGATTTTTTAAAAAAATTCTCTTAAATATTTTACTTTGACTTGTTTTTAAAATGTATATCGCAGGAGAATAAAATTTTTAACAAGGTTCTAAACGTACATTTAAGTAAATGGACATTGCATTTCAACCCATTTTTAGACTATTGTAATAACTTGTATGTAAAAATTATGTACACTGTAGAAAATTCCAAATCAAATCGCGGTAAAAAACTGGCACTCAGGGTGACGGTACTTTTTATTGATTAACCCCGTAATATGTTTCAGGACGAAAACTTCTGATCTTTACAGCAATAATTACCGGAAAATTACTTAATCACTCTAATTAAATAAATATTACTGAAATAATTACGGTTTAATATTTTACGGTAAAAATGAATTTTACGGATGATGCACCCAAAGAGCCTGTACTTTATATCGCAATTTGATTAAATTTTTTTTTATGGTTTAGTAACTAATAATTATTCGTAGTGTTTGCAAAG
The DNA here is from genome assembly GCF_043381705.1 of Parasteatoda tepidariorum. Lineage (NCBI taxonomy): Eukaryota > Metazoa > Arthropoda > Arachnida > Araneae > Theridiidae > Parasteatoda > Parasteatoda tepidariorum. The sequence continues at coordinate 84,312,251 of NC_092204.1, read as the reverse complement.
AACAATGCATAGTTCCATAAAGGTTTAGTTGCAGCTTACTTCAACAGTAACGTGAATGTTGAAATATTTTCTGTCATTATTTAACATTCAAAAAGGTGTCTTTAATGCTTTGTGAATTTTTTTGAAGTGGATTTTCAGCTATAGCCATTTTTTCAAACCAACATTTCAACAACTTTGTTAATTTTGAGCTATGTAAATGTTCTTAAAGGAGACTCACTCTTCAAGTGATTTCAATTTCCATTGATAGTTCCACTTTCTTAAATATGCATTCTCTTAAACTCACAAATTGAGCTATGTTCTTTTAAATACGCATTTTAAGCTACGCCTACTTTCTTAAACACGCAAATTGAGTCTAGTTCATTTTTCCAAATAAGCATTTCAAGCTTCGCCTATTTTCTTAAACACAGATTTTGAGTTGTATCCGTAAAAAATGAATAAAAATCTACTGTGATATATTGGACGATACATTAGAGGAGATTCAGAATTTTTTATTTTTTCGAGGAAATTCGGCATTTCAAGCTATTCCTATTTTCTTAAACACGCATTTTGAGCTTTATTCTGAAAAAAAATCTAACCGACGATATATTGGACAATATATTTGAGGAGATCAGGAATTACAAATATGATAAAACGAAATGCATCACTATTTTCGGAAAAAAATAACTGTAATTGTATAAATTTGTTGCAATAAATATAATGCACAATATGAACTCTGTCAAAATTTTAAAGTTCCATCTACGAATTGCTATCGAACTTAAGAAATTAAGTGTATAGAATTTTGGTTTCAAAAAGTAAAATAACAAAACCTTTCTTTTATTAAGGTTTTGTCCTTTTATTTAATTTATATTACTCTGAACCGCATTTCTAAACTTTTTCCATAAAATGGGATCAGTTTAACAATTAATCCACCTATTTAATTTCAATCTAGTTGGACAGATATGTTAAATGTTACTAATGGAAAGATAAAAATTGTAATCATCCTCATTATAATAATAAAATATTCAATGAAAAAATTTGTGTCAAAATCATTTATTATTTTTCGATTTGCATTATTATATCTCCCATTCATTTTCTACATATTACTGCTGAGGTCAACATTATACGAGGATAGAATACTAAGCAAAGAGTCTATGCATTGCCTCTATTTCATAAAAATTCTCTTCATATAAAATATTAGTTTTATTTTAACAGAAATTATTTAAAACACGAAGGCAAGGCTAAATGCGTAAAAAATCGTTCACTTTTTCATTATGTATAAAATTATAACGCTACGATGTTGTGATGAAATTATATGCATCCACAAAACATTGAATTCCATATGTATTCTGTGCATTACTTAAAAAAGTCTCTATAACTTAAAAAATGTGCGTTATATGAAAATTTCGTTTAATAGGAATTCGAGTTTTAAAATACTTTAAATGACATAAAACATATTTTAAAATCTCGAACACTAGATAGTTTTAAAACATATTTGATTGCACATTTATTTTATAAACTACTATTGATTTATTTTATACACATTAATCATCAAAAAAATCTGAAGCGGAAATTGGAACGAAACAATACCTTCTCCGGAGAATTATAATTGCAACTTGAAAAAAAAATGCTTAAAATTTATGAATGAATTATGATGAATTTTAATGTATTATTTTACATTTTTTTTTATCATCATGCACATTTTAATTTTCTTCATTATCATCATAAAAGGAATAATAAATTTGTAAAGTTATTAATTTATTAATAATTTGTAATGTTGTAATATATATACAGAAATATTTTGTGAAATTACGAGATAACAAGGAATTCGGATAACAAGAAAAAAATCATTAAATTGAGAAGTAACGCCGTTATTTCGAAATTCTCAAAATGTTTTTGGTTCATATAAAAATTTTACAAAATAGAAGTTCTATAGGTACACGGAGGAAACAATTCGGGAAAAATTACCGTACTGTATGGCAATGATACAAATCACCTAACCATGGCTATTTTTAAGGCTCGATCTTTTAACGGCCATTATAGAAATGGCACATAATTTTGACCCTGGTGAAATGATGTGGACAGTGCCTCAATTGTTATTCCTCTCTCCAAATTTCCATACCACAACCAACCAGAGGAAGACAGATTTTACGCCCTTACAAAAAAATATGGTGTTTTTGAGGTTGTTTTAAAGTGAACAAAGGTAAAAAACTACACCTGAGGTTGAAAGTGAGGTTATGTTTCGCACAAAAAATAACCTCATTAATAAACCTTAGTTTCAACATCATTTACACCTCACAAAATAAAGTTCACATATAACTCAGAAATGATTTTAGTTTAGATCTGGTGAAATTATTCGCCCCTCAATTATATGTATTTGCTTAAATTGTAGAAAAAATAATCCATAAAAACTTCAAAAACAACCTCCCTAAGCTGGTTTCTCTTAAATAGATTTCGATCAACCTCAAAAAAATCTCAAGGGTGAATCAAACAACTTCATACATCTTGATTATACACCTTGGGAGGTAGACCTTTTAAAGTTTTTTTTAAAAAAATCATCTTCGAATAAACCTCAAATCTACCTTGACTCCTCCAAATAACCTTAAAAATAACTAACATTTTTGTAAGGGTGGCACCTTACTGCGTATTCACCCCGCTTTCGTCGGATGTCAGGATCGAACTATCACCAGTCGTCAACCGACTGTGCCTCAACAGCTTCGCTTATTAAGGACATTTCCTGGTTTAAAAAAAAACATAATTCTGTTAATAAAAACTAAAATGCACGACTTCTAAAACATTCAGTTGTTAATTATTCCGTTGCTATTGAAATGGTTTACGGGAAATTTCTGTTTTCAATGCTATATTTCTTACTACTGTGCATATAGCAAAACATACTAAACCTAAAAGTAAATTTAATCAATGACCAAATTTTATCATATATTATTAAATCATATTTTATAGTTAATTTTATCAAAATCGTTTACCAACGCTCTTCGGTAAAAATCGCTGAGATTTTTAGTATTCCCATGGAACAAGAAGCATGGTAAATTTCTGGTTGTTTTGGCCATGCTTTTTTTCTCAGAATAGAAGTACCAATGTATGTAGAATTCAAAAGATACGATTAATCGATTAAAAGTACGATTGTATGAAATTAACAAATGTTTACGAAATTGTAAGGGTTAACTTTTGCTTATTTTGTTCAGTAACGGCCTCTTCAATGGATGCATTCTTAAGCACATCGTGACACTTTTTGTATGCCCATGCCATACCAGCCTCTCAGCATATCTCAATTTCATCTTTCATCTTGTCTTGTCATCAGAATCGCCTTTCGGCTGTTTTTTCATTTCTTAAATTAAGGTATTAGTGGTTTCAGCTTTTGTGCGTGATTATAATCCATTGATACTGTAGCAGGTGACAGTTTGATGAACGACAAGTAAAAAATTTTCACACACTTACCCATCATAAGTCTTCTGGTTTTGAAATTCCCATTTGAGTTATGTATATATCACAGTACCTGTCAGCGTTCATTGAAATTTCAGCAGGCATAGCGTCAACCTACTACGACATTTAAATGGTTCTTCTCTGACAAAAAAATGAAGTTCAACATTTTCCCAAGTACTCGGTGGAAACTGGTGGGGGGTCACAAACATTTTACGAAAACTGTCACGAATGCGTTAAGCAGTTTACTGATAATATAGAAAAAAACAGCATCCGTTTAAGCTTTAAAAGGATGTAAAGATTACGGGAAATGTTCAGTATTTCTAATTCAAATTCGTAATAAAAAATTATTACATCTTACTTTCGGAATTGTTCTCGCATGCGAAAACATATGTTGTAGCGGAATTTTTTTTTAAAAAAAACTTAAACTTGTTAACAAATATTGACACTTTTTTTCTAAATGTTTCAGGAGTGTTTTATAAAATTCTTTTACAACATTTTTTTTAATTATAATTAAATAAATCACGCACCTATTTTTTCTTTTCATTCAGTTGATTTGATCTGAAGGACCATGATAACGCTTCATCAAATTTTTAAAGCGTATTTCTCTTATTTAACTAAATTTACGTCTTCTATTAAAAACATTCTAATTTGTTTCATCAAAGATTGTAAAAATAATTTGTTATAGGCGGCGATTAGAGCTGATGTAGGAAAACCTCAATGTAGGTAATGATGAATATAGTTAATATATATTATCTTATATTTTCTGTATAACGTAACATCTTAGAAACTCTTAAAAGAGATTTCTGGTCTAATATACCCTACGTTTACAGCGGAGTTACATCAACGTATGTAACGGTGAATTTGATTATTATATATATCCCTTTATTGTCTGTTAAAGGTCGTCTCAGGTCTAATAAATCCAAAAATTTACAGCAGGGTTACATCAATGATCATTACATTATTATATCTATTCTACTCAAATTAATTTCATAAACATTGTTTTCACTATGTTATTTAATGGGATTTGTTTTTAAATAAAATAATTATTTAAATTTATTTTCATCTTTATAAAATAAGAAAAAAATTATGTGCACTTTGCTATTTAGCGTCTTTGCTATTTTATCTTAGATGTTTGAAGTCATTAAAGATAAAAACTCATAGATATTTTATTCTTTTTATGAAACTAAATTTTGGATAAGATTAAAAAAATATGAATAAAAATATTTTTGTTAATTCCTCCTCTAAGCATTCTATGTGTAAAATAAAAACACTTCAAAAACTTCCACTACTTACTATCTCTGTATTTAAAAAGAATGAACATAATTTAGAAACTTATAATAGTGTCTCAAAATTTTCAGCGTGTTTTAACCATTAAGCAATTTATCTTTCATACGAAGCGTCGCTTAAAAAAAAAACTACATGCTAGTATGTATCTTTAAAAACCAATCAAGTTTTCTTTTTAAGATTTAAATAAAAGAAAGGAAGATTTTTGTGAAAACTAAGTCTTGGTGCATTTAGTAAAGTTTAATTAACTCTCTTCGTTTTATTAAATGCTGTTTAAATGTAAGTAATTCATTAAATATCTTTTGAGTACAGCTATACAAAATTAATTTTAAAGTTATAAAACAATAAGAGACTAGTTGAACATACAATTAACATTATTATATTCAGGCCTTTGTTATCTTCGCATTTTTTTGAAAATTAAAATAAATCCTTTGATTCACGATAAGAATTTTTTTCTAGCTTAATTTAGGCTTACGGATGTTTTATAACTTTTTGGGCAATAAATCAAGTAATTACGTTACCTTAACACGTTCTCACAAATTTTATCATTAGTCACTCTGAGGTCTATAATAAATAAACCAAAACAAAACGTCTAATATTTCACTAGGTAATCTGTAATTTATAAAACCAGTACATGCTGATTCATAATTCATTATAGTGACCTCTCACTTATGCACCACCTCTTTTATGCACCTTTTTCATTTATACGACGATTTGTAGAGATCCCAGTACATTAGATAGGAAAATAATGATAAACATCCTTCGTTTATGCGTCGATCTAGAAATAAAATTTTCAATTATGCGCCGAAATTTTAGGCTAACATTTTAATTTTTTAATCCTTTAAATATTTTTTCCTTTAAAAAAATGTTTTAAATTAAAAATGAAGCAAATAAGCAATCCTTGTTACAGATAAAAAGAAATATATGTTGTTAGATCCTATTGAATTTGCTTCCCCCTATGACCTCTTCATTTGTGCTGTTTCTGGAAAAACATTCTTTCTAGAATTTTGAATAGGGTGTCTTATCTGTTACACCAACAACAATGAAAGCCCATTCATCTTTTAGAAAATGACCATTCCTCTTTTCCGGAGGTTAGTTTTACTCCCATGCTGTTTTCAAGAAGAAAAAAAAGACACCTGGAATACGAAAGATGAAAGAGACCGCGATCACTTACTTGCAGTCAAATGGACATTATGAGTAAATAAAAGGAGGAGATATGTTTAGTGACAGTAGTTATCGAACAACTTATTATGTAGCATATTATTACGTCAAGTACTTTTCTTAGAAATTTATCATGTGACTTTTCACCCCCTCCCAAAAAAACTCAAATTTTTTGTGAAGAACTGGTCCACCCCACCAAGCAACACTGTGGAACTCCTACATCTACATAGACATTATTCCAGTTGCCCAAGGGCACAATCTTATATGAAAGAGTCAATTGTTCTCTTCGCGGACAAGTACTCTGTAAGCTACTCTAGTTCAAGTTCAAGAACTGTTCATTTATATCTAACTGAAACTTGTAGACGATGAGAACGTGGTGGATGATACTGACGGGGATGATAAAGTTCCTCCAAATCACACAGTATTGGAAGCTTTAGACACTATTCGTGACTATTTACAATTTAATTTTGCTTCTGAAACTCCCCCTTATCCCATTTATATGAGCTGGAAAAGCTGTTTTTGAAATACGTCGGCAAAAACAAATACAAACATGCATTAAGATCATTTTGTAAGAAAATGAATTGTCTTAAGGTATGTTTAATTTTTTCTTTTTATAATTATAGTAAATACCAAAACTGTATAAATATTAACATTTAATCTTTAGAAACATATTTATTCATATTGTCACTGTAATTTACGTTGCGTTTTGGAATTTTGAAGTTTTTTACTTATGCGCCTCTTTCACTTATGTGCTTTTTTCTCTTGGCCCCTTACCCCGATGCATAAGTGTGAGTTCACTATTTTGAATCATGCTCTAAATGTCATAGTCCAAATTAATATGTATTAGATAGACGTTTATTTTTGTGTTAGGTTATTATTTAATCCTTATTTAAAGGGCATGAAGTGAATTACTTCACTCATAATATAAATTAATTCATAATTTACTTAATAATTTAAACTAATACACAATTGTAGAAAAAATCTGCTCAAGGTTGGTCCATAATATTGAATCATGATATGAAATAATGTGAATCAATTTTAAGAAAGTATACACCATAAGTGAATTAAAATAAGCAAATAATGTTTCAGTGTATTGAACCATTGGAACATTCAGTATGACCAAAATTAAAATGCTTAATTGAACAGTACCGTACAACTTAGTATCTAATTGAGGTTGCAGTAACTTTACTAAATATCATATTAAAGGAAGGCTTAATAATTTTTCACTTCAATAAAACCATAAAACAGTATTAGCAAAATTATATACGAGATAAATCGAAGAATAATGTTATCTAACTTAGTATGACAACCACATAGTGGTTGTATACTAAGGAACGAAAAATTAAATTAAAAGATGCTTAAAATGTTTTCAGTTTAAAATTAAGCTTAGAATTAGATGAAAGGGCTTAATTGCATAGTTACTTGGTTATACTACGTAACTTAGGGTTGCATATCAATCATTACATATTGACGTTGGAGTGAAACAACGAAATATACACTCTATAACAAAAAAACCAAGAAGAAGTTGTCCGATTGAAACGAAAATTGGTGGTTAGGAAGACAATGTACAGAATAGTAAATGATTAAAATTTCAGAACAATTGAATAATTTATTGCAGAGTTATAGTAACAAGTTCAATAAGGTGTTGACCCGCCTCTAGCCTGGATACAAGCTACCACACGGCGTGGCATAGACCGATAAAGCTCCCGGATGGTCTCTTGCGATATTTCCTGCCAAATTCTATCCAATCGTCGAACGAGGTCATCAACATTCCGTGCCAGATGCAATCGCCTTCCCATCATATCCCCGACATGCTTGATGGGAGAGAGATCTGGTGATCTGGCCGGCCAAGGACGAGTTTGACAAGCTTGCAGGCAGCTCATAGCAACACGTGCCGTATGTGGTCTGGAATTGTCCTGCTGAAACACCAGCCCAGGGAGCTGCAAAAGGAAAGGTAGCAAAACAGGTCTTAGGATGTCGTCGACGTATCGCTGTGCAGTAAATGTACCTCTAATAACGAGCAAAGGGGTCCGGTTGTCAAAGGAAATGGCACCCCAGACCATAATGCCTTGTTGAGGGCTGGTGTGGCGTGCAATAGTGAAGGCAGGATCCCCCCTCTGCCCTGTGCATTTCCAAACATGTCCTCGATGATCGTCGGGACACAGTTGGAAGCGAGATTCGTCGCTAAAGACTATACGTCCCCAGTCGGCATCACTCCAGCCATATCTGTTCAAAACATTCATGCATACGGAATTTAAAAGCAATCGGATGATTTCTTCTTGGTGCGTCAATTTTTTTGTTATAGAGTGTAATTCAACTTTGCTTTGAAACTTTAAACATTGGTATATAAATAATAAATGTTATTTGTACAGGTGAAATAAATGCGTAAAGAAGGTAATTGTTTAAGCGAGTTTTTCTCAGGTTACAACTCGCAAATAAACTATTTTATTTAAATTGAAAAATGTGATGATCTTTAATATTTTTGAACTCAAATTTAAAGTTATTGATAAATTTTACCTATTGACTCTATCTTAGGATGTTTTTAAATTAGTATTTGTAAGAGTTAAAACATTATTGTGATAAATAAATTTCCAGTTTTAAAATAATTAAGATTCTTTACTCAACTAACCGACTGCGGTGACCATCTTGTCCACCTAAATGAGCTCACCACTTTGCAATTAAAAATTACCCTTCACTTGCGCGAGCTCACCACTTCGTGGCTCCACGTTGATTCTGCCTTCGGTAGAAATGTTCTGCGTCTCTATATTTATATTTTAGACATAAATCAAGTGGTTAGAAATCGCTGTTGAACTCGCCAATGTTTAGCAATTAATCCACTTGCACAAACTCACCATTTTGTGATTCCACATAATTACCCTATTTAGTATTGCAGTCAATTAGGAAAATCAACAAGATAATTACTAAGTATCGAAATATTAGTTTATTTTTAAATTTACCCTTAAAATTTAATAAAACATATTGTGCAGTCTTCAGACTTCTGTTTTGGGTTTATCGTTCTTTTTAGCATTAATTTCAGTTAGGGTAATTACCCCAATAAATTATTTGTTGATGACTTATAATGTAATTTATAAAAAAATATATAAACTGCAAAATATTCGTAGAATATAAATGGAAATATTAAAAAAACAGTCATGTTTTAGATGGAAATAATATTTTTTCTTTTACTTTTACACATTTTTTTAAAATCTTTTATAAGTGTATAACATTTAATGCAATCAACAGGCAAGAGTTTTATGCAATTATTACATAGTTTCAGATAATTTTTTTGGAAACAAATCAAAAATGAATTTTTAAATTATGATATAAGGCTTATGAAAAGATGAAAATAGTCCGATATCAACAAAATATATATGCAAATTTATATTGCTCGCACTAATTTATATTTTTGTTGCTCATAATATTTTCACTCAACTGGAAGGATTTACTTAAATATTGCGCATTTATTTGACGTATTAATGCATGATGTTTCCTAATCTATGTCAACATACATCGGTCACTTGTCATAAATGAGCTTATTAAGACTAATGAAATTCCAAATTATACATTTTAAGCACTTAAATTAATTTACTATATATTTTTAGTATATGTATGTGTATAGAAATTGTAATTTAAAAATAATTCATGCCTAATACCTCCTTAATGCATCCGATACATCTGAATTTCCATGCCCCAGCCTCAATAGTTCTTATTTGACTTCAATTAAATCAATTGTTAATTAAAAATAATTTTATTGAATATAGATTTAAAAATTTTGTTATTCATAATATACAGCACATCTTATCTAATACACTGTTTTAAAATTACTTTCGAATAAAATCCAAACTAGTAAATGTTGTGCCTGGATATTTTTTCCACTTTAATAGGTTTTGAGTCAGTTACCAATAATATCCTTTCACCTCCTCTTTGTTTCTTTCGGCACTCAAATAGGTTTTGATATTTTTAATCCCCTCTTCCCCAGTATGATGTTAATATAGATAGAGCTTTTCTTCCAAGTTTAAATAATTAATCGTGACCCTTAATGTGTGATCTCTTGCGATTTCCTTTTGACAAGAATTCATAAAATATGAAGGATGGTCGTTACGGAGCACCCTGCATATTTCCTATTGCACTGATTATTTACCTTATTCTTTTTATAGTATTGTACATCAATGACGAATTTTTCTTATAAATATACTTTTAACTTTTAAATCGAATTGTTAGTCATGATTTGAAAGCAGAAAATTGTTTTAATGATAAATGATAAGGGTTCGGTAATAAAATACTTGGAAAGCCCCAATAGATACAAAAATGTGAACCGATTTATATTTGAAATGAAAGCAATATTTTCCATTGTTTCAATCACGTGTTTGAATAAGACTCATTCTTATTTATTTTGCTCCTATGAGAAACTTTTTATCATTTTCGGTTCGAGAAAGCAAAATCAAGATCAAAACCTTAAATCAAAATACACTGGAGTAAGTCAGTTAGCAATGAACAAGTAGAAATATCTTGTTCATTTATTCGTTAGCGAAAGAAAGAAGTCAATAAAAAGATGGTAACGAAAAAAAAGAGACTTGTCGATATTTTCAATAAGAAACCTCACCAACCAGAAAAGACAAATTGTAAATATGAAATCCACGAGGATTTTTCGAATCAATAATTCTACTTTCGAAAAATGCAATGAATTCCAACAGCTAAGAAATATGCATTCCATAAATCATAACTTTTTTTAGCAACTTGAAAGAAAATTCAATTTATCAACTTAGTTACAGACGTATTTTGCTAATAGTCATTTAAGATATTACAGTCATTTAAGCTAAACCGATATTTTTAAAATCAACTAACATTTAAATAATGCAGCGACAAAAATTTTCAAATTGATAGGAGTTTTTCAATTTAATTTTTCCAAATGATTTTTTTTCCGTTTGATACTAAAAAAAGTTGATAGATAATCAAATAAACGTACTATTTTTTTTATAACTATGAATAAAAGGACGAGAATAGTTAAATCTTTCTAATTAGAAAACTCATTATTTCACAAAGTTCATTAAAACATTTTTTTAATGTGTCAATAAAGGCTCGAAGAAATGAGTTTTCTAATAAGATATAAAATGCTAATAAAATTCTATTTTGCTAACTATTTGAGTCCCCAAAATGAATCGCTTTATGGTGGTATATGCTATTTATCTTTTTATATGTTTTTTTTTCTTAAATGTCGCAAAACCTACAATGATGAATAATGTATTGGAATACATAATCTTATCAATTACATTTTTATCTGTAATAATTATTTCTTTCTAGGAGATTTACTTTTGCAATTTCTTTTTTTTCCTTTAACTTATCGAGGCAAGATGATAAATTAACTGATCAAGGCAAGATAAAAGCTGATTCCATGGAAATAAAACGATTTTGCACGCGAACAACAATCGTTCCCCCCCCCCTTCAGATTTTTTCTCTGTGTAATAACTCAACGGGAGAACACAATTTTAACGTTATTGATTTATCAAAATATAGTAATACACAAATGAAACAAATGAAGATGCAATCGTCATTTTTGTGAAAAATGAACAAAGCCGTTTTTTCCTCTTGATCTCTCATTTATGCTTAGTATAATGTAAATAGTTCTCTATTTCTACACATATAAATTATTTTTCTCGGATCTACCTATTAAAATTATAATTTTAATTCTTTCCTTTTTATTGCTTTTATTGTTTAATTTGAGAAAAAAGATACTTCAAAATAATAGCTTTTTTATTTTTAAGAGATAGTATGTTTGTAGAATTTAATTTTATGTGTTCATAATTTATTGAATTACTTTGAAAGGTATTAAGAAAAAACCAGATAATATATAACTCTAAGCCAGACGTGATTGAGAAGAAACAAAAGTGAAGTCTCCAGCTAAAAAATTAAAAAGTAAAAACAAAACTGGAAAAACCACAGCAGCCGGGAGAGGTATATAAGGGTAAAGTGCATTTCCCTGCGTTATAGAGGGAGGTGAGGAACTAATGTCGTTAACAAGAGAATCAGCATTGATATGAATAAAGAAATTTTTCAAACAGAATAAAACTGTTATTTTTTTTCTCGTCCATGGTTCTTTTTTTCCTATATACGTTTTTCCCCATTTTTGTTGGCAACTTAGCGTTTGATATTTCAAATCACTTTTGTTTTTTCTCTTTTGCGTCTGACAAGTCTTGAAATAGGGCGCCTGTTTTTGGACCTAGAAGCATATCGACAGTGAAGTTTTTAATCAAGTAACATCTTACCGCTTCAGTTACTTGGGATTTTTTATTTAATCCTCTAAGCTTTTAAAATAACAAATACAAGCAACTAGTAAGTATAAAAAGAATAATTGGTATATTCGCCTGCTAAATATTTAAATGTAAAAAAAGTATGAAAATTATTTAATTGAAAAAAAAATTCAAAACACTGTTTTAGCAATGAAGATTTTCTTTAAAAAATCTACGTTTAAAAACTCTTTTTAAGATATGTTAAAATTTTAAAGAAATAACATATTAAAAATACAATAAAGAAAGAATTTTAAAATAAAAATAATTTGAAGAACGTTAAGAAATATTTCTTTCTGTAAAATTTATAAACTAGGGAAGGAAAAAGTTATAATGCTATAAGAAAACTTGTGGCAACATAGAATCAAAGCAAAATAAAAATCAATTTTAAATCCAGACCAAATCGTAATTAAATAAATCATGCACAGGAAATGCTTGCTGTTTGAAAATAAAAATACTACAAGAAAATTCTCTAGGTCTAGCAGCGTCAGCAAATCTGGATGATAATATATAAATGCTACAGACTGCTGAGTAGCATATTTTTGTCAGAAAGCTGTTCTGTTGTGCTAGAGTTGCATCTTAAACACCAATTTTTTTGCGAATTCTTACGGAAAAAAAAGCTAAATATTTTCAACAAAAATTTAAAAAAATATGCTTGCTAGATTGCCTGCCTCATAGTTCTTTATTGAATTCTGTATTCAAATTTAGAATTATACAAATGTCAGAAATATTTCTAAGTTAAATATACATAAAAATAAGTTTGAAAATTATTGCCATAGATTTATTACCTTATAATATTTGGTTAAAGAGAATGCTAGAAATGTAAAAAATGGTATATTCAATATTACATTGTGTGAATGTAGAAATGTAATGGATAGTCAACATTGTGTTATGTGAATGTAGAAATGTAATGTGATATACAATATTGTATTGAGAACGTTAGAAATGTAAAAAAATATGGTATATTCAATATTGCATTGAGTGAATATAGAAATGTAATGGATAGTCAATATTTTCCTGTGTGAATGCAGAAATGTAATGTGATTTGTAATATTATATTGTGTGAATGTAGAAATGTAATGTGATATTCAATATTGTATTATGTGAATGTGGAAATCTAATAATTCTCTATTCATAAATTTAATTAAAATAGAACACATTATAAAAAATACAATTACATAATCGTAGTTTTCAGTAAATGTGTCTCAGTAAATCATAATAGCTTATCTAGATCATGTGATTTGTTTAGATATGCTTTAGGGTAAGTCTGTGGTTACGCGCGAGACATTTTCTAATGCATTTTTTATATTAATTCTATTTTATCTTAATTGGATGCCTGCAAGCGATGTCATCATCGATAAATCCCGGCACTTGTCAATTCAGAAAAAAATCATATTCAACACACACGCGTGACGTCACTTACAGGTATCTAATTAAATCGGATTTAAATCACCATGGTTAGGCATAATCTCCTTCAACTTTTATAGAGTTGCAACTACCCAATTATTTTTTTGCTTTTTTATCTCAAAAAATAGAAAAAAACGAAGGAAAAAGAAGAAAAAAAAGAAAAAAAAGAAAATTGAGGTTATTTTTATGGAGTGCCCACAATTTCTTAATTTTAAATACAGATTTTTTGGAAAGTCTTGAATTCTAATAAGCGTCAAGTGCGGAAAATTGGATAAGTTTATTTTTTGAAATGAGTCCAGACAGTTTAAATAACTAATTTAGTGATCGTACATTTCTTTAATAAAATGTAAATGTTTTAGAAAGCTTGATTGTGTTGTTTTAATAATGTATAACCATTCATTAATTATAAGTCAAAACAAATTTTCACCAAATGAAAATCAAGCAAATTCCCACTTGCATCCACTTACAAGGCAAATGCAAGAAACTTACTTTTGCCTATTATAAAAATATAGAATTGCAACGTACTAAAATATTCTAATTCGACAGTAATTTTTATTGAAATTTATTAAATGGAGATAGCAAAATACGATTTCTATCCAATGTAATATCTGAAATATGGAGCAAAAAATTTGAATAGAATTTTGGTCCATGAGTTGAGTTACAAGTAAATTTTCTTTAAATTTGAATTTCTGCGGGTAGTTAACAATTGCAAAAAGAAAAAAAAATTATCAAAAATACCAGAATATGATAAGTTTTACCGTGTTTCTTCCTCTGTGGGAACACCAAAAAGCTCAAACACTTTTACCGGAGGACTTTGGTATAGATTTAGATAAAATTAACAATAAAATATGGTTTATAATATGTGATGAAATTTAGTAAATGTGGTGTAGGTTAGTAAATTTTGTAAATAGGGCAAAATTTATCATAATATATTAGGGCATGGTATAAAAACCATTTATTCGGCTAAATTTATCTTTTATGTATCTTTTACCAAATGTGATGTAATGAGCTCTACTTTGAGAAACTTTGAAAACTTTGAGAAACCAGAATTTTCGATGAACCGTTGCCATCTGAATGGAAAAAAACAGCAAATAAATGGTTTAAATATCGCATAATTTAGTTTTTGTTACGGAAATTATGTTTTTTTATCAAATATGTAATGACCATATAATACGGTAATTAATCCAAAACACTTTTATTTATGTGGGAGATCAAAAAATGATTTTAAAATATGCTGTTCCTCATGTGTGGTATAGTCGTAAGATACGCGTCATTTATAAATTCAAGAATTAATATGTGCATCATTGATATTTGAATTATATCTGGACTTTTTATGAGTATTATTTTCTTCGATATACTTTGAAATTAAAATAGCAATTGCCATAAAATCCTGGTAAATAATTAAGATGTTAAGCGCGATTTTTTTCATTAGCGGTAAGTGATTCAGTATCATTATATTGTCATTGAATATACAATAAATTTTCCAGTCTTCCCCTCGAATGATATATTATCGTTTCGAACTGGGAAGAAGAATTACTGTTCTTCTATACTTGCGTTTTGAATTGCATTTTTAATTTGTTCCTCAGCTAAAACAAATCACCATTATTTTTCACGGCTGTATATGCTGATTCCATAAATTTTTACCCTATCCCAACTGAATAACTAGTTTATTTTATGTTGTTTCAAGTCGAACACATAGTTTTATCTCTCCAACTACAGCACCTTTCCAGAATGGGGCAATTAAGTATTTTCCCCCTATCTTTTGATTAGCAAATAGAGACATTTCACAGCGAATTTGTATTTCAGTTTGGATGGAGGTAGATCACTGCATCATAACTTCATTTTTCTCATAATTTTTTCGAAACTTCATTGTATAGTTGTTTAATTTAAGAAAAATTTTTTTATTAGGAATGTATTATAATATAAAGGTAAAAAAAGTATGTTTTACACCACTAACTTTCATGAAACATTTCGTATGTGAAACTGTAGGTGTGCTACAGAAGGCTCTTAGAATATCTTTTTGATATTAACAGAGAAAACAACAGGGCCGAAATCATTTAAATTGAATATATATATATAAATGCATATATATATATATTCATTTATTGTCTCATTGTCTCATTTGTTTATACATATATATATATAAATATNTACACTTTCAGTTACAAAACAGAACACTTTTGATTTATTGTCAATAAATTCTATTTCGACAGCTTCTTGCTCGATCACGTGATTATCCTTTTATCGTTGAAGTGTATGTATATATAAACGAAGGAGACAATAAATTAATCTTTTAAATTTGAACTTTATTTAATTCATTATATAAAATTTAATCGTAAAATGTACCCTATATGTCCGGAACGCAGATAAATAGCAAAGTTAAAAGCATGCTAAGTCATGTCAAAAGTAGCATTTTTTTTTTTTTACAGAAAACCGCTTGCAACCTGTGAGCTATTTTATTATATTGACACATGTATAGTCTAACTGAATGTAAGAAATACATAGGAAACAATGCTTACTTGTATTAAAAATATCAGATAGTAAACGCGTATAAATAGATCATCCTCAGAGATATTTTCCAGATCGTCGCCCATAGCTCAATGTGCAGCTCAAGTGCGACATGAATAAAAGTACCATAAAATTTGTGCATTTTATGCATAAAAGGCCATGTCTGGAGGACATGAGGTTAAATTATTTTGGGATATAAAACAATTTATGAAAAATATTAAAATATGAGTATCAGTTAAAATGAATATTATATATTATTATTTAAACTTACTTTTTTTTTCAATTAACTACTTTATTCAACATTAACAATTTTTTAATATTAATATTTTAGAGGCATCGATTTGTTTTTTGACTTAAAAAATACCTACATAATAGCAAAAAAATAAGATCAAGATAAAATCAGCAACAAATCGCCATTTACTAAAAAGTAAAACTTTTTGAAGGAATTAAGTAAGGTTAAGGTGTCTTATTTCTGAATTCGGGAACCAGTCTCAAATAACATTAGAGAAAAGATTAATTTACTTACCTGAAAGGTGAACTTTCGTTTAAACTTTAGCACTCGTAACCAATTAATAACATATGTGAGTGTTAATGGGTGTTCAAAGATTAGTTGCCTTCTTAAGAAGTGAAAAGCGGCAGTATTTCCAGGTGAGGTATTTTCACACTTTTCATCCAAGAGGAAGTCTTAATTAGTTGTAGGCGCCATAGAATAATGCAAGTTTACAGAAATGGTAGAGAATTTTAATCAAGCCTATTTTTAGAGAATAGCCTTTGTTGGCAAAATTATTTTCAAATACTTAATACAGTTTTAAAATAAATTGAGAAATATTTTAAATCAAACTATGCGACAAATATCATTATTAAAATCAATTTAAATAGATATTCTTCGGTCGATATTCTTTTGTTTGTTTTGTCTACAAATATATATGGCTATAACGTAAAGTTTTGGTTAAACTTTTTAGTCAAAATTTTAACTCGTGGTGTCATTAGCAAATTTAATCGTAAAAGTCAAATCTTATTTCGTGAAAAATAAAGAGGAACGTTTTGTAACATAGCTTTCAGAAATTTAAAGGAAAAAATTTTTAAATTGCGAATTTGAGACATTTTTAATTGTTTATTTAACTATTATTTCACCATATTCAAACAAAACAATCAAAAAACCATAAATAAGATGCTAATCAAACTGTTAAATATGAGAGAAACCGTCTATTAACTACTTTCATCTAATGCGGTTAAACAACCAGAATTTTATCGCATCAACTAAGCTCACCTAATGAAGTCGCTTAGTTCCTTGCAATCGGGTTCGTATTATAGCCGAAAGCTCTAATCTCTCAGTTTCCTGATTGACAGAGCAGGGGTTCGAACCCCTGCTCTGTCAATCAGGAACCTCGATCGAGTCTCAGCGTAACACCACGATAAAAGTTTCCAGTATCCAGCACTTTCCAATGACCATTACATAAGAAAAGCCTAACTCTTGTATCCAGTTAAACTGCTTTTTTACCGTTTTGAAACCATGCTAGTTCTGAATGGTTACAAAAACAGTGTAATTTTGTATTCATGGTCTTATAACCTTAATAATTGTAAACGGTTTTAAAACCGTAAAGGTAAAAAATATTCCTTATCGTAAGTATGACGGTTCTTTGAACGGACAGATTGCTGCCGGTTATTTTACCATAATGCTAGAATGAAAATTCCAACAGCGTGTATTGATTTTGACAGCTTGTTGTAATTATTTTATGCATAATCTAATTACATCAAGCTCTCATAGTATAATTACCACTTAATTCAAATGGCTTAGAAACAACAGTTCAAAACTAATAGGGAAAATTACTCAATTGTAATGAATTTTGACTATTTTAGTTGGTCGAGATCATTATTAAAGTTAATTATATATATATATATATATATATATACCTGTTACCATACACCTATTAATATTTAACAACATATTTTGAATTTTTGAATCGAAGCACTTGTTCACCAATGAAGAATATTTAAAAAAGGAAATATAAGCAACACTTTTCATTATTTTTCTGTGTTTGGTTGAAGAAGAAACTTACGAAGGATAAGGATGTTTTTGTTGTTCAATATCTGTGTTAATATTTAATATCTGTATCTGTTGAAAGTTTCATAAGAATGANTAAATTTAATATATCATATGTATAAGAGGTTTGAAACTCATCAGTTATCTCAGATTTCACAATTTTTAAGAACAGAAGATAAGCATAAAATCTGATAACATAAAATCTGTTACACTTCATTTCGATAATTAAACATACTATGCATCAGTTTTGTCTAATATTTATATATATATATATATATAACACTAGATATATATATATATATCTAGTGATATATATATATATATATCACTAGATAAACTTTATTATGATTAATTTAATTTTGAAAAAAAAAGTGTTTTGCCAAAATTAATAGCGAAACGTTTACATATAATAATCAAAAGAAATTCAAACTATTTTAATATTTTTAATGATTTAGTTATTTCGGTATATGGCTTCCAGTTTTGCGCTTGGTTACGTGGTTCAATATATTAATTCTTTTTTTGTGTACCCCGTGTGAATATTTAGTTTTAGTTACACTCTAAGGAAATTCTGGATCAAATTACAGAACTCAGGTGGCCAATACTTTTTACTGTATAATCATTTTCTGCCGTCAATTTTTACAGGGGAAAAGTCTAACATGTCATTTTTTTGCATTAATATTTACTGTAACAGCACTGAACCACTGTTATCAAATAAATATTGTTGTAAAATTTGCGGCATGAAATTATGCTTCAAAAAGGGTTTCATTTTTTCCGAAATTTGGTATGAATCTTTTACGATGTAGTCCCAATATAAAATCATCTACCCTTTATATTTTACATTTGTAAAGGAAGAAAAAGAGAAAGAAAAAAGAAAAGAAAAATTAACCAAGAATCTGAGATGTAGAGGGAAGAAAGCTCTCATGCCAATTACACTGTCAGTTACAAAACAGAACACTTTTGATTTATTGTCAATAAATTCTATTTCGACAGCTTCTTGCTCGATCACGTGATTATCCTTTTATCGTTGAAGTGTATGTAAGAATTAGTGGATCTGTTTATTATTAAATTGACGTATTAATAAGAGAATTCATCTAATCATTAAGCCATCGTATTAGTGACTGGATGCGTCAGTAAATGATAGGACTTACTTTATGATTTGTGGTACAGCTTTCATCGCAACATAACTCATATATTCAATAAAATAGAAGTCAGCTCGAAAGTTTCAATTCAGGGACACTTGAGAGCAATTTTTTTTATTTTTTATTTCATCGTTAATGCCAATACTGATACGATATTGTTAATACAAATACAATTGCTCGGTATTTCTTAACCTGGTGTTTTTTTTTTAAGTTTTAAGAGTCATATATATATATATATATATCCAATTCGATTAAAATCGATTCTCAAGATCTAAAAAAATTGTTTTCTTATATTGCATTACTATAGCCAAAGCAAAATATATCAATACAATACTGTGAAGAGCACAAAAAATTGAAACTAAAATAGAACTTATTAAGCAAAAAAATTTAAAATAAAACCAAGAATGCAAAATGAAATGATCAAATAGGAAAAAAAAATGCAGAATAAAGCACAAAATGTAATATATGAAGCAAATAGCGAATTTTAATGTACTTACACTTACCGGAATTTTTCAAAAATGATTTAAAATATTTTCGTAACAAGTTTGCTATATAATAAAATATGAAAATAAAAGAGTAAATGGAGGATGATGAAATCAACTTATGGCACGTTCTTACTGAAGTACACAAGCGCGTTTGAATTGTTAGTTACCTTAGATTAGCCCGAATCTGGATGTGTGCAAGGTGAATGGTGAATAATTCTAAATTTTTAAATAATAAGGCTGAATTTTAATAATGAAATTTTAATATTAATAAGGTTGTAATTTAATTCAAATTTTTTTTATATTGATGATTTCAGAAAAACTATAAACATTTAATAAAATAATATCTTTATTAAATAACAGACGATTTTAAGACACGAATTTACCCAAATTGCATTTGCACATGGTAAGAATATATATTTATTTAACAAAGAAAATTTTCATTATGACATACGATCAACTCAGAGATTTTATAAAGAATTTTATTGCTTTAGTTGGGTATCCATTGATTTTTTATTAAATTTTGGAAGAGTTCATCAGTATGTTTTTTCGATAAAAAATATTACTACAAATTCTTTTAATTTTATTCATTCAATTAAAAATGAAAATGCTTTTTTAAAAAATTAGATTTCCATGTAATTAGTTTATTCATATTAAATTTAAAATAATTTCTTTTATCGTATAAATCAACAATACAGATATTTTCTTCTTTTTTAATACTTGAATCCAAACAATTAAAATTAATATTATCGTCATAATTACAGGACCAGATTTAAGATATTTTTGAAACTTTTGAACACTATTGTATTAATATATTTTGCTTTGGCTTTATTGATACAATATCAGAAGAAAGCACTCTGTTTTGCGGATATAATCGTGTGGGCTAAAGAAAAGATTATATATTTTTTTCCGGCTTTTTTTCCTGTTTTTAAATTAATATTTTTTTTTAATAAACTGTTGTTTGTTATTTTTTTACTTATTATTTCTACCCCCCTTTTTTTTCATATGTCTATAATTTTTCTTTGTTTTATTCTTCATTTTGAACTTATATATAAATTAAAATTTGTCAATTTTGCCTCGCTTAAAATCGCTGTGGTGAATAGAATTACTGAATTATCCATAAAATCTATCTAAGATATAAAAAATCTTGCATCCGTACTAATCTTACCTTATAATAGAATTAGTTTCCTATGCAATGAAAAGTTTCACCATCGAAGAGCATCCATTTGCAGAGAATATTGTCTCACAACATCATTACGTCTATCTGATTGGATAGAGATGACAGCTCTGAAACTTGTCAAGCAAATGTCATTGCGATTCTCCTCAATTATCTTGAACATAATACCGAAATAGAATTTCTGTCTCGCATTAAGTCATCTGTGATCATTAGGTTGCTGCCTAACATATATATATAGATAGATAGATTTGCCACATTTTTTGTAAGGTACTTTTCTTACTGGTATTTACTTATTCTTAATCTAATAGTTTTTAATACTAATTTACTAGTTAAATGTAGAAAAAAATTTCTATCATTGCTTGTTAATAAAGATTTAAAAAAGGCTACACTTTTGCGATTTTCCTTAACTATCTTAAATCCAAAACAGAACTTCTACTTGTTATTAAGTTGTATTTTTTAATATGAACTTTACTATAAACATTAAATAAAGAGTTTGTCCGGGCGTCTCTCTGAAAATAACTTCAGAACCGTCTGTGCTAGTGTCCGGAAATTTGATAAGTGGATGAATCCGGCAATTCCATCCCAAGATGCTAGGAATCGTTAAATATTTTCAATTCTAACATTCGGGAGATACGTTTTTCAAATGGGATATTTCCATTCCAACTAGCCGCTGTTTTACTTAAAGTAGAAAGGATTCAATTTTATTAAATATAACATAATTTTGTAATAGGATACAATGTAATAGGATAACATCATTGTCTGCTAGCTTATAGCTCTTATAGCTCTCATTAATCAAAAAGAAAGTTAATTGCACATTCTTCATTTAATTATATTTGTTAAGACAGAAAAATTTAAGAGGAATTATAGGTGGACTACGTTCCAAAATTAGTATTACTTAATTTATCTCATAACACGTGTTCAATTTGTTAAGAATTATGTATTTAAAACATGTTTCTTATAAAACTAAATAAATAGAATCAACGGCAAATAAAATAAAAATAAAGGACGTGAAAAACCAAATTTGTTGGAGAAATAAAGCAGATTCGTTTAACAGAAAAGGAAAAATTGTTTAATTCTGGTATGTGTTGACTATCGTGAGTTCGCCTCAAGTAAGAGCAAATGATTTTGAATACAGTTAATCTTTATTTTATTCGGAGGGGACGAACAACTAAAAATCTGCTTTAAAAATCTAATAATATCAAGCAAATAACCATTCCGTTATTGACAATGATGTTTAGTTAGTTTAGTAATAAATTCTAATTGAGATAAAAAAAAATAAGCTATGTTCTTTAGCTATGCAAAATTAATTTAGAAATGGAACTAATTCCCTTCGGAGAAACACAAAATATCATCATACTGTTATTGATACCACCGATGTGCTTAATAAATTTCAGTAATAGGTAAAGATTAAAACAGAAAATAAGCTATGGACTAAAAAACAAAATTAATAGAAATAGGCGACTTACACCCTTGTGCAAATTAATTGAAACAAACTTTTTTTTCTCGTGTTTTTTAAAGAAGATGTTTTGGTGTTTTTTCTTTTACAATGGGGTTAGACCTTTGTAGCCTATTGACGGTATGATGCGTTCTGAGCAGTACATTACTATTCTGGGTAAAAAAGTTGTTCCAGAGTTGGAGAAACGATACCCTGATGGAACAGGGATTTTTCAACAGGATTTAGCTCCTTGCCATACGTCCAAAATTGTCAAGAAATTCATGTCTGAGAATCAAATTGAGACACTGGAATAGCCAGGGAACTCTCCGGATATCAACCCAATTGAGAATCTCAGGGCCATATGCAAGAATCGCCTATTAAATATGGACTGTGTAACTATGGAGAAGCTAATCATGGCGTTAATTCATGTGTGGTACAAGGACACAAATATTATAAATGACTGTTAAAAGTTAGTGGAATCCATGCCGATGTCCAAATGTTAATAAAGTGTCGTGGAGATCATATTATGTACTAAAAATTTTTGAGTTTGTATAAATTTAAATAAAAAAGTATTTTCTCTTTGTTTTCTGAATTTATTGAGTTTGTTTCAACTAATTTGCACAAGGGTGTATTCGTTTATTGAGAAACGTAAAAGTCTTCATATCGTTTATGACGTAAATGATACGTAATTTATTTTGGTACTAGCCTCTACTGGTATTATGCTAATTAGTCCAACTTCAATGGGTGTCTAATATAGTAATTTAGGTACAAAGTATTATATTAGTACATTTGGAACCTATTTAAATACACCAATGATGTACAGTTCTAATTATTAAGAGGCAATTACGGCCCCTCCGAAATGGATAAGTGCAGAAAAAAATCACTTGATTCTTTACATGTTCTGGGTTGGCCTTAAGCAAATGATACTGAAGACAGTTTTTGTTTTAAGGGATGAGCTACTAAAAATATGCTTTGATTAATCTAATAATGTAAGGCCATCGGGAAGAGCAAAATAAAAAAATAAATTACTTAACTTTATTTATTGTGTTAGTATATTGCTTCCATGTTTCAGCATCATTTTGTAACGTTGTTCAGTGCTGGTTAATTGATTATTTAATTTTTTTAAATTCTCGTACAAGGAACGATTAATCAGCTAGTTAAAAAATAAAATGCAAAAAAGTATCTTCAGTTTGTTGCAACTAAAAATGTACAAAAATGTATGATTTAAACTTTTTCTATAAAAATACAGTATTCAATTTTATAAATAATTATAATATGATATTATAATTTAATAAATAACTCTGATGAAGTTTTTCTATTCTTTGGAAATAAATGTCGTTTTAAAAAAAAAATTCTTTTGTTCAGTATAATAAAATTCAGATAATTATTTTCCAATTATTTTACTTTAAAAAAAGTGTTACAAGATGTCTGTAAAATTAATCATGTTTTTCTTATTGTCCTCAAATATCTATCAAAGCCATTCTTTATATTTTTCTTTCATACTCTTATACAATAAATACTATATTCTTATTTATACTTTTTAAAACTATTTTGAACATAAAACTGGGGATCTTTTTAAAAATAGGAAAATTTAGAAAAAAATTTCTTAAAAAATTAAATATTAAATTTAATACTTCTAAGAGTACTCTATGTATCAAATCGGAATAGAATCAAAACAAATAAGAATAAATCCAATCGTGTTTTTCCTGTTAATCATGCTTTTTATTACTTTCAGTGGAGAGTAGGTTTATTAAATCCATTTTTTCCCTTTTAAAAACTATTATGAAAACAAAATAAATGTAGATTTGAAGATTTTTAAAATTTCTTTTAATTTTAAAAAGTAATAAAATGTTTCAAAACTTATTATTTCTTAAAGGGAGCAATTTGTATATCAAAATATGTCTAATTTTAAAAAAAATAACGCTAAAATAATTTATTTATTTTTAAAAACCTAAAAAATTTTTTAGATTTAAAGGAAGGAAAAAATAATCTTTTTTTTTTGTTGAAAAAATATAGCTTATTCTAGTTTAAATATAGCGATAAAAAAACTTTTTTAACCCACACTAAAATGCATGAAACTCTCTTGGTGTGTTGAAATAAAACATCTGGAATTTTTCTGCAATATAATTTTTTAATACCTTTAATTTATATTTTAAAAATTAGAAATTTGTAAAACACTTTTTTTTTAAAGTGGATAATGAACTTTATCTTCATGGAAGGGCAAATATTCGAATTCTTGGTTTGTTCGAATTTACTTAATTCCAGTCTCCATAAATCAAACCGAAATAGAATCAGGAAAAATAAGAATACGTCTACACCTGAAGCACGAATCGTCTACACCTGTCGCTAAAACTGCGGAAATGGATTTATAGAAACATCCCCATTTTTTTCCCAATGTTTTGCTTTTTCATCTGTGCGTGTGGAGGCGGGCAAATAACAAAAGAGCATAAAATTTCAATGAGCGCGATTTCTCAGAAATCGCAAGTTTTCGTCGTGCCGATAATGAAAAGTAGAATAAATTACGGAGACTGAACTAGCAAAAAACCGAGAGCCTCATTGACTATGTAAATAGAAAATTGCTTCTATTTCTATTAATAGAACTTCCAATTGTGCAACTTGATTTTTTTACTAGTTTGCTTTTCTGGCAGCTGAAGTTTAAGAAAGAGAATTATATTTTCTTCAGTGTCAAGAGAAAAGAAAAAATATACATTAAGGTGTAGAAAAAAAAGAACCCCATTTTGAAGTGTAAAGAGATCTTAGACAAGGCTTTTTTTCAGGGCTCGAAAAAACTCAAAAATTTTACCCGTCCCCGAGGACGGCTCGCCCAACAATGTACCCGTCCTCCTTTGAAACTAACCCGTCGCTTCTAAATAAATAAAAATATAATTTTCTCTTATTTATTACAAACATTTATATAAATTGCACAATGAATTAGTAGTTACTAGGATTACAAATACTAGGATTGCATTATACAGTAATAAAAGGAATACTAGGTTACTAATAGGAACCTAGTATTTCTTTTATAAAATAATTTTTTTTTTATGAAATAATTTATTTCTTTTATGAAATAATTTAAATGACAAATGTCAAGTTATCTGGAATGTCAATTTATCCGAGGGTACTGCCTTTTTTATATGAATCAAATATGACGTTTGCTAGTTCCACAATCAAGCTAATGATTTACAGAGGTTTCTACACAAAAATCTGAAAGGGGTTTTCCATTTAGGTAGATGTTCATAATTTGTTTAAGATCAGTACGTAATGTTTTTTTTTCTTTTCTTTTTTTTGTAAGTTCATTGCTGAGAAGTCCCTTTTAACCGCTGCAGTACGGGAGACAGAGAAAACATCAATTCCACCATGCGCAGTATGTTGCTGTATTTCTAGATTAGAGGGTCATTTTAGAAGTGAGTCGCTAGACTCTTGTAAGATAACAAAAATTGAAAATGTATCACCAACATTAACGGGAAAATAGCCGTCCGTGCGGACGTCGGATTCGAGAAATTCGTTGTCCGCGGGGAATTTTTGACCGCCGAGGACGGGCGGACGGGTGGTTTTTCGAGCCCTGTTTTTTTTCTTTGTTAAATATTGCCACCTATTGCTTAGAGTCTTCGTTATCGTAATTTTATATTTTGAGTCAATTTTTTGATTTAATTTTCTTTTAATTTAAAAAAAAAACACGAAATACTTTTTAAAAACATTTTTGAGAAATTCAGAATTAACTTCTTAAACTGCTCGGTATGATAAATCTGGTTTCGAAATATATGTTGAATATAATAGTTCAAATTTTGTTCTAAAACTATCCACACAGACGAGAGAATTCTGGTAAAATTTTTATTTTTTATTTTATAACCGTCACGGAACAGCCGGCCCAATTTTGAGTTTACGACTACTAATGTTCAATTCCTTAACCTTGTAATTTTGAACCCAATCCAGAAGACAAGGAAACTCCAGGATCAGAACTCCCAGCAGTAAGATTTGTTATGGGAACATGTAGAACTTTGCGACTCGACAGGTTCGTGCAGCAGTCACTATTCACTACACGGGGAGTCTTCAGCCGGTGGGGTTCGAACCAACGACCTCTTGGTCATGGGCACAGTGGCCTACCAACCAAGCTATCCAGGCCGTGGTGAAATAATTCAACTGAAGTAGCAAACTGTCTAGCATGTATCTGCTAGACAGTTTTCTACTGTTGCGAATACCGGACGACGCATAAGTATTCCTTCCTTCTCTTCTGTACTATCTGCCTATCTTACTGTATGAATCATTAATGACCCATCTTATATAGTGCCCCTGAGAAAGTGTCCAATAAATCTGCCCCGTCTGATACCCGAATGAGAAAAGTCAATATCAAAGTGGGCATTAAGGAACTGCTGTGGTGGCTTAGGGGATAGAGCTCTTGCCTCCCAACGAGGTGATCCGAGTTCGAATCCTAATGATGGCTGGACGATACGAATTCCGCACCCGGTTTGCAATAACGACAGTGCTGATGAAAAATATCAAGAGTAGACAGATCATGGATTACAGCCCCCATGCAGTCAGGCTAACCGTGGGAGGTTACCGTAGCTTCCCTCTCCATGTAACGCGAATGCGGGTGAGTTGTATTAAAAAGTCCTCCATGGAGGCATAACTTCTCCCAATACTTGATCCTGAAGTTCCTTTGTCTTCTAGATTGGGCTCAAAATTACAAGGCTACGGCATTGAACATTGGTAGTTGTAAACTCAAAATTGGATCAGCTGTTCAACGGCAGTTATATATAAATCATTTTCTGTCATCATAATAATTTGATAATATAGTAGCTTATTTCCCACTTTCAAAGTGCAAGAAATAACAAAAATTACTAATTTTTTTAAATTTCAGGAGGTGAACTTTCACTCAGCTTTGATACCTCAACAATTCGATTATATTAAAAGAAAGTATTTTAATTATAAAATCAATATTGATTTATTGTTTACTGAGAGGCGTGATTTATTTAAGACAGAGGAAAGAGATGCCGATTTCTTCCTTCACTTAAATCAATTAAAATATGCGAGGAAATTTCTACCACGTTCTCTTCAAAGAAAAGGAATCTAAGATAGTGATCGAAAACTTCGTTAAAGGAACTAATTTCTAAATGGAAAAGAAGCTTCTTCATCTAATTAAGCTGCAGGAGAATAATTGGATCAATCTTTGTATGATTTTTTTCCACTGAGATTAAATATTATAATACAAAGGAAAAATATTTTCTTACTTGAATTTTCTTTTTCCTTCAAAAATTACGAAAATTAACGAATCTTTTGTGAGTAAAATATAATCTATTAAAATAGATTTTCTTTTATGTTTTCAAATTGTTACTTATATTATTTTGTTTAATATATTTTTTTGAAAATGGATCTTGATTTTGTATTTTTTTTTGTTCCTTTCATTGGTATTGTGCAAACAAAAATAAAATTAAAGTGAAGTGATTTTTATGAAATTTTTCTTTAAGTAATTAAACGGAATTAATGGTTTTAATTATTATTTATTTAATAAACTTAGTTTTCCAATATATATATATATATATATCACAGGCAAATATATAAGCACTTAAACATAGAAAACATCAGTTTCGGGTGCATCCGACAAATGTACATCAGGCAGTGCTATTTAAGCTTTAAAAAACATCACTGTATATAAAAAAGGCAATCCCCTCAATTAATCTGATTATTAAAAGGTAAACAATGATTATTATCAATAGTTTCATTCCATACACTAATATTTTCTCTAATCTTGTGACGATAATAAAATTTACAGAAATTTATGGATAATAAACTCTGCTAGGAAATAACCTGGCAGAGTTGTTATTTTAACATCCTTCGTGAAATGATCCTGAAAAATTTAATTAAATTTTCGTCTTCATTAGTTCTCTGCTACATATCTTACAGAGACCATTGCTGAAGACAGTCAAAGACAGTCAATTGCTACTAAGTCCACTTTTGGGAAAAAACGCACTGTTAAATTCAAATACACTTAAATTTCACGAAACTTTCTTCGTTTTTGACGAAACCGTATCCTGGTATATTCTCCGAGCAAGCATTTCGTCAAAGTGAAGTAACAACTATCGTCTGTTCTTCGGGGAAACGAAATTCNAACGAATTTCAAGTAATATATATATATAAACTTACTTCCTCTGCTTTGTTAGCACTATCAAAACGCAAAAAATAACAAATATTTATTTATTTTTATTTTAAATTTAGAATTTTCTTGCTGAGCTTTGATTCTTCGACAATTCGATTACTTTCAAAGAAAATATTTTAATTATAAAATCAATATTTATTTTCTCTGTTCTGAGAGGCGTAAATTTTTTAAGATAGAAGAAAGAGATGCCACCCCCTATTTCTTCCTTCAATTAAAATAAGCGAGAATTCTCTCCATGTTCTCTTCAAAGAAAAGGAATCTGAGATAGTGATAGAAAACTTCATTAAAGGAACTAATTTCTAAATGTAAGGCAGAAAGGAAGCTGCTTCATCTAATTAAGCTGCAGGAGAATAATTGGATCAATCTTTGTATGATTTTTTTTCCGCTGAGATTAAATATTATAACACAAAAGAAAAATATATTCTCATTCCAATTTTCTTTTTCCTTCAAATTATCGAAATTTTTCTTTTTTGAGTAAAATACATATTAAGATATATTTTCTTTAGACATTTTGAGTTTTCTTTCATATTTTTAGATTGTTTAATAGATTAATTTGATTAAACCTTTGAATTAGAATTTTTATCAAACATATTTTCCATACTTTTTTCATTATTTTGTATTAGTTTAGGACAAAATAAATGAAAAATTTTTTACTTTAATTTTAAAAATTACGGTTATGCATTACAGCATGAAACATCCGTGTTCTTTTCTACGTTAAAGGAAAAACCTTAACAATCAAACAATAATTCTTCAAATTGGCACTTATGTACAGTCATTAAGATCTAAAAGGAACATTTATTATTGACGACCGACTTTTTAACCTACCAAGAGCGACCATTGCGGTCATTTTGGCCACTATAAGAAATTACATTAAAAAATATGGAAAAGGCTATTTTTAATAATTTTACCATTATGCAATGCACTTAATGCTGTTGTTTTTAATACATATAAAAAATTAACTTTTCTTAAACCCTTAACGATCTTATTATTTTCAAGAAAGCGGTCATAAAAGTGCCTTATTTTTTTCATTCAATAAAATTATATAAAAAAAAGTGTATGTACAATATATGTTTTCATTTTTGATTTTTGGAATTTTTTCTGCTTGAAATTTAAAACTCTATTTCTACTTTAATCTACTACTTTATTCTACTAATATGTACTAAATATACTACTAAATTCTACTTTATGTGTACTCCGTATGTCCATTACTCTGACTCCATCATGTACACAATATCAAAAAAATATTTTATCACAGAACACAAACCACGTGTATTCAAGCCCTTAAGTAGCTGAGCTAAGAGTACTAAAATACATATCACAAATACATATATTTGGATAGTGCTGACCTCTAGTTCAAAATAAACTATCTCCGGTTACTATTTAAATAGTCTGGTGCAGCCATCTAGTGTATAAAATGAGAAATTAAAAACATTCACATCCAAGAGATGGATATATTTAAACATTTTTGGTGCATTAATTTTGAACACTCTTGCCCTCAAATATCACGGGCACGAGAAATGGGTGACCAAAGCTAACCATTTGATTTCGACGGGAGGGTAAGGGTTTGGGAAAAATAATAGCATCCTGAATTAATTAGATACCATTGTAGGTCTTAACACATGATTTTCAATTAAAGATACTAACGAATATTTCGTAGCAATTTCTATGAATAAATTGTAGGCATGACTGCCATACTGTTTTGTGTCGGCAGAAAAGACTATTACGGCGTTTATTACTCCAAAAAAAAGTCAGAGGTGAGAAGGTAGTTACTTTGTAGAATCTCACTTCGTTGACAAAGCTCAAAATAAAGGACTTCCGAGACTATAAAAAAATTTACGCTTTAAAAAAATTCATGAAAATTCGCAAACCTAGCAAAATTAATGTTGACAAAATTAAACTGGCCATATTTTGGACATCGTCTTTGTTGTTTACAATCTGCATATTTGATGAAATGTATCCATTGAAGAAATTAACTTTTTTAGGGAGATTTTTAGGATTGTAAACTTTGATAAAACTTCTATAGTTACGTATGGTACTCAAGATTCAGATTTTCTTTTTCAGTTTACATACGTATAGAATAATTTTTAAAAAACCTGTTCTAAAATATTTAAAAACAAATGTGTAAAGTTTTTGAAGGTTTGCCAATTGAATGAATTTCTAATTTAGCCGTCTCGTAAGAACTATTAAGAAATTTCTTTTGCCCATAACGAAACAAGTTTTCAGGAAGTAAAAATATTTTCGTTGCGACATACCTTTCCTACAAAGGAACATAACAATGCTCATCAGGCTTTTTTCCCAGTTGCAACAAACTGCTCAAAAAATATTTAATCTCAAGTTCCACAGCCACTCAGAAATTTAATCAAAATTTCACAGTTTTTTTTTCTCCATGTATTGAATAAATTTTACTTTTTTTAAATTTTTTGCGATCTATAAGCGATATGAATCGAAATAATTGACAATTGCGTATACAATTACAAGAGGTCGGAAACAATAGTGAGCAGAAGGGGTAACTCCCTTGTGAAAAAAAAGTTGTACAGGGACGATTTTGTGAGACTCGTAATCGAATAAAATAATGATAAGCAATAGAGGAGAAACATTTTATTTTAAAACCGCCGTAGAGCAGGGCCGCCTCGAAAGAAGGAGGAGTTACAGTTCAGGGGGCCACGGCGTCACGCATTATGATCCAGATACGTTTCTTCACTTTCTCTTTAGTAGTTAGAATGTTGTCAAAAAGAGATAGCTTTATTCATAAAATTTCAAGCTCTGCTAGAAAGGGAATCTTCGTTTAACGAAAACATTGTATTTACTTAGTAATAATTTCAAAAGAATAGTAATTTAGTTATTTTTATGTGAAGTAGTGCAGAAAGATAACTTTTTCATCTATCTGCATATTTCATCTATCTGCATTATCAGTTAAGTTGACTTAAAACGAATTTCAAGTAATTTTTAAAAATTTCTCTTCTGCCTAAATTACGTGACATTAATTAGAATTTCATTTATTCTAATTAAACATAATTTATTTTATACATGTATTCCTGTTTCTTTTGCATCTTAAATTACCAAACCCTTAACCTCATAAAATTTAGTGCAAATGAAATTATCATCCATAAGAAAAGTTGAGTCTGAATGTATAGAGAGATAACTAGTCAATTTAATAAATGTTATGAGTTCCGTTAAAACATTTTAATTACAGATGGTAAATATTTCTTCTCCAAATTACCTTTTTTTTAAATACAAAAAAATAAAAATGTGATTTAGCTATGATGTTGCTTAACAATTATTTATTGCAAATTATACTTTAAATTTATTTATTTGTATCGAGATATAAATACAAGAGATTGTCACATCAATCTAAATTATAGAAATGTGGAGGGGAAATGTTAACATTGTTACTAAAAGCTAAAATTGTTTTCTTAATGCAATCGTAAAAAAAATAAATGAATAAAAATACAGACAAGATATGAAAAATTAAAATAACTGGCGGTGAATCATTTGTTCTTATAAATACTATCCTGCAATAATTTTTGTTTAACAAGTTAAACAAAAGAAACTATTCAAAAGAAAACTTAAACCAGTCATGGTTAAAAACAAATATATAGAATAACGAAAGAAAAGTATTAGAAACATATTTTAAGTATTGTACTATTAATAAAATGAGCAAAACTATTATGTACTAGTATTATGTAACCAATTTCATGGGTAACTACAATATTTAAAAATATTTTTTCTCCCCTAATTGTATAAAAAATACATTGAATATTCCCACCAAAAGCTTAAAAACTATTTACCAATAGCATTGCATTTTTGACAATTTTGTACAATTTGTATTACACAAAAAAAAAAAAAATTGCATTTTGAAATGTGTTTCACTAAAATAGCCAAACAGAAGAAATCATTCAAAGGGAAGTTTTTAAGCCTGACAGTGCTGTTAAATGCTTTAACCAACTAAAACAAAATATAATTTGTTCTTTCACCACTCGTAAAATAACAAATTTCAAATAAGCCTTAGAAGAAATTCCTTAAAATTTTAATGAAAATGCTTAAAATTCCAAAAGCTAATATTTCTTTAATGCAATCATATAACAAAAAATAAGAACAAAACACGGACAATTAAAATAATAACTAGTAGTGCATTCAATATTTTCTGAAGAAAAAAAAACAATTTTGTTATGTAATAGAGCAGTCGACCCAATTTTGGGTTTGCGACTATGCCAGAGGAAAGGGGAACTGCTAAATCAACTATTGGCAGAAATTTTCTTTCATGAAGGACTTTTTCATTCAACTAACCCGCATTTACGCTATATGCAGAGGAAAACCACGAAAACCTTCTACGGTTAGTCCGACAGCAAAAAGACTCAAACTCATGATCCAGCTACCACTAAATTACTTTTATTAGATTTTATTACAAATATAATTCGAATAATCTAATAGTTTTTTTGAAATTATTAAACTGTTTTTTATAATTAAAAAAAAAAATACTAAAATACAGTTTTGCTTGTTTTTGGAGCATCCGAAGAAATCCATTGTATATATATCCGGTGTCTATATATATAATGGACACCGGGGTCACATCTACGTCAAAAAGTTTATTTTTTATTTGAAAATGGATCTTGTTTTTACTTTTTTTTTGTTTTTATTTTCTTAGCACTTGTATAAACGAAAAGAAAATTTAAATAAAGTAATTTTTCTCTTCATTTTATTGACTTTTTCTTGACAATTTAAATGAAATAATGACTTCAATAATTTTATTTAATAAGCTAAGTTTTCCATAATTATTTTTGTATGTGTACAATAATCCTTGAATACAATTCAATAAAATGTCCCAACTTATTAAAAAAAAATTAGCAAACAGTATTTTTTACTTTTTTCGGGGGGGAGGAGGGATGTTGTCAAATTTTAACTCAGCAAACCAGCACTGTTAAAAATCCCGGTTCAAAATATGGTAAAAAGTACAGACACTCAGAGTGATGGTATTTTTTTTACCTTAATATCCATTTTTACCGGAACATGTTATGGGACAAAAAAATCTAATATATCATAATTTCTATGATAATAATTACTGCAAAATCACTCCCATTAAATAATTATTATTGCAAAAATTACGGCATAATATTTTACTGTAAAAAGGGATTTTACGGATTATGCACCCAAAAGACCTGTACTAATATACTGAAGTTTAATTTGGAGATTTTACAGTGTGCTTTCATAAACTAATTTACCAGGTTGATATTATTCACGAAACGAAACATTCTAAATAAATATACAGTTAACTCAGCATTGGTTACCTTTATACTACTATCACATCCATCAAATTAATGATTGTTGATGATCTTTCTATACTTAGGGTATTATGCACCCTTAAATTAAGTCACCCTTATTAGATCTAGGAAAAGTGATCAATCAGTCTTACTCTCTTTATCCTTAAAAAGAACAGAGGCTAAGCAACACAGAAGATAAATGAGTAGGATTTTCTATTTTTATCATCTACCAACTTAAATGATGTATTACATTATAATTTAAGACAATATCTTGTAGTAGAAAATTCTTTTAAGATGACCGACCGTATTTCAAAATTTTCAATCGCATTCAGCAGATTTTAGTTCAGATGAATAACTTAATTGTAGTTTCTTAGAAATACGAATCAGATAGAGCAGATTTCGATTCTACGTCTCTATTGCTTGAGTTAGAACAATTTAAATGCAACTTATTCAATTGTCATTATTAAGTCAAGTGTATTAAATGTACTGCTATTCGACGTTAAAGACTGCAAACAAGAAATAAATTTGTCCCAATCTGTCAATGTTTTGAGCTTAAAGTGTTATCAAACTTTAAACATTAAAGTAAAAGAAGCAATTAAAAGTGCATATATTAAAATTCGCAATTGTTGAGTGGTAATTTTGTCATTCCCCCCCCCCTCCAGTTGAAGTAGTGCTTAAATTTAAGAAGATAATTTATTTACCCTTTTATTATAGTACTGTACGTAATCATGCACAAAACTTACTGACATATATTCACACAAATACTATAACTAAAATAATGGCAATTATTTTTTCCTTCACTATTATTTGCTGCCCTTCTTGGTGGTTTTACGTAATTAAATTAATCAAAATGTGTTTTTTTGCGTGTCCAGCCCATAAGAATAAAGATTAACCATATTCAGTATAACTTGTCAGGACGCTAAGTGTCACGGCTAACTCTTCAAAACTTACCACAATCAATTGATTTTCTCCGGTACTTATCTCTTTCGAGGGGCTACCCTATTTAAGCACTATAAACACACTAAAAACTCTCATTATTGGTGCAGTTTTAATAATTACCAAACATATCAATTGTACGTATGTTTGGTATCCTTCAATATTTGCGTTTTGAGCAGATACATTTATCAATGGTAGGAAACTAAAGTCAAAGATTTTGACAAAGTATAAGATTTTGACAAGGATTTTAGATCAGGATCATTTCTCTGTCTGACAATTAATATACTGTTCTAACTATATATATTAGTAGTGGTGAAAAAAAATTCTTTTAAATGTAATTCATCAAATATTGATGCACTATCTCAGTTACCTTGCAAAAAATATTTTCTGAAACTACGTAAATTCTGTAGTCACCACAATACTAGTAGTACATATTGCCGAAATTGATGTAATTTGTGACAAAATTAGTTTGTTTATTTTTTTTTTCAGTTCACCTAAGCCAGGGGTGGCGAACCTTTATGCACCAACGTGCCAC
The DNA here is from genome assembly GCF_043381705.1 of Parasteatoda tepidariorum. Taxonomy (NCBI): domain Eukaryota; kingdom Metazoa; phylum Arthropoda; class Arachnida; order Araneae; family Theridiidae; genus Parasteatoda; species Parasteatoda tepidariorum. The sequence goes on along the minus strand of NC_092204.1, from coordinate 84,277,030 downwards.
TTTTTCAAAAAATTGTTTAATAAGGTCATAGACGTGCCGTCAAATAATTTTGACTTCTTGATTATTGGGAAAATAATACTACTAAATATTATCAACTCAAAACTCTTTATTTACCATGAAAAAAAAAACATTTTGCAATGTCTCAGTTATACGCGTAATTCTACCTAAAGTAACATTAGTGTGACTTCTGTTGTTGCAGATTAGAAGACTTATATTAGGTTGTAAGATGTTAGTTTAAGCAGGACTGTTAATTTTTTTTCCTAGTCATTTATTGTTAGTTTGTTTTTTACAGTTATTGTTTTTTGGCATTAAATTGTTAATTTTTTTGTTAATTGTTTTTTTTTTGTTTTTGTGAATTTTAATTTTAATTGTTAATTTGCTTCATTGTGAACTTTGTGATCGGTGGTGTGCCATAAATGGCACGCGTGCCATTGGTTCGCCATCCCTGAAAGCGAATAAATACTTTTTCTCCACTAACTTTGCATCTTAGTCCATAGCTTACTTTTTTATTTCAATTAATATATATTACCAAAATAAATTGAGCATCGTTAGCGTCAATATTGGTATGGCGTTTTTTACTGTTCCTTTAAACGAAAAAGTACTTTCATTCCTTTAGTTTTGCTTTTTAGTGCATAGCTTATTTTATTTCATTGTGTACTTATTTCTTAAATTAATCAGGAATCACTGACTTCAACATTAGTATGGCTATTTTTTACAGTTCACCTTAACGAATTAAACTTTAACGAATTAACGAAACTAATTAACGAAACTTTTCCATTATCTTTGCCTTTTAAGCTAAAGCTATTTTTTTCTAAATTCAAATACTACTGGTTTAGACTATTTACTTTGTTAGAAACCCATTTTAAAAAAAAGTTCCATTAATTAAATAATTTTGTTCATTTAGAACACTTTAGAAATACCAATTTGGTGATGTAGTACATCCCTGCTACTACTTTAGCAATGATCATTGAATATATCTGACATAGCTAATAGAAAATAATTAAATATTTAAATACGAGCAATAAATATTTAAAGAATGTCATAGATAAATTATTTAAAGAAAATATAATCATCTATAGTTTAATTTAAAACAATGGCTGAAACATAATGCCCTTTGCAGCCTCTGCTCGAATTTCAGGACCGTAAAACTAAAGGCTCCTCAGTTATTAGAGACACCCAAAAGTTCTTCATTTCACTATTAAGAAAAGATGTTTTCCTATTCGATACGTATACAAAATCACGAATGAGAGAAAATCTATTTAATTATCAAAAGTGAATGAAAAAATTTCCGAGATTTTGTAACTTGTCAAGGGATTTATGACAACCGTTTTTATTCAGCGACGAGCACTGGTACTAGTGCATTGAAAGAAATGCTGGATTAAATTACGATATAAAATATTAGCACTTTGAGTGAATCTTCTATAAAATACATTTTACCACAAATGCCATTTTTATCGTAAAATATTTTACCTTAATTTTTGCAGTAAAATTTATTTAATTAGGGTGATTCAGTGACTTTTCGGTAATTGTTACTGTAAAATGTACGATTTTTCCGATCTTTGTTCCGTAATATATTCCGGTAAAAATGGATTTTACGGTAAAAGTACCGGCACTCTGAGTGCTGTTGCTTTTCCATACAATTTTACAAAACCCATTTATTCAGTTAAATTTACTTTTCAGTGCATTTTTTGCTTAATGTGTGGCAATTAAAACTATAATTTTGAAGCGAAAACTTCTGGTAAACCATTTCCAAATGAGCGGAGAAATTGCCAAATCGATGGTTTAAACAGCGTATATTTGGTTTAATTTACCGGAATTGTTTTTTCACTTGAAATGTCATTACCATACAGTAACTTTACCAGAATTCTTCTCTCTATGTAGGTTGTTGCATATTTCTTTTAATAATGCAAGCGCGATCAGTAATTTCATATTATTCATAACAAAACATTCGAAAAATACAATAAGGGTGAAAGCTTGGAATACAGAAAGAGTAATTTCAACTTAAAATAGCAAATCAAATAATGATTCAAAATATGTCTGCTCCGTTCACAATGGTATTTTAAATTAACTGCTATGCAGATTCAAATTTACAACAAACAATTTTTCATTGATTCAATATAATTGTCCTTAAAACGTGTTTATTTATTTTTTTTAAAAAAAAGAAGTCATTTCGATACGGCAGGCACATATTTTATTAAACTAGTCAAAATAATCCAACAATAAGTAACCTTGTCCCATCAGCAGATGATGTGTATAAATCAGTCAGACCTTTTAAAACTGTCCTTTTTTTAACTACTTAATATGCTATGCTGTCTAGAATAGCAATCGATATATTTATAAAAGGTTATTTTTCATTCCCAATTTGAATGTCGCTTATACTTTTCAAATTGTAAGTGACATGAATTTTTATTGCTGATTAGCTTAATCCCTTAATGTGAGAATATACAATATATTAAAATTTTATACCTATTTTATATATTTCGACTAATAAAAAATGTATAAAAAATGAAATAAAAATGTTTGAAACTGCACATCTTGTAAAACATTGATTACGTTGTTTTTGTCACTAATATAAGAAGCTAAGAGGAAGCACTCAGTTGTTAAATACACCGAGAAAAAAATCAGTAAAAAGGAATAAAATTTTTAAAAAATTTGTCGATAGAAATAAAGAAGCTGGTTTCAAAGTTTTTATTTTATTTTAGGCAATCCGTTTCCGAACTATTTTTAGCTACAACACAACATTTAAACACTTTTCACGGCACCCGAATCATAAGAAAAAATTCTCCGTCGTAATATTTTATTATATTCAAGTAAAGTAAGTTGCGTATGTGTGAGGTTATAGAAGTAATTGATGAGAAAGTTAAAATAATTAATACAACTCATACTTGAAATCCATTTTAATTGTAATAAATAAAAATGTATTGATAATTATAGATAATATAAGTATTATAAACTGTAAACGAAACTAAATTGAGAGAAATTAATTACCATACATGCAGGAAGGTTTTCTGTAAAATGTGTAGTGCACTGGAAAATGCACTGTAAAATGTGTAGTACACTTAACGGGTACTTCTTAAAACATAGGATACTGGCAATTCTTCTCTGAAATTTATTTTTAGCACCGAAGTAGGAAGTTTCAATCCCTCCATTTCTGCCCTATTAGCATTTTGTTCCAGACGTTTTCTTTCTTAAGCTAATAATTTTAAAATTTTGTAAACCAAAGAAAACGTAAAAAAGGGAAAGAGCATTTCAGCATAATTCTAATATTCCTTATAGCTACTTTCGCTGCTAACAGTTCTCTTCTTTTTAAGCCCTCTATAGTTACTCCAAAAATGAATTGGGAAAAGAGGTGTTAAAAGCTAAATTTCTACCTGAATATTTTTAGAAACTTAATAACCACTCAAAATTCCTAATTTTATATCACTAGGAAATAAATCAAAGTGTCTGTGATCATAATTTTTAACAAACTAAAAAGATATTTACTATAATATAATTTAAAGACTTAAGGTCATTAATACATTGCAAAAATTTCCAGATCACAGTAAAAATACCGAAACTCAGGGTGTCAGTAATTTTTACCATGAAATCTATTTTTACTGGAATATATTGTGAAACAAAAACTCAGACACACCGTAACTTTCACAGTAATAATTTCAGTAAAATCACAGTCTCAATCTAATTAAATAGATATTACTGTGAAAATTACGGAATAATATTTTACGGTAAAAATGGATTTTACGGATGATGCATCCAAAGTGCCGGCACTTTTAACCGTAATTTGGTCCGGAAATTTTTACAGTATACGTAGCCACTGTAACAAGAAAGTAAGAAATGGAATGGAAAGTTTGCATCAAAATTGACGTTCTATAGCAGGGATGGCGAACCAATGGCACGCGTGCCATTTATGGCACGATACACATTATTTTGGGCAAGCCACCAACCACAAATGTTATTACACTATGAAGCATATGAAACAATTAAATTAAAGTTCACAAAAACAAACAAAATAATAAAAAATTATTAATAAAAAAATTAACAATTAATGCTGAAAAAACAATTAATAACCATAAAAAGCAAGCTAACAATAAATAACTAGCAACAAAAATTAGCAGTCCTGCTTAAACTAACATCTTACAACCTAATATAAGTTATTTGTCGTCTAATCTGAATCAACAGAAGTTACACTGATGTTACTTTAAGTTTTTGCAATGTAAATAAAGAGTTTTGATTTGATAGTATTTAGTATTATTATTTTTCCAATAATCACGAAGTCAAAAATATTTGACGGCACGTCTATGACCTCATTAAACAATGTTTTAGAAAAAAATGGCACGTTGGTGTATAAAGGTTCGCCACCCCTGTTCTATAGGCTACAAGCCATAATATGAGACAAAATACAGCACTTTTAATCGGGTTTGAAATTTTACACAAACATTTGTACCTTAAAAATATTACGTAAACATATGTTCGCAGGTGAAAAGTTTTTCCATTATAATTAGGAAAATACTTAGATATCAACAAAATCACATGATTAAAGTACAATATTCCCACAGCAACGGGTCGTAGAGCTCCAGAATTCCTTTATCATGTGGAAATGCGGTTCAATGCGTCACTTAGGACAGATCTGTGCCTTTAAACACTTGGGTATCGAACTAAAGATTGCACCAAGTTTAGTCTTATAATCATGTTAAGCTTATAGAGACAATAAAAAACAACGCCCTCAAAGTAAGACAAAGTTTATGTTCAATTCCAAAATTTCAATTCCTTGCATTATACGATCTAAATCTAACTCTAATACAAATCTAAAAGAGTGTTTCCCTCATAAGTCACCGAGAAGAATACTTTCAGAGATTAGTTGTCGAGCACAAACGCACAGCTATTCATAATGATTGCACGTCGTTAAGAAGGAATTTAAAAAAAAACTTATCGTTATTAACTTTCTAAAATTAGAAGTTGATTTGTGAAGTACCTTAGTAAGATTGAAACAAATTTGCACAAGAGAGCTTCTTTAACAACTAATATTGGCATAAAAAGCAATTTCGAGTCAGTCTAAAGCTTCAAAAAAGCACAATGAAAGAAAACGTGAATTAATAAAGTCGTTCTGCTATTAGTCTTCCTTCGCTTTTATATTTAATTATGTTGATTATTTTGAGCTTTTTTAACGACATCATCATTACGACATTAATGATATCAAGTAATATTGTATTATATTTAAAAAAATGCCTCAGGTGCAAATAATATTCTCAAGACCATTTCTTCTTATTCTTTGCATTAAGCAATCGAATACACAATTGAAGGTGCTTATTTCTGGTAGACGTCACCGACGTGGTTACTTTCGATTGTCGGTTGTGGTTCGTGGGCACATCTCTTCATTATGGCTGCAGGTCGTGAAGAAGGAATTAGATAAATTGTCATGATCAATCTTGCAAAGATAGGTGGTGATTTTCGAGGTAACTTACAGGGATTTCCACAGATTAGAAGGCTACTTGAGATTAATCGACAATTAATATTGATATAAAGGATAATTTCGAGTCAATCTAAAGTTTTAAAAAAGCATAATGAAAGAAAACGTGAATTAATAAAGCCGTTCTGTTATCGATCTTCGCTTCTTCATTTAATTATGTTGATGAAGTAAAATAATATACTAGAAAAAAATTAACTTCAAGATTAGATTTTTTATGACGTTAGACTTATAAAGGTAAAAAATAATAACAAAATATCAAGTTAAGATAACGTCATCTTATTATTTGCATTATACAATCTAATACACAATTGAAGGGGTTTATTTCTGGCAGACGTCCCTAACATGATTACTTTCCATTGTGGGTTGTGGTGCGTCTGCAAATGTCTTCATTATGGTTGCAAGTCGTGAGAAAAAAATTAGATAACTTGTCATGATCAATCTTGAGAAAGATAGGTGGTTATTTTCGAGGTAACTTACAAGGATTTCAACAGATTAGAAAGCTGCTTGAGATTAATCAACAATTAATATTGATATGAAGAACACGTACGTGTCTCTTCAAAGTTTCGAAATCAGGAAAATAAATTAATAAATCAATAAATAACATAAAATTAACAAAAGCATAATGAAAGATCAAGCAAATTAATAAAATCATTCTGTTGACACTTAACTTTTTTTAACACTTTTGTCGCAACAAAGCAGCGCCTTTGTTGCAAATTATGCGCTAAGACTCACCCCAAAGTAAATTCCTTTTAAAATTGTTTGCTTTATTTTTAAAAAAATACTATTCAGTTGCAATTAATGAAAATAATCCTTAATTCAACAATAGAAACAATGAATTTATCGGTATGACGAGTTATTTCGTCCATCGTGCTGGCAGAGTTAAGCTGTTTTTTATCTTTAATTGTTTTAATTTTATGCTTCACACATGTGTACAGTGGATTTTGCTTCAGCAATGATATAGAGCATTTAGAAACTTTAATAGTTATATTACGACAAAACAGCCACAAGATATGACTTATTAACAAGTTGGACTTATGAAGGTGATAAAATAAAACAAAAAATAAAGACTTTATTTAATCAATGCCTTATAATACACAATCTATTACACAGCTAAAGATGTTTCTTTCCCGTAGATGCTACCGAGAAATATTTTTAGTACATTGGGAAAATAAGCATTTTCAAAACTACCAGAATGGGGTAAAATTTACCATGCTATTGGCTAAATGAGAACAATAAACAGCTCGGTAGTTTTTGCCGATTCACTTCGATAATGGATTTTAGTAATATTAACAATAAAGTATTGTCTTATAAGATGAAATAAAATGTGTAAATTTTATTATGATACCTTAAAGCATGGAATAGAAACCATTTAATCGGTTAATTTTCCCTTTCAGTTTTGTATTTTCCACTAAATGTGTGGTAATAAGAACTATAATTTGGAATTTCCCGTAAACTGTTATCATATGAACGGAAAAATTACCGGAACATATAAGTTCGAATCTGTGGAAAACTACAAAATCGGAAAATCAAAAAATTAGTAAAATAAGTAAATAAGTAGAATAAAATAATATATAAAAAATACGGTCTTCCTAACTTAATTGCAAATTGGAAAATTTAATAGCTTGCTCATACGAGTAAAATTTCATGGAACTAAATTATTTTACATGAAACCAACGTTGAATTTCCTGGATTAAACGATTTTTTATGGTTGGCAGTCCTAGCTTAGCTGTAAAAACGAAAATAAAGTAAGAAAAAAAAACAATAAAGAATTTTTTTTTTAATATTTTACCAGTTAGAATAATATTTCTGTTTTCGAATGAAAGGAGAACATAATGTGGGGGAATTTCAATGAAGAATTGCTGTTACATTTCTGATTCAAACTTGACAGAATGCAGTTAAAGAAATTAATCAAATCTTTTAGGCAGTTATATAGTGAAACGTGGGTTTTTAATCCTTTTTTTCTCACGCAACATTTAGAAACTGTTTAGTTAAATGTCAAAACAGTCTCTACTTACAGATTTCTTCTAAAAGAAAAAAAATATTATCGTATGCGTAATACTTTTTATTAAAGTACCCTAATTGTTTGTTTTTTCATAAATTTAAATGCCATTTATATTTTATAACACAAGTACTAACGGCTTTAAGTAAAATTGTTTTTAGATTATTGAAATGAATTTATTTCCTTACAACTTTATACGACACATTTCTAATTATTTAAAAGCAAAATTTAATAAAAACATAGCATTTAAGATTAACTAATGCACTTTCCTTTAAATCGAATAATTGCTTATTTGAACTACTGGAACCAATAGTAATCCTTTAAGCCCTACTGTCTGTCGTAAATAAACAAATAAATAAGTACAAAGAATGAAAGATATATCAAATTAATAGAGCTGTTTTCCTATGATTTATATTTATCCTTTTTTTTTCATTCAGTTTTTTGCATTCGAGTTTTTTTTCTTTTTTTGCTTCACTCGTATTGGAGTACATTTGAAAGCATTATAGATATCAGTGTAATATAATATATATTAGGAAGAAGAAAAAACACCCTGTGGGTAGGACGTATTATTTTGTTAGACTTATAATTGTGTAAAAATATAACGTGCTCAAATAAAGATTTTGTTTATCCAATTATTTGTATTATGCAATCCATTACGCAGCTGAAGGTGTTTATTTCCCGCAAACACCGCCAAAAGGAATACTTTCACTAGTTGGTCGTCTTACAACCGCTCCTCGCTTCCTAATTGGTTGCACGTCGTGAAGGAGGAATTAGAAAGCTTCTCGCGATTAATCTTTCAAATATTAGGTGGGATTCATGAGGTACGAGGTCACCTGTCAAAGAATTTCTACAGTGAAATTCTTGGGGCAGCTGGGCGCTTTATATATACATGCAACATGCTACTTTGCATTGGAAATAAGATATAATTATTTTTTTCCGTGTCTGAAAGGTTGGAATTTTATTTATCTTCCTTAGAGTCAAAACCATTTTTCCGGATGGAACTTGTCACCAAAAAAAAAAACAAAATATTAATAATAAATATGTCAATAAAAAAAGATTTGGCAAAACTTGATTTAAATATTATTTTTAGTTTATAATTAAATGACGAATATAATTAGCACAAGGACGATTGAAATAGCTTTCAAGAATCGTATAATGAGTGCTGATGACGCCGTAAAAAGTTGTACACTTTAATCATTATAATTATTTTTATTTCTGAAACTAATAAGTACATATTATGCAAGATGTTATCTTTTATTATTGTCGCAATCTTCATGTGCAAATGTTTCTTGCATCGCAAGCAAAGCAAATATAAGCAATAACTATGAAAATTTAATTGTTAATTTTCAGTTCACTGGGAGCTAGGAAATTCAATTATTAATTTTATTTTTTTTAAAACTTTATTTAATTTTTATATCTTTAAAAATAAATAAAAAATACATTAAAAAAAGTTGGTGGAAGTCGAAAAATACCATTCATTTGCATTTAGTTATTATTGAAATGTGGTACTTTTTCTTGCACTTTTCCAGAAGAAAATATAAGTCTAAAGTACAGTTTAGTTGTGAAATCTTCAGATTTTTTCTAATACGTTGTAACGTTTCTATTTTCTTCAATATTCGACTTAATGCAAACTTTTATCAGTGATTATTAAAACTTTTTTTATATTAAAAAAGCATTTAAGAAAAACTAACTTATTTACAATTAAAATGCAACATCAAAGTAATGTTTCTAAAACTAATGCAAATTATAAGGATAAAAAGCAATAAAGCATGAGCAAATCATTTCATATAGGTCACGAATTGTTTAAATGTAGATGTTCTAATATAAAATAACAAACTATAATTATAAACTAAAGAACAAAAAGTAAGCAATGATTTCTAAAAAATAAAAGAGCTTCCTACAAAAGCTACTAGTACTGTCAGTGAAAGTGAAAACAAAATTCTTTTGATTGCAACTAAGCTAGGAAAAAGAACCTAAATGTGGAAAAAAAGAGACAGGTGTAGAGAAAGAAAAACTAAAGTAAAGCCAACAAAAGTATATTCAGTTTTAAGTATTCTTCAGCAGAATTAGAATAGAGCTAGAGCTAACCATCTTGAGTCAAACATAACATATATATATATATATATATATATATATATATACTAGAAGTAATCTTTCTTCTTGCGTAAACTCTTTGCTTTGCGTCCTCTATGCAATAAAAGAGTTGTAACTATTTGTCGAATTTGAAGTGGAACAAATAATTGGAAAATCTGCGAAAGACTGCACCCATCCTTTTGATGATCTTTTGCACTTGTTATATGATGAACAATCACTCATTCTCGAAAACCATTTATTTTCAAATCTCTCCAGCTGCGATACGTAGAAATTGATAATATCTGTAGATCTGCACACACTTATTTGATCTGTGATTGCAACGAACTTTTAAAGAGACTTGTAAGACTTGAACTTAGGTTTATAATTTATCATCAATTACATTATCACGAGAATGAAGCCGATATTGTACACAAATGTCTTAATGGCATTTAATGGAGATCATTGGATTTCATCCTACATACTCTTTATCAACATTTTTTTTTGTTACTGAAATTGTTTAAAATGTTTTAGCTGCTCTTATTGATCTACCGTTTGTGATAAAGCTCATTAAATGCTTCTCTGCTTTTAAT
>NC_092204.1:84204712-84265617 GCF_043381705.1 Parasteatoda tepidariorum | reverse complement strand
GTTTTCGTGAGAATGACCCATATATATATATATATATATATATATATCTCAATAATAATGATTTCACTCAATGTTATTGTTATTCAATAAAAAATTGGATTATTTGTGTTGTTTTGCTTTCTTAAAAGCATAATTTACATTACATACATTTACAATTTGCATAACATACATTTAGTTAAAGATGCAAAGCTAAAAAGTAAATTTAACTGAATAAATGTTTTTTATGCCATGCTCATTATAATAGTGCTTCTGCAAAAGTTATCGGACTTCTTAGTGATCCCATTGCGACCGAAACACGGTAAATTTTACCATATTCCGGTATTTTTTATCATGCTTTTTCTAAGTATTTGAATAATTTTTATTACTATGAATGACATATATGACATATGAATGAGTCGGGTAGCCCGGCCCACCTAAGGAGTATTGCTTATATTTCTGTATAATATTGAGTAATAATCAATATTTTTGTATGTTTCTATTGTTTTATCATCTAATTAAATAATGCAAAAAGAATAAACCAAAAAAAGAATAATTAAACTTAAAAAAAAGGAAATTTAAAAAAACATGTTTTTCAGCTCTTTCCAAAATGTGTCGAGTAGCCCCACCCAGTTACAAAAATTGTGTTTTTCTGCTATTTTTTCAGGTGTAAATGAGTATGACCAATGTATTGACAACAGATAAACCTCATTTATCATTTTTATCACAAAATTATTTTATTTATTACATATTTATATACTTTTAGTGAATTCTATCATTTAATAACAACAAATGTCATACTTTTTATCATTATTAATGTATATTAATATATTATAATATTAATATATATTTATATTAAATATTTAACGAAAATAATTTTATTTAAGTAACAATAATTAATAACAATAGTTGTTTTTCAATATAAACTTATTTGGTTGATCTCTTCTTATAAACTTAAAATAAAATACTTCTTATAAAATTACAAATTCACTTTTATTTTGATTGCATTCAAATGCTTCTGTTGGTTGATTCGTTCACAAATAAGTGAAAATAAATAAGTAAGCAAATAGCTTATTATAATATTAATGATTTCTTGATATTAAATTTCATTTAGATATATCAATTACATTTTAAAAATAGTTAATTTTTCATTTTTAAATATATAAATTTATGTTTCAGATAATATTAAAACATATATTTGTTGTTAAAAATTCAGATAACATTCAAAACTGAAGCAATAAAGTAATAATCTTTGCAACCGTACATTTATCGACGAAATAAAATTGGGCGGTGATACCCCGACATTCATGCGAGCGGGGCTACCCGAAATCCAATTTTTTTGTAAATTTTTAATTACTCGAACAATTTTTCACATATAAACTTCTTTCTTTGTGCAAATTAAACTTAAGACTACATACTTTAATGCTGTATGTATAGAAAAAAAAATTTTCTTTTTAGTATTAAAATGAAGTTTCATCGAAACATTCAACCAATTTTTCTTAATTTCACGACTACTGTATTCAACATATTTTCAAAACTATTGTTTACCATGTTAACAGCTGCATAAATACTTGAAACTTTGAAAATAACCTTTTTTTTTAATACAACAATTAATGTCCGATGGCCCATTGACTTGAAAAACTATTCTATACATATAAAATTGACTGTGGACGGGGCTACCCGACTCTCCCCTATTTGTAGTGAACAATTAAAAATATTTTTACTTTTTCAAAGTTTATGATAAAAAAAAAATTTTTTTAGAGCAAAAATTCTTGATGTATTTAAATNAAAATTAGTATATATATATATATATATATATACTGTTTGACGAATTGTTTACATTTCGTTACTGCTTCGGGAAATTTCTAAGCCCCACCCTCTCATGATCTCATGAGTACTCCATTAAACGAATCATTTTTTTTTCTCAATTTCTCCTAATAACTATATATATACTGCGTACTTATTTACTTTTAAACTAGTGGTGGATCTTTAAATATATCCTTGAAAGAAATTACGTCAGAAATTAACTTTATCAAGTCTTTAAATGCTTGTCTAATGGTTTTTTGCACATTTGCTGAAGAAAATGCTAACCTCTACGTTTTATAAGTAAATAAATCGAACTATCATGAACATGCCAGAACCATTTATTTTACAACGTGATTACTATTTTTGAACGATTAAGCATAGATCGAGTCGAATTTCAAGCGGGAATTTGGATAATTAATGGCTTTGGGAATACTGTAATTTGATATGAAAGTAATATTCCGTTAGATCTTGTAATGGTTGGAAATAATACTTAATTAGGAATTAATCAGAACCTATGAGTTTACACCTTTCCTTCTGCAAAAAGGGGTGTTACTTTTCTACGATAGAACAAATCACAGCGCGATTACAAATGTATTAAAATGACATTAATTTCTTCCCATTAGAATCTGTTTCCATCTTTTAAATTATTCTTCCACAGCTCAAGGTTAACACTGAATTTATTCATTTAAGAATGCCAAATAGTTGATAATGTATAATAAAGAAATTAATTAAAGTGTCGCGCACAGCGTTAATGACAGATAATAACGCTTAAAAATGAAAAGAACGTACGCGAAGAAATTTAAAATTTGTTATAAGTATTCTATTCATAAGAAGCATTTGTGATATAAAAATATTTTTGTGAACGAGTGTCCTTAATCTAAATATTTCCATACAAAGATTTTAAATATGCCTTTCAAGATTTCAAGGATGATGCACAAATTATCATTCGCTAACTGTATTGCATACGCTTCAGAATATTTTTTCTATCTCCAAAAATATATATTATGTCTTTAACAGAATTTCTTTGGAGCAATTTTGAAAATTTTACATAGGAATATAGACTTAGAATTCATTTTGCCTTTTCTTGGCTACAAATGTAATTTTACTTTTTTAACTTTGATTGCGTAGAAGTTGTTACTTAGTTCTTAACCTGTGTTGCAACAGAAGAAAATGTTATAATAAAATATATTTGGATGAAAATTGATAACATTTTCTTTTACTTTAAACTTTACTTTACTCTTTTACTTTAAACTTTACTTTACTCTTTTACTTTAAACTTTACTCTTTTACTATAAACTTTACTTTACTTTTTTACTTTAAACTTTATTTTACTCTTTTACTTGAAACTTTACTTTACTCTTTTACTTTAAACTTTACTTTAATAAAATATAAAAATCCTAAAATTCATTAAGTTCATAAAATTGCTTCATCGTAGGAAGAACGCGAATATCTGAATTTTTATACAAACATAGACGCTCAATTTACCAGGAAGGATATCCTAAGTTACCCACAGGTTTCTGGGCTCAGTAGAAATCAAGGTACAAAGTGATGTACAGTGACCTATGCACCACCTCTTTTATGTCTATTTTTCTTTTTGCGATATGATGATTTTTACAGGTTCGTGCTCATTATATTGGAAAATAATGCTAATAATCATTCGTTTACGCGTGACTCCGGAAATAAATATTTCAATCATGCACCAATTTTTTTTCTTAAAATATAAATTTTTTTCTTCTCAGTTCAATCTCAAAAAAATCAATTTCAATCAATTTTTCAATCAATAAATTTTTTTCTTCCTTAAATAGAAAAAAACCGTAATTTTCTAACAACAAAATTTTCTGATTGAAAATTGAAGCAAATAAACAATATTTGTGACAGACAAAAAAAAATATATTACTAGATTCCTTAAAACAGTTCATTTTTCTTCCTCTTGTGACTTTTTTACCTTTGTTGTTTCTAGAAAGGCATTTTTTGCAAATTTGAATAGGGTGTCTTATTTGTGGTACCATCCACATTAAAAAACCATCCATCTTTAAGCAAAAAACCATTACTGGTGCTCAGAGATTAGTTTTACTCCCATGCTCTTTACTAGAAAAAGGACAACTGGAATACGAAAGATGAAAGATACCGAGGTCAATTGTTATCAATCGGATAGACATCTTGGGTAAATAAAAGGAAGTGGTCTTTTTAGTGGCTATAGAAATCAAACGACCTATTGTGCAACATGTTAGGACATCAAAGACTATATTATCATACGTCTTTTCTCCCCTCCTCCTCCTCAAATAAAATTCATTTTTAGTTCAAAACTATTAAGTTATGGGGAACTTAAACTTGTGCAGCATATAAGATTTGTCATTTTACGAATAGGGGCGATTCCACGAAAAGTGGTCCTGAGTGACTAAATTTTCAAAATTATCGTAAAATCAAAAATGACACAATTTCGGAATCTAGAAGATGTACATTTTTTAATAGTTAAGATAGTTTTTTGAATTACAAAAAATATTTATGTGAATTCTAACAAAAGGTGGAACACTATGAATTTTAACAGGAGTTCTCTTCTTTGTTATGTTATATTCCAATGGAGTTCTTAAAATATTAAAGAGCAATAAAATAGTTTTTAGTAATAAATATAACTATTTTACTCTTTTATCATTGTTTAATGTATTTTTTTAATTTGGCCTAAATTTTTTTGCTTGTTTGAAAGTCGATTAATCAAGATAGTCTAATTTCCCAGTAACACACGTAACATAATTTTGCATTTTTTTCTGTAAAAACTTTAGTAAAAAAGAAAATTTAAAAATTTTTTGTTTTATAAATTAAGAAGGCAAGATATGCAACGGAAAAAATTCTCGAATTAAAACTGCCAATAGTTAAAATTTTATAATTAATTTTATTCAAGGTAACACACGTAACGAAAAGTTACGCGCGTTACTGTTATGTGTGTTAGAGGTACTTATACACTTTAATTATTTATTTATTTTCAATAAAAGATTTAAATCATGTTCGGACATTTTTTATAACCGCCGCGCAACTTCAATGCCACAAATACGGAATTGTAAGATTGTGGTTTTTTGTAAAATCAGGTCGGTATAAGCATTAATAAAAAAACAGCATAATAAGACGATAATTTTGAAACTTTTGGAAATTGTTTTCCCAAACTTCTATTTGTTATACGTTTATGTTTAAGTAGAATATTTCGACTGCATTTGCTAGATTATTATAAAATGGATAAGCTTAAAATAGTGTCCTTATCTGGATTTAAAAGAATAAGAAGATGAAGAAAAAAAGAAAAGAGCATAAGATTCTGCACTTCAAAGGAAAGAAAATAAGGAAATAATGAAAGTTAGACTTGAACTTTCAAAACAGATTGATAATGATGTAAAAGGTTCACCACTAAGTATTTCAGATGAACTTAATTATTAATAAATGGATTTTCTTCAAAAGTTAGATTGTTTATACTATGCTTGTATTGAAACAAGAGCTGGTTCTCTGGATTATTACGGGGAAAAACGGGCAATAAAACGAAAGAACTATCTAACAATGTTTCTAAGAGAGGCTTATACTGATTTTTGTCAGTTGCATCCTAAACATTGTTTAATTTTCCATATTTAGTGCTTTATGACTAAAAAATTTATTGCTACTGTAAAACTTAGAATCAAAACAAATATCATGAAATTTTTATTCTTTAACTGGAAGGCTAAAATTAAGTTTATGACAATACATGGTGATGGTAGAAGTATTTATGTATATAAAGTAAAAGAAATTTTGGATCTAATTGTTGGAAGGGTGCTTCTGATACTTACAAAAATTTCTCATTGCTTGTTATAGGTTTCTAACCATCATTTATTGTAGTTTGGTAACGATGAGAAAAAGATGACAATAGCTCACAATAAAAAATATATAATGGCAAATGTGCAAGAAGAATGTTTTGAAATAACTCTTGAAAATTGGACTAACTTTCAATAATACGTAAGAGTTAAAAGAATCCGAGGTGATACTTTCCAAACAAACATATCTAGCATTAAAACCAGGGAAATTCAAGTTGACTTTGCAATGGCATATTCTTTTGAATATCAAAACGAATTTCAATCAGCATTATGCTATCCAGCCACAGTTCCGTTATTCACAGCAGCTGTTGTCTTAGACGATACTCTCCTAAAGAGTTTAAAATAGAGTCCTTTACAATATTTTCCTAAGGCAAAGACAAAGGTGAAACAATGTCTACACTTTTATTTTAAGACTGTTTAAAAACGATTCTACTTCAGAAGATGAGCTAACAGAAACCTTCTATAGTAATAAGTCAAGTTAAGAATTTAAAAATAAATATATGGTTGAATTATTTCATATTTTGTCAATCAAAATATAAAAAAAGAAATTAATTTGGAAATATTTTACGATATCACATGCAGAAGTTCCTTCTATGGGATAGGTGTGTAGTACAAAATCTTGAAAGCGAAGCAAAAAGCAAAGTTATTTATATCATTGTGTTGTTATACAAAAAAATTTATTTGCTATCCAGTGTTGTTTGCAAAGCTAACCAATCAACTCATGCCTAATACAACAGTATTATATATTAGCCAAAAGGAAATAAAGATATTAATTGAAAAGATCAATACATGGCAACGGTAATACAAAGCATAAAATCTATGCATAAGTATCGTTAGATACTTGAATAAGATGCATAGATGCACATTGTGGCACACAAATAGTCAGTAAGTCAATTTCTGTTCCCTCCTGATCAGAAGTGCGCCTATAACTGAAATTAAAACGACATATGCTCTATCTCGGGAACATTATTGACGCAAATGCACATGCTTGTAAACTTAAAATGCAATATTTGCATAAAATAATTGGAAAATATGCATATTTTTGTTTCCAAACAGAAATGATTTTGAAGGAATAGATGTGCCTAAGATTTGCTATGTTTTACTCTCTAAACCAGTATAAAGAAGGGCTACAACCATCTTTCCAGACCATTAACTATTTTATTTGCTAAAATAAATTGTTTTTCTTCTGCTAAATTAAAATAAATAAATGTTTTAGTGCAACATTTATGACTTCTCAGTTGAAATATTCACAGAGGGTAACACACGTAACGTTCAGTTAACACACGTAACGCACCAATTTCACCAAAATAAAGAAGTTTTTACTGTTGCAAGAAATTTTTAAAAATCACTAAACACAGCTTCGATATTGTATCTCTCTATAAAAGAAAATATCTTAATTTTTTGCCTTTATACTTCACAGAATTAAATGAATATATTCAAAGTTTCAAATATCTAGCATTATAAAGGGTAACACACGTAACAAAATTTCAGAAATTTTTTTTTTCAACATCAAATTAATTTGCGCCTTCAATCTTCGTTTTGAAAACTTACAACACATATAGATTTAACAACAAATTAAGAAAAACATAAAAAATATCTAACAAGTTTATTATAATAAGTGTTAAAGTTGAAATATGTCGTGTAAAAGTAACACACGTAACGAAAGAATCGCCCATAGGCAAAAAAAACGAAGTAAGCTTATCTTTTAAAGCAAATGTTATTAAGAAATTTGAAAAAAATTCATCAACCACTATAAAAGATCTATCTGATCATTTTAAAATTCCTGAGTCAACTTTAAAAGGAATTTGCATTTTTTTAAAAAGGAAACAATTATATCTGATTATATCTGCTCAACAAGAATGCGGAATAAAATCCTTTAAGAAAAGCCGGATTCAAGGAGGAAAGTTTCAGGAATTAGTACGTACAATGGAATAAAAAAGCCCGTGCTTCAAACAATGCAGATAATATTGAATTGTTCAGACAAAAAGCTGTTCATCTCTCAGAGACTTTAAAAAATTTTGAAAAATGTAACTGCGTCTCATGGATAGGTGGAGAAATTGAAGATCCGGCTTTTCTAAGATCCTATATGAAAAAAGCTCCAAGTATGGACAAAAAAAAAATGATAGAGCATTGGAAAGGGGATTTAAAAGCTTTAATTTAAATAAGCAAACCAAGGGACATTTTTAATTGTGATAAACTGATTTGTTTTTTGAAAAGATTCCAAAATAAGATGACATAGTAAATGGAATATTTATGAAAGAATTAACTAGACTTAAATGTGGGAAACTGAAAAAGATGCCGTTAGTTTCCTATACATTTTGAATATTTCAATACATCTTTCATTTTAAAGTTATATAACTGATTTTATTTTAACGAGATTGTACGTCACAGCATGCTCAGACAAGTTGCGATTGGACCATTTGCGAAGCAGCAATCAGTTTACATATACATTCTCATACTCATATGGGACCTGCGGATGGTTTGGAAATTCATACTTCTTTTAACTTAAGTGTGAAATTCCTGATTCTGCATTTATTAACTTTTCCCCTAATCACGAATTTTAGTGGTGGATGATTTTGGATGATTTTATTGAAATTCGACGACTACCGATGACGACCCAAAGTATTTTTGGGTCTTGGAATGCAATTGATGAATGCGCTGCTTTTTTATCATCAACGACTACCACCAATAATCTGTTGTGAATTGCGGCTGAACTCTTAAAAGCCGTTAATTGTCTTATGAGCAACAGACATTAAGCATTCCAAGGCGTCAAGGTTCGGTGTCATGGACAACTGCATCATGTGAATTCGCCATTACAATGTGCCTTGTTTGATTTTATTCAAATTTGATGACTACCGATGACGACCCAAAGTATTTCTGGGTCTTGGAATGTAATTGATGAATACGCTGATATTTTATCATCAAGGACTAATACCACTAAACTGTTGCGAAGTGCGGCTGAACTCTTAAAATCCGTTATTGTCTAATGAGTTCTCTTAACAGCATCAACAGATATTAAACATTCCAAGGAGTCAAGGTTCGGTATCATGGACAACTGCATCATGTGAATTCGCCATTACAATGTGCCTTGCTCCTCCATCTTCTTCGCGGGTCGATTCAAATGTACCTACTGTTATCCTACTCACCTTCATTCCCTTAAAAACTCACATAAAATACACCATTTAGAGACTATTGTAAAGTCACAAAAGTTTGCGAATAGGCACTAGAAGACATTCAGGCAAAAGCCTGTCTTGACTACTTCGATGCCTAGAAATATATGGGTTCTAACGCAAGAGGAATCTATTTCGAAACTCTTTAATATCTTGTACAGATCTAGCCTTGGTACTGCTCTGATGAAGGGATGTTTTTTAATCCGTTCAGTAACATTTATTCGCGAACATACCTCGTAGGAAAACCGCACAATTATCTATCTATTATTTAAATCCATAAAATAAAAATAACTAAAGTTAAATTAAAGGCACAACTTCTTATGTTCTCTACATTTGTATTCCGCTCATAAGCTCAGCATTGGCAACATAAAGCATAATAAACGATAGGCGTGCCGTGGGAGTCTAAAATATATCGCTAATGGTGTTCTAAGAAAACTTTACGCTTTGAATTTTAAGGGGGGGGGGGAAACACTTCAGCGTCTTTTTCTTTTCATAGCAATCAATTCTTAAACACAAATTGCAAAAAACAGACATGTAATCTATATTTTCTTACCAAAATGCCTAAAATTGTTAATGCATGCATTATATTTTATTTTTTTTAGTCTTAATGAAAACTTCTTAGTAAGAATTCAAAACATTACTTTACTATGGACCTCCATTAAGAAATTATTATTGAAAGCTGTTCAAAAAAGAATTTCGTCGTAACGCAATTATGCTTAAAGCAATGCTTTATAAAAACAATTGCGCAGAGAAGAATTTTTCCCTTAGTTCCATTTTTGTCTTTTCATTAGTTATAAGCTGTATATAAAGTGAAAGTAAATAAAATGTTCTTAGAAGTTTTCAGATAATTGAGTTAATTTTTACCCATTACTCATTAAGTTTGTAATGTCAATTTTTTACATTATCTCAAAAACCTTAACTACATTGTAAAAAATAATTTTCGTGTATTATATCAACAAAACTGGTGGAAACTATTTTACGCTAAAGTGATGTTCCGCTACACCAAAAATGTTTTTTTACACTCCTTGCAGTTAAGTAACCGCCGACATTTTTTGTACTCAATAGCACAAAAATTTATAATTACAGTAAAATAAAAAACACATAAAGGTCTGTAAAATTAATTCTACGATTCAATATACAGTGAAAATCATTTATTTAGAATGCATGCATACAGTAATTCTAAAAAATGAAATTAGTTTGCAAACCAGCATACGCGTAACACAGAGAGAATATAAAAACATATTTGTAATAAATCGAAAATGTAAGTTATAAAACAACTTAATGCATGTCACAGACATATAGAAATTAAAATAAAATTATCTTTATTACACAACTGATAACATACATATTTATATTAATAGCGAAATTTTATTTCCTTTGGTGTATAGCGAAGTTAAAAACATAACGAATTCTAGCCAACTTATTTTTGATTGCCAACAAATTAATGGCAAACCAAGCTCACCAAAATCGGTGTTTTCGAATCGTATAAAAGAGCGAAAGTATCATGAAAGCTTATTACACTATAAATGTTTAAAGTTAAATTGCACCTTTGAAGTGTATACGAAAGCTGAATTTGGTGTTAACCTGAAATAATATGTTCCCAAACGCAATTTTTAGCTTCTTCAACACTATACATATTACATATACATATTATACACTTTCTAGAGTGTAGTAAAAAAAACCATTAAAATTTAGAAATGAATAATTAAATGTTAAATTAAAAGTTCGTTAATTGTTGTTAATTAGGCATAATTTCCTTAATATTTGAGTGAAAAGTTGTATATTTGAAAGTGTTTTCGCATTTTTCGGGCAAGGCTAAAAAGCGAATTATTTGAGAGCCTTGACTCGAAACAATGATATATTTTACATGTTCTCTTGCGGAAATTACATTGATTATAGACAAAGAAACAAATAAATAGTTCAATTTTTTTTAAATAGCTGCAAAAACTCTTTTGAACCATCCACTTTAAGAGACTTTCTTTTGTTTTCATGTGAATCATAAAGTTTAAGGAATAATTCTCAATTTTCGTACATTTATTTGAGCCCAAACTCTAAGAGTGATTGAGTGACTTTTCAAATATAGTAAAATTAGACCATAAAGACGAATTGTAGCTTTTATTAATATTTACATCTTGCACAGTTTTCATTGTGCAGCGAGCACAATCTAGCAAAAATTGTGATTAAACAATTGTGAATAAATGCTATGAACTCACATAAGTTATACAAATATAACATAAAAATATGTTTTAATAACAACTTATTTGTTATTTTACTACATTTAAACAATGCAGTAAAATAATCATAAATAAGATGGTTTTCAGATTGCTAACTGTAAATATCATTAATTAATTGCTTTCGCTTAATATGGTAAAACACCCAAAATTTTATCATGTCAACTTCGCCCACCTTAGATTATTTTCACAATTATTTTCGTGCAGCTGGGTACATATTATGGCAGAGATGACTAATTTATCAATCTCGTAATCGAGAAACCGGAATTTCGAGTCCCAGCTTTGACACCACACTAGTTTCTCTATTCCCTTCAACGCATGAAAAGTTTCCACTATTACGTACCTCCCAATTTGTGACCCTGGACTATTAGAGTATGTTCTCATCCAAGCATAGGTGGCAAGACCACAATGCTGTTTAACTGAAAAAATCTAGTATTTTCCATTTCCTACAATAGGTTAAACAATCAGAGAAACTAATTAAACAACATCCCAAGGCTCATTTGATAAAACACTACTCAACCACAATTACCATTACCTAACGAAAAGCCTAGTTTCAATATTCAGTTAAATTTCTTTTTACTATACTATTTTTAATACTTATTTTTAATAAACTATACTATTAATAATACTTATTTTTAATAAGACCATACTAGTTGTAAATGGTTTTAAAACTGTGAAGGTAAAAAAATGCACTTTACTGTAAATTTCGTTTTAAATTGTAGGAACAAATTGCTTCCGGTTATTTTACCGTAATTTTAGAATAGAAATTCTAACAGTGAATGGAAATTCAAACATTCCCTCCAACATTTAAGTTTGGATTATTGCGCGAAATGCATTTAACCTTCAATATAGTATCTAAAGGGGATGTCCTATAGTAGGAAGTTATTAGATTACAATATTACATATAAGAGAAGTAGGCAAACTAATGTTTTCTTATTAATGACGTTATGTAATATCGAGTATCGAGTTATTCATCAGGAAAGAAGAAAAAAATCTCCTTTAAGCACCTTTAGGCTGAGCAGTTTTATTTTTAGACACGCCATCTGTAGAAAAGAGGTACTTATTAATTCAGGTCATGTTCTGAATTTTGCATAAATCAGATGCAGATTGAGAATGAAAAAATAAAAATTTCACTTTTTTAGAGACAATGTGTCAGCTATGACACTTTTAAGGTCATTCATTAAATGACCATGGAACAGCTACAAAATAAAATAAAAAATATTCATCAGGTTTGCTCTATGCAAATATATTGGAGTGAATAAACATTCACCCTGCATACTTTTTGAAAATAAAAATTATTTAAAATAACTATTGTAGGTCATATGACCTTTTGCTAGTCAGGAGAGAGATTAATTGACTTTAAATTGATGCATTTCCTTAAATATGTCTCTCGCTTTGACAATTAAAGTTGGATGCTCTGATAGCTTTAATATGCGATGTATAGTTAAAAAGTATTAAAATTTTATGACAATTGAAATATTTTATTACGTATTGAAAGATTGTATATTACGTTGCAATATTTTTACAACTTTAATAATTTGCGTTGTTTTCATCGTGGGCAGGGATATAATGTCGTCATCATCTCACTCTATTTTATCCGAAAAAAGTGCTAATATTTTGTTAATATAACCAAAGCAAAATATCGTTCATGGGTTGCAATAGCGGCACAACTAAAGAAATCATGAGCTTTGAGATAAGTGGGTTTAAAGTTTTCATTCCTAAGGAAAATGCATGTGAAATTCCTTCGTTTGCTTAAACGAAGATTACCTTCAAGTTGAATTATGAGTTGTGCAATCAAGCTGATGAAAAGAATGTGCATTTTCATATTTACACCTGTTCTTAGTCCGAAAATCGTGTTTTGTGCCACTATTGCAGCCCATGAGCAATATATCAATGCAATAGTGTGAGGAGAACCAAAAGTGAAACTTACGAAGCAAAAAATGTTAAAGAAAGCAAAAATTCTAAAATAAGACAATGAAGCAACTTAATAGGAAATTAAAAATCAAGAAAATATAGAATAAAACACAAAATGTAATGTATAAAGGGTATAGAGAATTCAAATGTACTAGCACTTATCGGCATTTATGATCTATATAATAATATAAGTATAATATCTATCTATCTATATATATATATATATATATAATTCTCTATACATGATTAATATTAACCTAAGTGGTATTTTAAAAATACAAAAAAGCAGGAAAATAATAAAGTTATTATTTCATTTAATGCAAAGTGATGCCAAGCCCGCAACATCCGTCTACATGGAGGCAGTTAGATTCAGAAAGATGATTTGATCTAGGGGAGGGTTTCTACTTAGTTCTTGAGAGTATATACTTATATATTGTCGCCGCGATAATAGATCTCGGAAACGTGGATCTGATATAACATAATCACATTTCTAATGCACATAATCACATTTTTTGAGGTAATTAAACCAATATTATACCACTGTAGAACTATTTTCTTTATGGGAAAGGTTTTAACTGATTGTGCGTTAGATATAAGCCATATTTATGGATTAGATTAAATATTTACTTCTTTTAAAAGTAGATAAGCCCCCCCCCCTCATCTGAAAAAAGATCTTACATATATGTGTAAGCTAACTAGCCTGAATCTATCTGAGATCATATGAAATTCAATCTTTTGGCCCTTACTTAAATAAAACCCTATTTCAGTACCCACGTTCTTGAATACATTTTCAACAACCATTGATTACACTACAAGCTTGCAATATCAGCGTTTTCAAAGCTCAACACTATATATCGTTAACGGCAGAGAAAATTGAACCAGGTTTTAAAACCAGTTAATTCCAAAATTCTTATTAGATTGTGATAAACCAGAATTTAGTCGTATAGAAATATTTCAACACAACCATGGAGTTCAGAGGTTGAATTTGTTCTCCCACTTGATAAAAAGTGAATACACGGCGGAGGGATAGTCTGAAAAAGTAATTCCACTCTGATTTTTTGTGAAAGGAACATAAAATTATAGTTACTTATACATATTTTGTACAAAGATATTCCTGGCATCGATACAGATTTACAAAAGTGTTCACAAAAATATTAATTAAGTTCCTGCATCACGAGAAGAACAAAAATCTAAACTGTAAGAAATTCCGGTATAAAGTACCGGCACTTTAAGTGCATCATCCGTAAAATCCATTTTACCGTAATACGTATTTTTTACCGTACAATCTATTTTTACCGTAAATTATTATACTTTAATTTTTAACTAAATATTCATTTAATTAAAGTGATTCAGTTATTTTGCGATAAATATTACTGTAAAAATTGAGGTAAATCAATTTTTTTATTCAGTAACATGATCCAGTAAAAATGGATTTTACTGTAAAAAGTGCTTTTTTTAAGTAATTTGAACCGGAATTACTTACAATTAACTTAAGGGTGTGCATCTAAGTTAATCAATCATATAATCCTACACCGCAGAACGCGGATTTTAGGATTTTATTATTTTTTTCTAAACATATTAGCAATTAACCGCTATGACGGTGGTTCATGATAAAGAGGTGTGTTTTTCTTATCAAAATAAAGTAAATAAAGCATGTGAATTTCAATCTTCTTTATTTGCTTCTATCGAAATATTACACATTTTAAATGATTAAGAAAATTTTTTGTTCCAGTTAATTAAATAAAATAATAAAAATCACTAATTAGTGGTGCAGCAGTCGATGAGTGCGAATTATTATTTGTTGACTTTTCATATGTTTTCAGATTAAAAAATATTTTTATTTTTTTTTAAAATGTAAAAAATTTCAATCATTTCTATGACTTTGATTAGCAATAACACATAATTAATCAATTGTATTATCATCAAAGTTGTATAGAATCATATTGTACTTTTTCAATCCTCTTTTCAACGTGTTCTGCATATGCTACAAGTGTGTGGTATAGTAAAAATCAAACGCGTACAGTTTAAAGAAAACTTCAAGTATTAATTCAATTAACCAATTATCTATGTAGTATTATCAATTTTACAAGCCACAACAATAATTTATACAACTCTCTTGCAAGGTCAGAAATAAAAATGATCAATATTGTAATTGCACTGCCAGGTATATTATTATCTCGTTCACATCACTTCCTTAGAAACCGACTTCCAGAAATGAACGATGGCAATATTGTATCTAGGGGAGAAGAAATTATAGGACTCCGACTTCATAAATTAATATATTCTGAATAATAAAGGCATTAATCATTGAAACAAATAAATACTAAACGCAAAAATTAACTTACAACAATCAGTTTTAACTAATTAATAATAACATGAAAATTTTTTTAATAGTTGTTCAGTAGGGTAATAAATGTCATCGATTTATGACACATTTGTCCCCTTATACACATATTTATGAGTGAATATAAATATGCCATCAAGCAATTACGGATAATATATCCCAAACGGTTTCTGTTTCATTTTTGTGTTTAATACACTAATAATCCGCCTTGAGTACCAAGTTGAAGTACGAGTAATTTCTTTTTAATTTTATATTTTAAGCAATGCGACAAGATAAATATAACGTGAGTTTAATATGAAATTGGATGGGGATCTTTATTAAGTGTCATATTAGGTATTAATAAACCTTAATAATATTCATTATAAATGTGTTAATTATTGGGATTCACACGGTATATACTCATGCACGAAGACAAATTATAGTTATTTAAGTTTATTGAGTACTTATTTATTCAGTAATTCACTTTGATATATCATGTTAATTTACTGCTTACTTCATTTATTTGTGCTTGATTTAGAAACTCACAAATTTAAAAAAATAACTTTTCAAAAAAATTCACAAATTGAAGCTTAAATTTTTTTTATTCTCCCCCTCAATAAAAAAACAAAACAAAAATAAAACGATAAGATTAATTCGAAAGATTTACAACCTACATAAATAACACAAAATGTTTGCATGTTCGTGTATTTGTATGTTAATACCTTTTACAAATTCGCAATTCTGAACCTTAAACCATGTCACACCAATTTTGATGTACATAAGTTCAAAGATACAACGATTTGAACTGTCTTCATTATTTCTTCCTTGGCCGACTGGTTGACGGGCTACAACTCACAAAATTTCACATTATGAGAATTCATAATGTGAGATATCAAAACTGATCTTCATTGGACCTATGTTTACTAATTATTTATCTTTGGTAAACATGTAAGGTTACCACAAGCAAGATCAGCATTGTTAATTTTGCCTGTCATTGCCACATTAGTGTTTTTAAAGATCTATGAAATTACGTGTATCTATTTAAATGTGGTTTTAACAACTTTAATTAACTGAAATATAAATTAACTACAACTTAATTTAATGTCAACAGGAACAAAATAAAAAATTAAATTTATACCCCTTATACGGTATTAATACTGTATAAATTCGGTATTTTTTCAATGGGAAAAATAGATAGAAATAAAAATTCATCAAAGTAAAATAAATTTAACATTATAAAAAAATGGAATTTTCCCATTGGTTTAGCGGAAGTATTGATTGAAAAAAAAGCATAAACGATTTAGTTTTTTGAAATATTTAAAAAATAACATCTAAGATATTAGCTTATAGCTCCAATCAGAAAAATTGTTTATTGCACAGTCTGTAATGTTTAATGATTTTTTATTCATTATTTGCAGGTTATTTGAATAATCAACATGATCGTTCCAGCATAGCTGGACTACGTGACCAAATTTGTAATCCTAAGATAATTTGAAAAAACGTGTTTATTTTGTTCATAGTCATGTTTTTAAAATTTATTACTACAAAATTAACTAATTCAAAATCAACAATAATTGAAATTAAAAATAAAATTTTGTACTGGAAGTCAAAATTAATGGAGTTTTGGTACAAATTCATTGAGAATCAAAGTGTAAAGACCGCCAATATCGTTATTGACGCCAGTGATAATTAATTTTAGTTCTAATTGAATCAAATGTGAATTGAACCTCGGTAAAAAAACTTTACATTAATAAATTTTTTTTTTAAATAATTATAATTTTTTATTGCAACTGACAAGAACTTACTTTTTCGTTTAAATAAATGCTCCGATAAAATCTTAAAAAAAATAGCAAATTAATCTAAACAAAATATAATAAAACGATTAAGTAAAAAAGAAAGAAATTTCAGCCAAACATTTTGACTCACATTTTTTAAAAAAGGAAGTAAAATTTCAGCGAAATATTTGCTTCTTCGAAAAATTATACTAAGAAAAAATCGAGAATCAATATGAAAACTCTATAAATAAATATTTATTTTAATTTCCGTAAATGCGAGCATTATTGGTACAAAAGAATGTTTTTTTTTAAAAAAAAAGAATTCTGTTGAGGCGTAGCTGACATTAATATCGGCTTAGGTGTTCATTATTTTACAAACAGGGGAGAGAAAAAAACTGTAATTGAATGTTACTTAGAGTGTAATTAAATCATGAAAGTTACCTCATCGAGGGACATGGCTTAAAGCAATGGAAATTAACTGACTAAGAATTAATGGTACAGTAAAACTCGTTAAAAATAATCAGCTCCGAGACGGCGCCTTGGATATTAAAAAAAAATGTTATGGAGAACAAGCAAAACATACAGTTACGAAGTGACACCTGTACACTAAAACTTATAATTTCTCTTTTAGGTAGCTAATTCAAAGCATATTTAAACATTGAAATTTTAAAAAATTGTTTTTCTTTTATCTTAAGCAATTTTTACCCAAACATGCAAGTTCTAAACCTACACTTTCTATTAATATTAAATACGGCAACAATAACTAAATATTTTTCTGTAGAGAAAATTCATCAGTTTTTTGTTAAGTTTAATTTGTTAAATAAAGTTAAGTATAATTTGTTAAAATTAGAAAAGTAACAAAAATTATTAAAAAAATATCAACAATCCAAAAGAATAATTATTAGAATTATATTTACCAATATAACTTAATATTTACAGTAATTGCTTTTTAAATTAAATGTATACTACTGTAAGAATAATGATATAAAATTTTGCTGTCAAAACTTTTTTTAATGTAAAATTTTGCACTGAGGGTACTTATATATTACTTATATATTAATTTGATCCGCAATTTTTTACGGTATAGACGCTTCGTGGTGTGGTTAGTGAATATAAAGTATCAAATACAGAGATATTTGAGACCGAAACTTTTGAATATTTCTTTCTAATTTTAAAGGCAAAATTAAAAATTCTTTTCAACAAAAATTTGCAACCCGTAAGATTCCACCTGTAAGCTTCCTGTGGGACAATTTTTCACGAAATGCTTTTTACAAATAATTCAGGCCTTAATAATAACATTAATTATGAAATAAAACATAAATTCATTTCAGAAAAACTAATATTTTAAATATATCGTTATTAAAAAACGGAAATACCGTCTATTTAAAGAACAGCGATCCTGGTTTCATTCTGTCATAATTTAAATAAATAAAAGGGTAAAGTAAAATTATCTTTGAATATTTTAATGCAAAAAATATCAAATGCGTTTTTATAAAATCATACAGAATTATCAGTTAACTAAATGTGTGAGTTAACTAAATGACATAATGTATAATTTTGCACCATTTTATGATATTGCATATATATAAAATCATGACAAAATTATAATTTAGAAAACAACATGAGAAATAAATATTGTATTTATTTCAAACATCAGAAGGGGGAAAATATTTTTTTCATGCTATTAATAATATTTAAGCAATTAAAATCTTTGTCTTAAAACTTGAAAAATATCATTTGTTTTAGAAACATCAGCAAAAAAATAGAAAATTGGCCAAATGGGTACCTGTGTAAAACTATTTTAGGACTCTAGAAAATTAGAAATTATTAAAAAATAACAAAACCAAAATGCATTTATGTATCAAGAAATGCAAATATTACAAAACTAAAAGTACTAATTTTTTTAAAGTTTTAAACTGATATTAAAAGTATTCAATTTCAATAAAAAAAATCTTCTTCTCCAAATAATACGAACTCTGGCAGTTTATATTATGCGTAAAAATAGGCATTAAGTAATGAAGATGAATACTAAATGTTAAAGTTGTATCATTTAAATCATATTTAAGGTCAAAAACATTTATAATATCATTCCTCTTCATCCGTCATAATGATTAAAAAAGGAAAATAACCGAAAAAGAAAATTACAATAATTGTCCTGGAATCTGAAACTAATATGTAATTAGCATTTTGAATTTCTCCCCTTGTCTATGTTTATATCGATATCCATGTATTTCCTGCATGTAATAATCGTAAACAATTACATAGAGGACAGAAAAAATTACATAGAGGATGGAGCAGAAATTACATACAAGACACTGTCATTTATAATAAATGTATAGTCTGAAAAAGCAGAGAAATGAAGCAACCATTCAAGAACTTAATTGCTTTTTAAAGATCGGACTTTCACCCACAATGTTACCTTTCTCACAAGGAGAAAACACTTAAGGGCTGTTACTTTAATGATTAAAATGATTAATCAATGATAATATTTAGAAATAAATGATTAGGGATTGCATGATATGTTTTAATGTACCGCTTACATTTGTGTTCTATCTAGTTGTGTGTTACTGTACTCTGAAGAAAGTAACGTATTCGTGGGAAAACATGTTAAGTAGACTGTCATTGGTAATGATGTCTTCGTGACAATTGAATAGTGTTAATTTACTAATTACAAGGATTAATTGGTGCAAATATTTTGAGACATAAGTTTGGTTTTAGCATGATGTTTCAATGTTTTGTCTCTATATACACTTTGTCCGCTAACTGGGCATGTTCTCTGAATTAGTTTAAATATCTGTTGGAAAAATGATAGCTTACTTACTTATACCACTTCAATTCGTAGGAAGCATAGACCCTTTGTTATGACTCTTCATCTCACCATGTAGGTGACAAACAATTCCTCTCCCTCCAATGTTTGTTAATCGTCTTTATCTCATTCATAATAGTTCTGCGCCATATGCCATTTCAGTTCTACACGCTTACCCTGAGGTGCGCATGCCGTCATCAGTTTTACTTTGAATTTCTCCTGTTTTTCAATATTCTGTCTAATACATCGACACTTGCCTTCTCTGATTTCTAATTCTATTGATTTTTATTTACTGATATTGAATTGTTAGTTACTTTGATTTACATTTGATTGATGTTTTATGAAACCATTTTATATTAGGAACTGTAGTAGATAATGATAAGTGAACTTTCATTTACTAAGCTATTTTTATCACTAGTGGAAGTCTTTTAGCTAGTGTGAATTTGAACATTAAACTAAAACCAAAGCAAATAAATTGTAATGATTAGTTAAATTAATTAATAAATAATAATATTTAGAGCAAAGAGCTCTTAGAATTCGGTGAGAGGTTACGAAGTATGTCAGTATTTACTTGTCTCTTTTGCTGCGTTTGGGTCACTGTCTTCTGAAGAAATTTAAATATTCAAAGGAAAACATGCCGAGTAGACATCAACTTAGTGTGCTATTTTTTCATAAGAAGTAGTCACTTAAGTGATGCAAAATTAAACATTTAAAGGATTAGTCAATGTTAAATTTAAGAGAAAAATGCTCTAAGAATGTGCTGAGATGTTCCAAAATATATCTTGTATTTCCATGTATCTTGCGATGTGTATAAATAATTAATCATTGAATTACCTAGAAAAAAATGGTCTGTCTATGCATGAGATGTTTCTAATTGTGTTTTATATTTGTATGTATCTTGTACTGTATACCATTTACTGTCCTCTGAAAAAATATAAACATTCTGGGGAAACTTGTTAAGTTGACTTTTATACAACATTACACAAAGAGTTAAATTATAATTTACAACTTTAACTAATTTATAATACATGAAAGATTTTTAAGTATGTTTTATATTTAAGTGTTATATATTGTATGTATTGTATATTGTAACTGTGTCATTGCCCTGAGAAGATATAAAGAAAAGTTTAAAAAATGTTAAATAATGTTTTAATGAACTAAAAAAAATCAATCAACTCAAGATTCAAAATTCAAAAAGTCTTGCAATATATATATTTTTCTTTGTAAACTGCACAACTCTGGACGATGAATTAGAAATCATGTATTAATATTTAGCACAAGTAGCAACCAGTATTTACGAGAATATCATTTCTGCAAATTTCTGGAGAGCGTTTATGTTTAGGGAATATCATGCTTTGGCTACGTGGACTTAACAATCTTGAAAATTTGATGGAAGAGGAGATTACTGCCGGATGTGACTTTATTAGGTTAAGATTCGGATTTTGGGTGCAAAGATGGTGTTGGAAGTCAGAGTGATATTCACTGAACTTATTTGATAGACTTCTGGCACATATTGCATTATCGTTACTGTAGTAACCGTCATCTTTCGGAGATAAAATATAACATTCTGGAATGAATTTGATTTGCCAATGTGTCCAGCTGTAGCTTGGATTTTACTTATCCTTGGCTGCTTTTTTATTTAGGTTTTTTTTTATTTAACCGTCGTTGAACAGCCGACCCAATTTTATGGGTTTACAGTGACTAATATTCAACACCGTAACCTTGTAATTTTGAAGCCAATCCAGAAGACAAGGGGACTCCTGGATTGAGTATTGGGAGAAATTTGCATTCGTGGAGGACTTTTTGATGGAGCTAACTCGCATTTGTGATACATGGCGAGGAAGACCACGAGAACCTCCCACGGTTAGCCTGACAGCAAGAGGACTCTAACCCATGATCCGTCTACCACTGAGGATTTTCACGTCAGCACTGTGGTCGGTGCAAGCCGGATGCAGAATTCGAATCAACTGGGATTCGAACCCGGTTCGCCTCATTGGAAGGCAAACGCTCTGTCCTCTGAGCCATCGCGGCTCACCTTTGGTTGTTTGAGAAAAACTAAGGTATCACTCTTTATTAGTAGAACACGCTTCACGTCATAACACTTTCGCCAGACTGAACAAGGCAAAATACTAGCCCCTAATACAGTGTGAATCTGGTATGATTTTAGACCCTAGTATAGTGCAAACAAGGCATAATACTAACTCTTAGCACTGTATAAACCAGGCACAATACTAGACTCTAGTAACGTGTGAAAAAGAAACAATACTAAACTCCGGTACAGTGTGAATGAACGAGGCAAGAAAGAAAAATCTTCAATTTTCTATCTTATTGTCCAGTGGCCGTTTTAATTGTATTTATACCTGTAAGAATTGTTTTTTTCATATTAACACCAAAAATGGTGTAGTTTACTTTACATTAAAATGGTGCCAATAATATTTTTATTAACCAATATTTTAATATTTTAATTACACCAATAATATTTTTTGGCGTAGTAGAACACCTCGTATCAGCATATCGTTTTTTTTCCATTTTCTATAAACTTCTTAAATATAATTTCATATGCTTTTCTTGTTTAAATTCTCACATTCTAAACATTACATAATCGCATTACATAGTTCATAATTACTAAACATAGATATTACATTACACTCTTACATTCAATATTTTTGCAAAAAATGTTGAACGTAAATAAAATGAAGTATTTTTTAATTTCATGTGCAAATAAATTTATGAGTATTTTATAAATTAGTAATTATTACTTTAAATTTATGATGTAAAGATCTTTCATAATTATCTTTTTTCTTCAATAGCATGGCATTTTCCTATACATTTAAAATTGTTTCTATTTGATAAAAAAATATGTAACGTACAAATCAAAATCAATCTTTTTTATTTTAACCTTTGTCACTTAATCATACTTAAAAAAGCCCATTTTCTTACATTAAGGATGCATTGCGCCCATTTGTATGAAATGAACTGAATCAAATTTCCTTAAATAAATAGAAATCACATCATTCACTATGCTTAATATACATTCTAAGATTCCATTCTAGAATTCAAATCAAGTACAAGCTGTATATTATTTAAGTAATCGGTATGATAAATTATGCAGTATATAAAAGAACGCTAGTTGAGATTACAAATTAGAAAAAAAAGAAACTTTCATCACACTATTTGAGCTTGCAACTTCCTTCAATCAGCATTTATAACTTGTCATCTAAACCCTGACATACTTAAAGTTGTCAACTCAAAAAATGTTACCTGTAGTGTCTTACCATATTATCATTTTCTGACTGCTACTGTTTAATGCAATCTGCTTAATAGCATTCATTAGTCTTTGAATTAATTTTGATAGATGAAAAAATTGTATATTATTTGCTTCTGAGTTACGTACCGTGTTCTTTATTCAACAGATTCAATACAACATATGCAATATATTTTGTACGTGACTTGCACATCTCACACAAAGCAACTGCGACTTACACTTGAATGGGAAAAATAGTTTAAGCAGAAAGCATAACAGTAAAAAAGTGTTTTAAACAAAAAAACGGATGTGATATAATAATATAATTTGGTGACATTTCAGTATGTTATCATTTGTAAATCATAAGTTTAAAGAATTAACTTAAAAATTCTGATTTTACTTCGTTTGTAAACTTTTATCTTTCATAAAACCAGGAGTGTTTTGCAACTTGTTTCTTTCGTTTTGCATTTTCAACAATTAATGGTATAGTATACATTTAAAATACTTAAAATGAACTTTTTTATTTAATATATTTTTCTTTATATTATGCTAAAAACCTAATTGTATATTATTTACTTCTGAGTTACTAACTCCGTAGTCTTTATTAGATCGTAATTGTTATTCAACATATTCAATACTATATATTCAATATATTTTGTACGTGACTTATACAACTCACACAAAGCAATTGCGACTTACACTTGAATGGGAAAAATAGTTTAAACAGAAAGCATAACAGTAAAAAAGTGTTTTAAATAAAGAAACGGATATGATATAATAATATAATATGGTGACATTTCAGTATGTTATCATTTATGAATTGTAATTTTAAAGAATTAACTAAAAAATTCTGATTTTACATTGTTTGTAAACTTTTATCTTTTGTAAAACCAGGAGTTTTTTACAACTTGTTTCTTTCGTTTTGCATTTTCAACAATCGAAGGTATAGTATACATTTAAAATACTTAAAATGAACTTTTTTATTACAATATATTTTATTTTATATTATGCTCAAAACCTAATTGTATATTATTTACTTCTGAGTTACTAACTCCGTAGTCTTTATTAAACCATAATTATTATTCAACATATTCAATACTACATATTCAATATATTTTGTACGTGACTTATACAACTCACACAAAGCAATTAATTTACACTTGAATGGAGAAAATGGCTTATAATGTTGAATACACAGAGAGAATAACAGCAAGAAAATGTTTTGATTAAGAAACGGCAATGATATAGAGATATAATTTTGTGCTAATTCAATACACGAATTGTAATTTCAATGAATAAGTTGAAATTTTTGAGTTTAAATTGTTTGTAAACTTTGGTTTTTAGTAAAGTTAGAAGTCTTTTACAACTTCTTGCTTTGGTTTCGCATTTCTAACAATTAAGGGCACAGCAAACATTTAAAAAACTTAAAAATGAACTGTTATTTTATGATGCTTTATTTCATATTTTGCTAAAAACCTTATTTTAGGTTATTTGTCTCTGAGTTAAGTACTAGAAAAACCGTATTCTTTCTTTAACAGATTTAGCACAGCATGTGCAATATATTTTGTACGTGACTTGCGCAACTCACACAAAGCAACTGTTACTTACACTTGAACATGAAGAATAATTTACAATATTGAATAGAAGCATAACAGTAAAAAAAAGTTTTCATAAATAAGTGAAGATAATATAATAGTAAAATTTCGTACTATTTCAATAAGTCATCATATATGGATTGCAATTTCATAGAATTAACTTAACTTTTGAGTTTTTTAATCTTTCATCTTTAGTCAAACAAGAAGTCTTTAGAACTTTTGCTTTGTTTTGCATTTTTAGCAAATAAAGAGACAGTAAACATTTAAAAAGGGACATTTAAAAAATTTAAAAATTAACTTTTTTGTTTAATATGTTATATTTAAAATTATTCTAAACACTTATCATATTTGCGTGAACTAAAATTAATCAAGGCACTTTATTTGCAAGATTTATAAAAAAAATACTTGAAAATTTTAGATATTTTAATTAGGGGAATTGCTTAAATAAAAATTATTAAAAAGGTCATATTTTTTAATATGACCTTTTTTTCATCTTACGGGAAATATTTTTAACATTCAACTTAAAAGGAAAAATTTTAAAGCATTTTTTTACGATTCAAAGAAAAATGTAAATTTTTTTTTTTTTTATCTGCGTAAACATGCATTTTATAATCTTATAATATGAAGTTTGTTGGAAACATTTCAGTTTAATTTTCAAAAACTTGAACTTCATCATTTCGATATAATTAAAAACGTATTTCAATTAAAATCTTAGTCATTTTCAATACTTGTTTCGAAAGTGAAACATTTGGTTATGATAAAATTATTAAATTCACTGGTTAAAAATATTTTATGATTATGTATAGAATTTCGGTAAAACTAAATCCACAATTTCAAATATTAAAAAAAAAGTTAATTGAAGTACAAATTTGTGACGCGAAAATTTTGTTGATTATTTCAAGCTTTTACGTTATTGCAATGACCTTGCTTTATTTTACTATTCAGACCAATAAAAATGTTTTCGCTTGGAAAGATCTTTCCTACCGACTAAACTCAACAGCCAATGAGTAGGAAACGTAGAATGAATTTTAATTCCTTTTATGAAATTAAAAAAAATACAAAAATAATGTTGGATTTTTACGATTGAAACATGCAAATCACAAGGCCGTTACCCAATCCTAATTCGAGAAATGTAGTGCATTATACATGGATTATTTATCGGTTATTCTGTCAAGTTTAAACCAATGAAATTCTTCGTTTTTATGCAGTTTACGATTAGGCGTTTCTTCAGACTAATTCCATTCGTTAGTTAAGATAATATTATAAAGAAAAGTTTAAAAAATTCACGGCTAGGAAATATACGATCTTAAATTACGTATTCAAAATTATTCACAGAGGATAATTTTATTGCTTTATAATTTCGAGCAAAAAATGCTCAAAATGACATCAGTCGCTATTTCTCACATACTGTAAAAATTTCTACTTCAAATTAACGTAAAAAATACTGGTACCAACAATCCATAAAATGCATTTTATAGTAATATCTGTTTTTACAGTAAAAATATTTGTGTCGTAATCCTTACAGTAATATATATATTTAATTACAATATATATTACTGCCAAAAATACGGTATATCAGATTTTTTTGTTCCGTAAAATACTGTGGTAAAATGGATTGCATGGTAAAAAGCACTGGTTCTCAGAGTGGGAGAACTTTTTACAGTAATTTGATACAGATTTTCGTACAGTGTAATGTAATGAAGCAACCCCTTCATTTTAGATATTTTTTTCGAAAGTTTAAGTCTATCCCCAAAGATTGCAAAACCTAAATAACACTGCAATTAATAATTACTCAATTACAGTGATTCGGTGATTTTACAGTGAATCTTATTGTAAAAATTAAGGTACATCATATTTTTACTTCCGAAAAATTTTACGGTAAAAATGGATATTATGGTAGAAAAAAGTACCGACACTCAGAGTACTAGTACTTTTTACCGTAATTTGATACGATTTATTTTACAGTGTAATTTGGGGAAGCGTTTCCACAATTTTAGTTTTTTTATTTTAAAGTTTAAGTACAATATTGTCAATTGATAATAATATAAAGAAATGTCTATCAGCAAGGAATTTAAAAAGCTAGATAACACCAAGAAAACTTAAGTAAAAAATTTACCTGAAATAAAAAAAAAAGACAAACGTGATTTATTTTTATAATTATTTAATAATTTATAAAGGAAATTATGCAGCGCAAAATTATAAATCAAATTTGAAACATTTCAAAATATTTGGGTATACCTTAAAAGAATAGTAAATAATAATGCATTCATTTATTATAAAGCATATTCGTTTTGATAAATACAATGTATCTCAAATGTAACATTTTTGCTTTCATTTTCTGAAACAATAATTTGTCTGTAGATTTTTTTCTAATTTATTTCTTTGAATAAATTAATTGTAGCAATCTTACCAGTTCCTAGGAATTGTCTGCGTACAAAAAGTATTACGTAAGAAATTGCAAGATCACGACTGAAACTAATCAATCACTTCACTTTTCTCATTCAAATGAAAGTAAAGAAAGCGACAAGGTTAATGGAGAATACAGTTAGTGGGAGAGTTAATATATGCAGTAAACTAAAATTAGAATACTTTTTTTTATCTCAAATATAATAGAATAAAGAGCCACGTTGACCGATTCTAGACGGAAGTTAACCACCTTGCTAATCACTGAAAGTTGATTATTATTAATGAATAGATAAATTTGACAGCAAAAAGTCATATTTGTTATCTTGCATGAATTTATTTAGCTTGTGTAAAAGTTTGTGATTTTAGATTCGAAAAAAAGAAAATAAAAAAAAGAACAAATCTGATCGAGCATAGAAACTTAAAAAGAGTTTTTTTATCACACCTTTTTCTACAACTTTCTCCTTTTTATGAATAGATTCGCATTTTTAAAATTCGATTTATTAGCATTTTAAGCATCAATTTTGGATTCAGTTAATAATGAATTGAAACTAATATTCACTACACTGAGAAAAAAATATGCTCAAAACTACCAGATTATGGTAAAATTTACAGTGCTTCTGGTTTTATAGGAATACCAAGAGGGGTGGTAATTTTTGCCGAAAAATTTTACTGATAGTTTTCTTAAAATTAAAAATAAAAATATGAGTTTATAATGTGTGATAAAAGTTGGTTATTGTGGTAGAATGTAGTACTCTTATCAAATTACTTAAGAGCAAGGTATAAAAATCATTTATTCTGTAAAATTTGCTTTTCAGTTTTGTGTTTTACCTGGAAATGTGTTAATAGTAACTACAATTTTGAAAACCATTTACATATAAACGGAGAAATTACCAAGTGAATGGTTTAAATAGTGTATATTTTGGTTTTATTAACCAGAATTTTTTTTCCGAAATAACATTCTGATGCAGTGCTGTAGTTTTGCCAGACTTCTTTTCTCCGTGTAATAAATGTAATAATAAGTTTTGAATAAAACTGCAAGTCCTTCAGTAGTATCCTTTATCATTGAACACTAAAATTGTTTTTTTTTCTTTACTATTTTCTTCTCAAATACTGAAGGAACTGAAAACGTTTATTTATGATAACATACGTCAGTCAATTGAATATGACAATTGATAAATTACAAATATACCATGCAATAGTAAAATATACCATGCAAGTTGACCTCCTCTGCCAGCTTAAGTGTAACTTCTAACTACGGAGTTAAAATTTGGCTGGCTGAGAGGTCCATTTCTTATGTTAACTGAACGCGAGTTCGTTTTATTTTCCCAATTCCAACCTGTTTGAAAGTTTTTGGAAAATTTGTGCTTTTCATTGTGAATTTTTTCACAGGTTTTTCTCTTTAAATGATGGAAGATGAGCTATCTAATGGAAATCTAAATTGGAACTAATAACAGTCACTTTTTTATGAAATTAATATAAAGTTTGACAATAAAGAAAGGGTTTACATTTCCAAACTTGGAAATAAATGCATAAATGAACGCAAAAAGAAAAAATGCGATTAATAAAATTATTTTTTTTAATAAACATATTCAATTTTAGAAACTTAAAAGTTAAGATATTAGCATCAAAATAAATCAGATGGAAGTAAAAGTCGACATGTCAATCAATCAAGGAAAAAATTACTCAAAAAATACTGGACATTAAATTAGATTGTCCATAGTTTCGATTTTATTTATATGATATGGTCTTTGCACTTTGAAAAGTAAAGCGCACTGTAGAATTTTCAATCGAAAATTAAAGTAAAAAAATGGCAGCAGTCTGTCTATCCAACCGTAATGTTTACTACAAAAAATATTTTTCACTTTGAAACCGTTTACAACTAGTATGGTTTCAAAACTGTAAAAAAAAAATTAACTGGACATAGTCTAGTTGCCTTAGTTTGTTGCCATCTATGTTTGAATGAGAGTATCGTATTGTAATAGTCCAGAGTCACAAATGGGGGGGGCACAGGATATTGGAATCTTTTCATGTATTGAAGGGAGTTGAGAAAATATTGTTCTGTCAAAGCTGGGATTCGAACCCCCCCCCCCTTTTGTCGGTCATGAGATTGACAGATTAGCCCTCTCACCTATGATGTGTATCCTGGTGTAAGGAACTAAGTTGCTTCATTAGGTGGGTTTAGTTGGTGTCACTAAAATCTGGTTGTTTAACCGTATTAGATGAAAGTAGTTAATAAACGGTTTTTCTTACATCTAACAGTTTAAATTCCATCTTATTTTCGGTTATCTAATGGTTTTGTTTGAATGTGGTTAAATAACAATTAAAGAAATTATTATTAAACCATATTTTCCGAGAAATTTCTAACAGTGCTCACTATACTTTTCGTCATGTTTCAAAAGTACTAAATATTCACAACTTTCAATAATATAAAACCCTTATGATAGAAAAAATAGATTTCATTTTTGATAGTATAATTACAATTTATTTATATTGACCACAATTGCGATTTTATAAATACCATATGTTGATTGTACCTTAATACAGAAAAACATACTGCATCATTTGACATTTTTTATGGTACATCATTTGACATTTTTTATGGTATGATCTATGCATCGTTTTTTAATAATTAGACTAGCATTTAAAACCTTTTTATTCAGTTTGAACCATAATATCATGCGAACTAGTTTAAGAAGCACGAATATTTAGTACAACTCATTATTATATTAATATATCAGAAAATTCGAACGAACTTGTTTAACACGTTCTAAAATTTTTAACACGGCAAAAAGCTAAAATATTTATTGGGAAAATCATTCAGAACAAATATCTGAGGTTATAAGGATATAATAACTATAAAAACAAAACTTTAGAGACTAGACTGATATAAAAATAATTAACTAAAATGATGTTATTCCCACTTTCTTCATATAAATCTCCTAATTGATTTCTCAGAAACTTAAAAAGCAAAAGATAACGGAAAGAAACAATTTTATACTGAAAAAAAAACTTGTTTAGTATTACATCAATCAAATGGAGAACTCTATATTTAGTACCTTAATGATCTATATAGAGATAATAAACATAATCGTGAATCGATGCATGAATTTCGAGACGGAAGAACACATCGGAATGATAAATGGAATTTTTTCCTGAACTGAATAAATACATAATATTGAAAAAAAACGTAATTTTTTGCTATTTTGATTCATTTTGTTGATGCATAAATATTTCCTTCGCCTTGTTAATAATCTTATCAAAATATTCTATATAGTGTGCTAAAAAAATGGACCACCCTGAGTAACTTTTGATCTAATAATCGGATCTTCACGCTCGAGGGTTGAATTTTAATGGTTTGAATTGATGACCTGTGAATACGATATTTTAAGTTACGAAATGAGATAGAACATATCATACTTTCTCTAAATAAGCATCCTTTTTCGATCGATTCGGATTTCTGATCTTAAAAGTAAAGGGGGTAGGTAGCCGCAATCTAGGATTTATGATCCCAATATTTTGGTAATGACAGAGGTGGACTCTTTAATGTTAAGTATACTTTTTCCGTATTTTGTCATAAATCAAGAGCTTTAAGGGATTTGGCAAATGTTTGCACACAATTGTAAAATTCATCTATCCAAAGATAATTCCATGCAAAAAGAAACTTTAAATAAATAGGGATTCTTTTTTATTATTTTTTATTAATGGTCGAAAAAATGATGAATTGTAAGCAGGGGTCTGTCCAGACATTTTATGAAAGGTCCGTTTTTCGTGAAATTGAGAAAAAAATACTCACATTCTTTCAGCCAGGGTCCGTTTTTATGAATTTGTGCAAATAGGGTCCGGTTATTGCAAAAAACTTTTTCAATGAGTTTTTAAATTGCAAATAGATACAAGATTATGCTCGGCACTGCAAAATTATAATAAAAAATTTAAATTTTCAAAAATAAACAGCAATTGCTGCTTCTAAATTAGAGATGCAACATGCAAATATTTCGTATTTAGCCTATACTGCTGAACGCAGACTATTCATTTCGAAAGAATAATGGAAGAATCGTCTGCCAAACAGAAAACTTTCGCTTACATCCATTCTTGTTTTCTGCCCTGGGAAGGATTTATTCGATTAACAAAACAATAATGAAGATGAACAAATTTGTGAAGGGTCCGATTAAAAGAAAAATAATTTTGTGAAGGGTCCGTTAACGGACCCAAATTTCTTTTAAACAGACCCCTGGTAAGATTTGTAAGATATACAACTTTTTACATAATTTTAGAGACTGTAATTTTGCATGACAAAATACAAAATTTGAGCAAAATCGGTCGAATACTTCCTGAAAAATTAAATTTTAAGTATAAGAGGAACTAATCGACCGATACATGCAAAAATTAATGTATTCCATACAAAAAGTAACTTTTAGTAAATATTTATTATTTTATTTATTAATAGTCAAGGACTTTTTTAACTGTAAGTTATACTATCGTACATTTAAAATTGGATTTTATTCTAATCTATCTATTGCCAGTTTTAGACTGTTCTATCACTTTTGTTCAAATTTCGAATTTTACGATCTAAAGTCACATAACTATACTAAAATTTCAGTTCAACAAGCAAAATCTTTTCTCAGTTTCGATACAGAAAAATTAAATTTTGAATTTCGTCGTTGAATGAAGTTCGTGTTAATAGAATCGAAATTATAATATGCCCATTTTGATGTCATTATTGAAACATGACAAAAAACATCCATTTGGCGAAACTTTTCTATTCAAATAAAAAGAACCTTAAAGACAGTGAATAATTTTTACATTTCGAACATTTCCCATAATCTCAAATACAGCAGTGAATATGAATTTAGATAGCAAACACCTTTTTTTTCACTGAACTGAGAATTTCCCTCGTTTTGACATTTTAAATCAGACATACAATTTACATATTTTTAAAATTATAAAACTTATATTTGAAATTTTTCCCTTTAGATAAAAAAAAGCATTAAAGTCAGTGAATAATTCTTAATTTTTGTGCATTTCCTTAATCTTAAATACAGCAGTGAATATGAACTTAGATAACAAACATTACTTTTTCACTAAACTGTGGATTTTCCTCATTTTGACATTGGCACCAGGCCATAATTAGTATATTTTTCATAATTAGCCTTATGTGCCATTTTCATGATTAACATTCAGCGCCATTTTTGCAATTAACTTTGATAGTCAAACTAACATAATTTCCGAACAGCTATGCAAAACTCATAAAATTTCTTAACAAATAGAATAACATTCCGTAAAAAGCATTTATTTTAAAAGATTACTTTGCCTTCGAAAAACAGGCATAGTTTAACTAATATTAACTCAAAACATACAAACAATTTTCACTCATTGACTTAAGTTTTCTTTAAATCTTTTGATAAACTAACTCTTTCTGAACTCAAAAGACATTTAGTTTATTTAACTTTAAAATGAAACTGCAAAGTTTAGTAAATTCAACTGATACAAGATCGTGATAAAATTCCTTTTCATCCGGCTCATCAGTTCTCTAGTCAACAAGAGAAGTAATTCAAAGAAATGGATACACCATTTTGAAAAGTCTAACAAACGAAGTAATAACTAAAATTCGGCAAACCAAACAAAAATTCGTATCTCTTTCTGTCCGTTTTTGCATTGATTTTTCGTTGTAATACACTTCATAGTATTAAAAAAATGCCTATTTCAAAAACTTATAGAGGGTACATAAAAATTTAAATTTTAAAGCATATATTTTACACAATTTTTCTAATACCTCTTCTGTATTTAAAAATGACAAAAATAAATATTTATAATTTTATTTGAAGAAGCAAGGATGGATTAAGTTAAAGAACACCATTGAGGATTTTCTTATGTTATTTAATTGGTTTGCTTAGAACAGATGCTTATGTACCCTTTTTATCATATCAATGCTAAAATATCTCAATGCACTAAATCTCGGAATATATAGATTTATATCTAAATAATCATACACATTAAACCCACCGACTGTTTTGTAAATAGTAAGTATTAATTATTTGCATTCTTTTAAATGATTCTGCATTGTAAAAAATTCCGGATCAAATTACAGTAAAAAGGATAGACAATTAGGATGCTGGTAAAAAGATCGGACATAAAAATTGATTTTATGGCAAGCAATACCGGTACTCGGGGCATCGTTACTTTTGACAATAAAATCCCTTTTCACTGAAGCACATGTTACGGAACAAAATCTAAGATATACTGTAATTTTTACAGTTATAATCAGAGTAAAATCACTGAATCACTCTAGCGAAATAAATATTACTGTGAAAACAATATTTTACAGAAAAAATTAATTTTATGGTAAAATGGATTTTATGGATGATGCTCCCTAAAGTGACAATACTTTATACCGGAATTTGATCCGGAATTTCGGACAGTGGGATTTCTTGGAGCCAAAGCTTCCCGGCCTGTTTTAGAAATTAAAAAAAGAAGAAAAAAATTGACCCATCATACCTCAGTTTCATGATTAGTGGAGGAAGGAATTAGCCTGAAAAACACTTGTATGAAAAAAGTATGAACATTTGAAAGCAGTAAATGTAAAAAAGTCAAAGCAGTTAATTAGTTACATTATCTTTTGATATATAGACATTCAAATTGAACAATAGTATCCTACAATCTAGTTTAATTTGCAAAAATTTATAATTCAACTAAGCATGATATTAAAATACTATTACTTAACCAGCGTAAAAATTTTTAGCATAGCACATTGGACAAAAATGAATAGTGAAAACTACCAAAATATGGCATTGCAGGTATTTAACTATCACAGTACAACCTTTTTCTGATATTTGGATCAAGTGAAAATACCAAAACATGGCAAAATTGGGCTCAATTTTATGTAGCCAGCAAATGAATAACAATTTATGGTTCAACATGGCTCGAAATTTTTAACAGTGTACATTTTAGCTTTTTGTTTTTAGTATTGAATCATTTTTAATTATAATTAAAGGTACAACATAAAATATTTTTATTTATCCTTTAACTTTTTTTCCATGAATTATTAAATTTACCCTGTTTCCAGCTCTATAGGAACGCGTAAAAGCACTGTAATTTTTATAAAATCATTCTGATAATAATTTGGAAAATCATATGGTATGTAACTAAATGAAAGAATGTGCCAAAATTTGGTAATTTTTATCACGATTTCCAAGAGCATGGCTTTAAAAACAGTTTATTCCGTTAAATTATCTTTTCTGTTTTGTGTTTTTTTACGAAATGTGGGGTAGTCAGAACTATAAATTTGAAAACCAAAATTTTCAGTTAAATTTTACCACATGAACACAAAATCTACCCAATGAATGGTTTAAATATCGTATATTTTGATTTTATTAACGAAAGTTATGTTTTTCTTGCTGTTGTCTGAAATGTCATTACCATACAGTAAGGCAACTTTGTAATTTTTATTTCTCCTTTCAGGCAAATTGAAATATTTATACAGAATAATTTTGTTGTAGGCTTATATTCAGACTTATAATTCAACAGTAATTATAAGGGAAAGAAGAAAAAAACAAGAGCAAAAAATGTGAAAATAATAGAGGTCGAAAATG
This sequence comes from Parasteatoda tepidariorum, assembly GCF_043381705.1. Lineage (NCBI taxonomy): Eukaryota > Metazoa > Arthropoda > Arachnida > Araneae > Theridiidae > Parasteatoda > Parasteatoda tepidariorum. The sequence goes on along the minus strand of NC_092204.1, from coordinate 84,230,958 downwards.
AGCTTACTATCCCCAAAATATTGATTTATTAAAAACTTAGAGGAAGAATATTATTAGAAAGAGACAATTTGTTATGAGTAATAAATAAAAAATTGTTTGGTATAACATTAATCAAATAGGTAAATCTAGACTTTGTATCTCTATGATCTGTATAACGATAATAAACATAATCATTAAGGGTTAGGATACAAGAATTTTAAGACAGGGGTACATATTGGAATGATTAATGGGAAATTTTCTTGAACAGAATTATTAAATGATAACGAAAAAATCAACACGACTTTTTATTTTTCTCGTTATTTTTTTAGAAATCACAAGTTATTTTCCCTTCTTCTTTATAATCTTTTTTTAAATTATAGTGTAGAATTACTTTAATCGAATAGGTCAAGAAATAAAGATAATTAAATAAAAGCAATTGAAAATAACCTAAAAAATATTTAGCACGACTCAACGATTTTACCCGCATGTAACAACTCTATTAGTCGAAAATAACTCGTATCTCTGATTGAAGTAGCCATTTTAAGTTTAATGCAAGAGTCGTTAATTTAGGTTGCATTAATGCAATATTTCGTAAAGTAAATCTACTTTGTTAATAAAACGTACCATCTGCGCAGCGATGATACCACAATAAAATGCACAGCAATAAAATATTATAAAATTATTTAATACAATTGGCAGATTTATGTAAACCTTCATATGAGAAAATTATTATATTTATTATACTTTGTAAAATCTGTTCCGTAATATCTCGCCAAATATGATGCTGAACAACCCGAAATATTGTGTGAAGGAATATTTTATTCCGATTTAGCACCAAATCCGTCGGTCATATACGACTTAAAAAGCGTAATTTAAATCCAAAAATTAAAATTGTATAATTTTACACTAAACTCTCCCGCCTTCACGGATTTTTTTCACTTACACCAATGTTAGCGCGCTTTGAATAGTAAAACTTCCAGAAATGCTAAACAGAAAATCGAAATTAATTTGCTTACAATCTGGAATGAGCAGCCGAAAAGTTGTTCTCTTCAATTTTGTTATTCATCAACAGAAAATAATCACTGTTAAATATGTATGATATGTTAAATATGTAATTTAGCTGTGTGAGAAAGGTAATTATATTTTAATTTTTAAATTTCTGAGAAGTGTATTAACTGATTTTATAATGAAACAACGTATTTTCTCTTCTATTTTCTAAAGCCTCGTTCTAATCTATCTCAAGATTCTCTCAGCCCTGCGCGTAGTTTAATTTGCAAATAAATTTTAATTTAAGAATTACTGTAAAAATGCAATATAAATAAATGACTTTTGCATTTTCATGGCATTGTAAAAATAATTTTACTGACTCTTATGTGTCTTATCCTGTAATTTTACATTTCAGTGTTATTGAATAAGAAACGGCGGCGTCTAATTTACACCAAGCAGTGTCAGTGGCGTACGCAAGGGAGGGGTTTAGGGGTTTAAACACCCCCCTTGAGCTCAGACAAAATGGCAAAAATAAAAATTTTAGTAGAAATTGTGCGAACTATTATTTTTTAAGACTATATAATTTTATTTGCCTTATGCCTACTTTTTTTTTCTCACGGTATTTCTCAGAATACTGAAAAAACATTTACTATAATAGGGTTGTACTTTTGAAACCAAATTCACGTGATACTGTTACGGACTGGTTCCTTTCTGTCCTGCCAGTATAGTTTTCGAGACTGGCTGTCATTCGCGAGGTCTTTACGCGATGATTCTGGAATCCTAGACGTTCTGTCGTCTTTGAGACAATTCGAGAATTTTGGAGATGCGGTGAAAAATTATATAAAAGGGGGAACGGAGTACAGTGGAGTTAGTTAGTCAGACTAAGAGTTATCTCTGCCGCTTGTCTTTCGGAGCTTGTCGCTAAATCTGTTTTGATTTATCTCAACAAAAAGTTCATTCAATCGCCGAACCCGTCGTCGCCACTATTTCGACTAGTGAAGAAATCAGTAACAATACCATTGGAGATACTGTGCTCGTTGAAGTTATTCATTCCAGCTCGAAACTTTGAGATCGTAGCATAGCGGATATTTCTGTGCCAATATATATATATATTTGCTGTTCTTGGATCTTTAGGATTTCAAAACGCAAGAATTTAACAATTTTTAATTATTTTGAGAAAAAATCACGACCTGAAATTAGTGAGGTGACAGCATCTAGTACCAATGTAAGTTTTTCTGTTGTACAGAAATGTGATACTTCCGTTGAAGAAAACGTTTCTAGCATAACAAAATCTGATGAATGTGAAAGTGGCCCTCAAAGTGTTACTTCCCACCCATATGACATTGGACTCTTTTTAGAAGATATTACATTATGTTCTTAAACTTAAAAAATCAAATCAAAATTTAACTAACCAATGTTGTCTAAATAAAAAGTCAAAATTGTCTAGCTGTCTAAATTCGTGAAATAATAGTGCTTTATTACAGACTTGAATTTCTTTTAGTAGTTTCAGAAAATTATGAACACCCCCCTTGAAAAAATTCTGCGTACGCCACTGAGCAGTGTAAAATAACGTTAATGTAGGGAAACATAAGATACATGAGTTATATAAGGTGTCACTGCATCACTTCCGTTTAAAGAAGTTATCACTATTTTTGTCGCTGTGATACACTAAAATTCCTATTGTGTACAAGTAAAATACGCTTAAATAAATGCATTCCTTTAAGAATTTACTTCTTTTCCTGCGAAATGTTCAGCCTAGTCAAAGCAAAATCAATCGTCTCTTTTCGTCTGAACTAAAAATATCGATCACCTGACTATTAAAAAATGACTTCATTGACAAAATGTTTCTTGAATGAGCTTGAAGTTTAGATTAATTACATTCTTGAAAGTGTGTATGAACGCTCGTATTAGTATTATAACATGCAATGTTTAGATAATATACATGCGCTTTTGTACGCGCCTTAATGTCATATGCGTACATCTGCATAAGTAGGATAAATAGTAGGGATGGTAAAACAGAGATGATTTAATTCGACATGCTAAATAGAGGAATATACAGTTAAAAGTGAAACATTAAACTGAAGTGAAGAACGTAAATAAAGCACAAATTAAAGTACAATGATTGTGCTTTAATCGTATTTCCTTTTAGTCTATGTGGCACGAAGTATATCCTATCCTTTGAATAAAACATTAAATTGACAGTAAGTGTTAAGAAATTAAAAACGTTATAGTGCTTTTAGAATATTTCAGAAGCAGCAACATCATTAACAAAAGAGTTTTTGCTTTTGAAAATGAGGTAACTCTCCCAAAAATCCAGGTCAATGCATTCCATGCATTGACCGATGATAATGAATCTAGTGGATTCTCTGTTTATCATATAACCTACAATTGAAGGTGTATCATTGTGATACCGAAACGTGTAGAGATTTTAACAAAAATTTTACCATTAATATTTTTTAAACGTTGATTTTAATGAAATTTAATATTATCATTAAAAAAATTATTTCGAATTTGGGTTTAGTCTAATTGAGTTAACTACGTGGTGGGTTTGGCTCCATGGGAACATCAAAAAGTGCTTTGGTACTGATTATGATAAAACTAGCAATAAAATAATGTTTTATATCATTCATAAAATTAGGCAAATATAATAAAATTTGACTATTTTATGATAGTACCTAAGAGCATGGCTTCAAAACCATTTATTTCGTAATACGTATTTACTTTTCAATTTAGTATATCTTACTAAACATGTCGTAATACGAAGTATATTTTATATATATTATGTACCGTAGGTTTAGCTCTTCGAGAAATTAGCTCAACCTATATTAGGACTGTAAATTTTACTGCAGTGCTTTGTTAAAATTAACAATAAAAAATGGTTTTAAAACATGCGATAAAATTTGGTAAATGTAATAATCCATATTATGAACTGAAATCTGGAATCGAAGAAATAATTATTTCAAAGTGTAAGAAAAAACATACAAAAGAAAAAGAAAAAAAAATGTAAAATAAGTGATGAATAAATTTCCCCCAAAAATTCTTCGTCAAAATGTTGAAAATATATGAATCGTGGTTCGATTTTAACACTCATGTTTTAAGCTTTGTTTGTGCAAATTACCACTAATACCACATTTATCAGAAAAATTCATTAATGATAAATGATGAAATCGAAGTTAATTTATTCTTATCTGTGAACTTATGATTCAACAATTAGCAGACTGATGAGATTTTTTATTATGAATGATGAATGATGATTAAACCAATATAAAGATAATTAATATTAAGGTGTAGAATTAAGAGGCTATCATTTTATTTTTTCAATAAACACGTTTTTTGTAATAAATGAAGATAAAAATGATTGAAAAAAAAACGGTATTGACTTAAGACGAGTTAATAACGCCTCGGTAACCCCCATAAATAATAAATAACCATTTTTCTCTAAGTGATAAATAATGGTTTGAAACAAATTAACACAAAACTTAGATTTAGGGAGCAAAATTTGAAGAAAACAAAGGAAAAAATTAGGATAATAAATGATGACTCGAATTAACACAAATTGCATGGGCATATAAATATGATAAATGTTTTAACAAAAATATTGTAATATGCATAAAAATAACAAAAAAATACTTCAAACTTGTTGGGCGCCAATTTAATAACTAATATTGCATTTTAAATTAATAAAATATGGTTTTTGAACATTAACAAAGTGTTTGTTACTCGAACGTGCAAAACAAACAATTAACAACTCTTGATCTAGAGATTGGATTGTTATATATTAAGACACAACTGTCGAAAGGAAAATCTTAAATATTCTATTTAAAATAAATTAGCGATATTGTAAGTTACGAATTGAAAAAAAGGAACATTTTCTTGACTGATTTCAATCCTTAATATATTAGGGGCATGTCAAAGTTTGTAAAGGTATAGCCCAAATAGCCAAGAAGTCATACTTGTAAATTTTCATTTCTCAATAACTAGTCAATCGAATCTATTCATATTTTGTATTTTCTAATTTAAAATAATTAGAAATTAAGTAGATTGAAATGATTCAAATTTTTTTACCTAATAAAATCCATTTGTTACCAATCCATTAATAAAATTATTATTATGAACAATGATTTTTTGGAGGAATTATTTTTGGATAAACTAGTTTTACAAATATGTGCAAAATGTTTTTAAATGTCTTTCATAAGTTCAAGAGATTTTGAAAAAGGTGCAAAAAGTAAAAAATAGCATTACTAGATTCATATTTTCCATCGCTATTGGAACCATAATACTCAAAGGTTTACCTCATATTTTGATTGTTAAAAATCGAAATCTGACCAATTTATGTTTAATCAGAGAAAGGTTATGTTTATGTTAAAGGTTATGTTTAATCGGAGAAAAAGCGTTTTGCTTCAGATTTCGTAGTTTAAAATAACATTTGCACGTATGTAAATTAAAATATTTGAAGGTCAATAAATTGAACCGATAAGATTGCATCATAGTATGTTATAATCAGTTATTACGCTCAGAAAGTTAGTAAAGTGTGTCCTATTTCCATTTTTAGCCCTGTGCACAACGTAAGGAATGTACAATTACTCTTAATATTGCTTTATAGTATTGCTTTATTTATGATATTGCTTTATTTATAATATTGCGTTATATTTTACTTAATTATGTCTTAAATATTGCTTTATAGCTCTTCTGTACTGAGAAAAAAAGCATGGACAAAACTATGAAAATATGGTACAATTTACAGTGTTTTTGGCTCTATGCGAACACCAAAAAGCTCTGTAATTTTTACAGAAGCACTTTGGTTATGATTATGGTAAATTTATCCATAAACTATTATGATGTAATATGAGATAAAATTGAGTAAATATTGCAAAATTCGGTAATTTTTGTGCTGATACTTTAGAGCACGGCGTGGAAACCATTTATTCAATAAAGTTTACTTTTCAATTTTGTATTTTTGATTTTTCTAATTCTTATCTTAAGTAATAATTATATTTAATATAACCTACAAGCGAGAATAACAAATCCTTATCTGCAATATGAAAATTTAAAAAAAAATTATAACATCAATAAATATTAAAAAAACTTAATTAAAAGGCACACTTCTTCATTACAATTAAGTACATTTTTCATTTATAATCTACATTTTTAAGTTTATTCAAAAGTAACAGCAACAAAAAACAAGCTCTTTGCAACTTTCATTTATAAAGTTGTTTTATTAAAAGTTTTCCAGAAAACTGAAATCAATGTTATACCAATTATAATTTTGAAGCAAATTCTAAACAAACTTTTCCTGGAAAATTAACAGGTCTGGAAAATCTTGCAATAAGTGACCTGATGGTAGCGCCAAGCTGCGGTTAAAAGGATAGCTCTTCCCAACGAAATTCACGCTTGATTATTGCTGTAAGTAGTTTTCAAAAATACATTCTCGTTTGTGAGGAAACGGGGCATTAATCAAAGCAACTTAGAGAATAATTATTATATAATAACGTTTAATTAAAGAATATGGAACATGCAAAGATGTGAATGAATTAAAGTTGCATTAGATTGCAAGGATATTGCAGTGAGTAAATCATACATACCTGTTTCTCTACATTAGTGTTAATCTTGAAATTTCCAATCGTTAAATATAATCAAAGGAGCTTCCGTGTTAAAGCTAACTTGGAAGTGGTTTTAAAATAAAATAATAACACTGAAGAAAATATATTATTTTCTGTTGCATTTGATTTTTTAACAGCTCTTATCACTGATTTCAAATATGCAATCGGTTTTTTTCCTCCAAGCTACGGTTTTTTTTAAATGTCATTTTTAGTCCATTTTTTATTGAAATCTACAAGTTTTAAAAAATTATATATAACAGGGGGGTCGCGTAAACGTTACAATAAACTTCTAGGAAAGTTAAGGCACTCCTTCAGCCTGCAAATGAAGTCATACGCCACTAGGTACGCTTCCCTATTGAGAAATGTTTCTTCGTGTGATTCTGAACAGGTCTTAAGAGCACGACATACCATGGGTGAAACTTCTTATCGCAAATTCTCTTTCACCTCTAATATTTATTTAAAATTTTAAAATTGGAAAAGTAAAATTAGACAGCCCTAGAGTATTCTCAGAAGTTTCAAACACTGAAAAGAGATTTTTAAAATATCAAAAAGAAACTATGAAGAGATATCTTAGTATTACGCAATGGAGAAGTTCTCTTTAAATAATTTGTGTGCAGTTTGATATTCTTAATTTTTTTTCAGTAATTGAAATTTCGTGGTAAGTTTGAATAAACTCACTTTTTCTATACTTAATTTTAAATTGGTTATGGAAGTAAAACAGAATTTGCGATGAAAATTTTCTCCCGAGGTCCCATCCTCTTAATAGAGAAGCGCCCCTAGCCACAACCGTTGACATTTCTAAGCATGGGTTCGTATGCAGTTTCAATTCTGATTATGTGGCCTGAATCCCCTAAACATTTGTCGCAACATTAACGTGGCCCCCTGTAATACGAAACGCGTTTGAAATTCTACATTTCGTTGAAATATGGTCTGAAAATGCCATTAAAAAAATATGTAGCTTTAGTAGCAAATCTAATTTCAGATTTTAAATTCCCGCACCAGAATTAAAAACAAGTATTTGTATAAATGCAACAAAAATTTTCTCCCAATGATATTTTATAACACCGGGGCATAAGAATTATTATTCTAGTTTCGACTATCAATAACCCATACAATAAACGACGTTATATGTAGCTTGTCTCCGAGATCCTTTTTGCTGAAATTTAGTTTTGTTACTGCACCCTACCCAAACTTTTTGTCCATAGACAGACCGATATCAGAATCGTCTATTACTAAAACAAGCCCCTTGCAAAACAATTCATCGCAAAAAGGTCTCTTTACATGCTTTTTATTACAAAGATGCGACATTTAATTAAACTTTCCTTTTGAAAAACGAAGAGAATGACATTTTTAATTGACACTTTCAAAACTATAACTCCGTGAAATAAATGGTTATTTTTTACAAAACAGGACCTTATTTTTATTTGTTCAAAAACTAATGTGTAGGTTTTTCGTAGTGAACCTTTCACAAAAAATTTGAATACCAACGGATCATTACCGGTGTTTATTTTCATTACTATTTTTTTTATGTAAATGAATTGACCCGTACCTTTGTATTGCGTTAACTTTTTTTCGAAATAGCGTAGTATAAAAAATATTTATAGAGTAAACGTGATCGAACTAATATATTTTAAAGAAACATTTTATTCTCACAGAGTGTATAAACATTAAGTAAACTTTTAGTAAAATGAGCGAAGTTAACGCATATACTTTTAAACAAAAGTTTCAGTTATTTTGCATTCCAGTTTTCTCATTCTAAGTATTTATTTTTTGTGTTAAAAAGCAGCTTATTTTATGCTCATATTTTTCCACTTTCAAATATTTTATTCTTTATTGTAAAATTAATGTAATTGTATGTGTAGAATAGATTTTTTTCTTAATTTTAAATACATGTGCTTTAATTTTTTTCTTCAAAAAATAACTTCGCTGTTCAAGAACAGGACTGATAACAATACTGCAAAAAAATTAAAGTTTATAAAATATACTGTCAATTTCTATAGTATGTAGCTAAGATCCAAGTAATGTGGATGGAATTCCCATCTATCTCTCCAATTATTGGTTTTCAAAACTGATAAGCCCGCCTATCTAAGTTGCATCAACTTTTGAAACCCTGTTTGTTTGATAGATAATTATCATCAGTTTGCCATAAATATTTTGTCGGTAACCAATGTTAAACAATTTTTGACAGGAAATTACAAGTGAAGTAGTTTGAAGCGACTTTTAAGCTTCCGTAGTAATCTTTTGAATAATGACGAGCGTTTGAGAGTATATGACAGATTCAACTACTAATTGTAACGAATATGCTCTTATTACCTGACTAGCCGCCTAAGGCGGCCAGCTGTCCGCCACGCTAAAGGTTTTCACAAATAAAGTTTTTTAAAACATAGCAGGAAATCTGAAGATTAGTGGACAATTAAAGTGTTCTGTCCTGCAATTTTGTCTACATATCCAGATGAACAACGACAAATAGTATTGAGTATAGTAAAGTGCGGCGTGCTCTCTGATTTCGCTTATAGCACAAATATATCAAAGCGAAGCGTTCTATTTACGTATCGAATATATTGCCACATTTTTAATACAAAAGTTAAACTTTTCTCCACTTTGATAAATGTAAACTAATGCGAACCTTACAATTAAATTATTAATTCCTTCGTATATTATTGGTTTAAGTTGTCGAAAATTAATATTTTAATTGTAAGGTTCGCATTAGCATACATTTATAAGAGTGGAGAAAAGTATATGCATTTTTTAATAGTTTTTTGAATATGGCTCTTTGAAGACGAAAAAGCATAGATTTTTTTACAAAATGACTGATAACTAAAAAACTAATCCAAAATTTTGAAAAAGAAAAAAAATACTTCTTTATTATGTCAAAACACAACTATGTGCCGAGTTTCGTGCCTGGGCGAGGCTTCTGGGGCGATATATTGTGATTACAGACACACACACAGCCGCGTTTATTATTATGTATAGATAGATTAAAAATTTCATTCGCTTCAAAAATGTACAAAGAGAAAATAACAGTCTACATGTTTCAAGCCGACCGGAGTCAAGGAGCTGACGTTTGCATCAGAAAGGTTAAAATCCCGGACAACGCACGGATGTTCTTCTGTACTATCTGTCTTCACTGTAGGAGCAACGTCGGCCCACCAATAGGATGCCCCTGAAAGAGTGGGCGACAAATCTGCCCTATTGATACCTGACTGACGAAGATCAATCGGGTAGGCATTGGAGAAAAAAATATTTCAAGGGCTTCAAAAATAGATGCCCTTTTCAAGACTTGCTAGACGTTAATAATAAGAAGAAAAAAGATTTTAAAGATTATTTCAACCCCAGTCACATTAACTCGTTTTAATGGGTTGGGTGCTGATTTTGTTGCTGACGACATCAGTTCCTTACCACCTTTCCATATCGAGTTTAAATACTTTACCCTGATTTGCCAGTCTCGGTCACAGTAGTTTCTTTTGTTCTGTTTTTCATATTTTTTCTAAATCGGCTATTGTAGTTTTGTTTCTCATTCTTATTTTTCCATTTTTCGAGGGCAATTGTTTTAAAATAATTGTTACTTCTCATGCACTACTGGCAAATCTACTGGCAAAATGGGTGCCTGTTTTTGGCCTTGAAACATGTCGACTGTAATTCTCTATTTGTATGTTTGTGAAGCGAATGAAATTTTTAACTAGGTAAGATATTACCGCTTCAGTTTCTTGCGTTTTTTTATTTAAATACGTTGTAGTTTGATGGAAAAAAAATACTTAATGTATTTCAAAAACTGCAGGAATAGCAGCGTCAAATAATGTAAATCAAATGAGTTTTTTCCCCAAAAAATAAAAAATTAAAAATAAATTTAAAAAATATGTATGGGCAAACAAATTAACGAAAGAATTTAATTATGCATTTCAATTCAGAATATATCTGGTAAATATTTAAAATTTCAGTGCAAGAAACGGCTAACGAATTCCACCTATAAAAGTTTGATAAATAATGAATGCAATAAACTTGAAAAGTATTGGCCCGAAGTAAAATAAATTCTTTCAAATATATTGAAATCTCTAAGAAATCAATTATATTTTAAAGAAAAAAAAAGAATAAAAAGAGAAAAGTAATTTTGAAACTGCGTCAGATTCAATTAAAACCATTCAGCATGAAAGGCTCTTAAAAAGAAAACTCGAAAAAAAAACAAATCAATAAAAAGAAGTATTTTTTATTCAAACTAAAGAGATAAGAAACCTCTATTGCTTCAAAGGCATTGTTTGTATTCAATTTATAACGATTTTTTTTTATTTATATAACTGTTTTCGTTAACAGAGCGATTCTTTAATCGAGAAATCTACATTAAAACTCGTAAGAACCTAAAACAAATTTATTATTATTATCATCATTGTTGTTATAATTATAATTATCATTTCAGAGAAACGTTTGAATCAAATTATTTAACTCTTTCACTACGAAGGACGAGATAACTCGTCTTCCAGGAAAATTCTCTGTGCGCTAGAGACGAGATAACTCGTCCCTTACGGAAAGTTTTTTTTTCCAATATTATACCAACGTTTCCAGCGACTTATTTACCTTCATTTAGCATTGACTATTATTTTCATTGTATTATTTTTATGCTTGTAAACATAGAGTGAGAATTGATTGCAATTGATTGTTAATTTTTAAAGTTAAATAAACAATTTTTAAAGAAATTTGAGTTCAATTTTAGCACAGAAAGTGAGACAAAGGCGCACTTTTGCCGCGTTGAGAGCAAAGTAGCTTTTAAATCTTTGTATAAACTGCTAATTTCAGGAATTTCTGCTTAAATAAACTCCGAGAGGGGGATAGTACGGGTAATAATGACTGAAGGAAAAGAATACATTAGAAACCTATATTACTTCAAATGCATTGTTTGCATTCAATTTATAATGATATTTTGATATTATATACTTGCTTCCGTTAATAGAGCACGTCTTTGATTAAAAAAATCTAAATTAAAACTCATATTAAACTAAAACGGAATTATTATCATCATCTTTAATATTATAATTATTATAATTATTATTATTATCATTTCAAAAAAAATGTTTGATTAAATTTTTTAAGCAACATAGGGTTTAATTCTTTGTATTAACTAAAAATTTTAGGAACTTTTGTTAAATGAATTATGAGACTGGGACAATACGGGTCATCATTGACTGAAGGAAAAGTATTGAAAAAATCACCAAAAATAACAATAGAATGCCGTAACATTCACAAAAGAAGCTGCAGAATTTCTCAATTTAATACGGAAATTAGTTTTGTAGTACGGAATTACTGAAACATATCGAAACAAGTTTAAACTCAACTTAAAAAATCTTAATTAAACTAACTTTCAAAATAAAAAGTGTTAAAAGTTAAAGAAATAGCTACACTGTTTGTACTTTTTTTTATTATTCAGTTTTAAATACGAGTAACCTTTGAAAGCATGCTACAGCAATACAAGATTTTTTTCTTCTCTAAACATGTACACAGGTTAGAATTTCGGGTACATTTTTAAAAAAAGAAACATACGCTAGCTTATACACTGTTAATTTTAACAGACTTATAGCGCACAGGGAAAAAAAGTATGGTTAGAGCTACCAGAATATGGTACAACTTACCAACTACCATGTTTTGCCATGTTTACCATGTTTTGGGCTCTAGGAAGCAGCAAATACCTCAGTAATTTTTACCGCAGCCCTTTTTTAATAATATTTAAAAAAAATAACAATAAAATATGGTGTTATAACACAGTGGCGTACGCAGAATTGTTTCAAGGGGGGTGTTCATAATTTTCTGAAACTACTAAAAGAAATTCGAGTCTGTAATAAAGCACTATTATTTCACTAATTTAGACAGCTAGACAATTTTGACTTCTTATTTAGACAACATTGGTTAGTTAAATTTTGATCTGATTTTTTAAGTTTAAGAATATAATGTAATATCTTCTAAAAAAAGTCCAATGTCATATGGGTGGGAAGTAACACTTTGAGGGCCACTTTCACATTCATCAGATTTTGTTATGCTAGAAACGTTTTCTTCAACGGAACTATCACATTTCTGTACAACAGAAAAACTTACATTGGTACTAGATGCTGTCACCTCACTAATTTCAGGTCGTGATTTTTTCTCAAAATAATTAACAATTGTTAAATTCTTGCGTTTTGATATCCTAAAGATCCAAGAACAGCAAATATATATATATTGGCACAGAAATATCCGCTATGCTACGATCTCAAAGTTTCGAGCTGGAATGAATAACTTCAACGAGCGCTGTATCTCCAACAGTATTGTTACTGATTTCTTCACTAGTCGAAATAGTGGCGACTACGCGTTCGGCGATTGAATGAACTTTTTGTTGAGATAAATCAAAACAGATTTAGCGACAAGCTCCGAAAGGCAAGCGGCAGAGATAACTCTTAGTCTGACTAACTAACTCCACTGTACTCCGTTCCCCCTTTTATATAATTTTTCACCGCATCTCCAAAATTTTCGAATTGTCTCAAAGACGACAGAACGTCTAGGATTCCAGAATCATTGCGTAAAGACCTCGCGAATGACAGCCAGTCTCGAAAACTATACTGGCAGGACAGAAAGGAACCAGTCCGTAACAGTATCACGTGAATTTGGTTTCAAAAGTACAACCCTATTATAGTAAATGTTTCTTTTTCAGTATTCTGAGAAATACCATGAGAAAAAAAAAGTAGGCATAAGGCAAATAAAATTATATAGTCTTAAAAAATAATAGTTCGCACAATTTCTACTAAAATTTTTATTTTTGACATTTTGTCTGAGCTCAAGGGGGGTGTTTAAACCCCTAAACCCCTCCCTTGCGTACGCCACTGTTATAACATGCGATTAGATACTGTAACTGTGGCAAATTTACCTTGATTTATAAGAGCAATGTATAAAAATCATTTATTCAATTATATTTACTTTTCAGTTTTGCCTTTTTTACTAAATGCATAATTATAAGAACCATAATTTTTAAAAGTAAAATTTTCGGTTTACTGATACCACAATTAGAACGGAAAAAATTACATAATTGAATATTTTATAAAACCAAATGATTAAATAATTAAATTTAAATACCGTATATTTTGGTGTTACTAATCAGAAATATGATTTTTTTTAACCAGAAATATTATCACCATGCAGTACGGTAGTCTTACCAGATTTTTTTTTAATGACATCTTGAAACAGTTGTATAATTGAGCAAATATCGAAGAACTTTCGAATTTTAAATTCAAATTTATGAAAAGCAGTGAAAAAAAATAATAGTATGAAGTAATTAGGTAAAAATATCAACAAAAAAAAAAGATGTTAACATTTTGTCTTTCCAAATAGCATAAGATAATGCATTTATTCTTCGGAATGATCTTAATGACTTAGAAACACACTATAATATCTATATGGTAAAATTGCTTTAGGAAAATAATACAAGTTGTTGTTGTTTCTAATGCCACTTGCCGAATACCAGCAAGCCCGCTCGGTGAAACCAAGCAACAATTACAATTTTCGAATAAAAGAAATCTGTATAGTAATTTTAAATATAAATGCTGAGGGTAGTTATTATAGCACAAATGTAATTACTTTCTTTTCACCAATTATTTTGTCTTTATTACAGCCAAAATAGGTGTCACGTGCATAATAATATAACAAGTTCAACTTTCATAAGTAAAGCTTAAAAATTAGATTTTAAACAACCAACTTTTATAATAATCAAAAATCAGTATAATTCCAACATCATGAAAACGAAATAATTATTTTAATCTTTCATTTCCATTTTAATATATTTTTAATCATTCATTTCCAATAAATGGCGAAAAAGAGGATTGAAAAGAAGATCACTCTATAATTGAAACTATTTCACGAATTTCTATTCGTTATTCAGATACAGCTGGATTACGAATAACAGTTATTTTAAACACATCTGTTTTTATTTATTTAAATTGTTTGTGAAGGTAAAGTTATACGAGTTAAGCAATTCATGTTGCAAAATGTTTTAACTTCAGCTATATTGAAAATAAAATGCATTATTTATTATGATTTTAGAGAGAGTTGCAAATAATTGTAATGGTTTTTACAAATCGTTTTGTTACTAATTTTTTTTCTAAAATAATTCAAACTGGAGTTGGCTTAGAAGCAACAGATTTCTTCTAAAACTATGTAATTTTTTTTAGATTTATTTATATTTTTTTAAAGATTTATTTATATTTCTTTTAAAGTAAAGCTTGAAGATCAAATCCTAGCGCATTTATGAAATTGATTTTACAATTATTTATACTTTGAACAGGATTACAAGAAATATATTATTGTTATTAGCTTTTTTTACAAATATTTGTACAAGTTCACGACTTCGTTATGTAGTGTTTGTTAGTTCTGCTCGTTCGTTAGGGAGTTCAAACTTAAGTTAACTAAAAAAGAGAGATATTTTAAAATACTTTTTTTATTTTATTTAATTATATTATTTGTAAAATTAAAAGAAGAGCTAATGTTTTAGTTTCAACCTACAATGAAATACAAGTTGATACGGATTACAAAAAAACTTTTCTTTTCATAATATTAATACAAAAATTAGTCTGAGTTAACGAGTTAAAAACAGAAATGGAAAGAGACATTAAAATCATTAGACAATTCGATATTTTAACTTAATTGTTTTTAAGAGTAATATATTTAGTTCTGCTACATCTGAGAGCAAAACCAATCATTTTATCTTAATTACAGCAGAAGCTATAGACCAAATAACAATTTATTGTAGCATCATGTATCTCAATCTTTAAATTAATACCTTTTTAAAAAGTATTTTGCGACCAAGTAGCTACTTTAAAATACTATATCTCAAGAAATATTGCATATAATTACATAGAATTTCAAACATATATTTTAGACATATTTGGTTGCTCCTTTTTGGTTAATTCAAAATATACCTAATTAGTTTAATGATTTAGTTTTAAAATGCATGCCATTAAAAATGAATTTAAATTTGTAACTGAATAAATTTAAAAAAAAAATTTGCATCAAAACTTTTTGAAGTATAGAGATCAACTTTTTTCAATTAATTTACACTTTTTGAATTTAGAAATTTTATATTTAATGTCACTATTATAAATTTTTAAATGTTTTTTTTTTCAAAAATATTATATAAACTTTTTTTGTTATTTTTTATGTATTGAATACATACTACTAAAAATTCAAATTTTTAAATCTATAAGAAATTTCTTTTTAAGAAAAGTACACCTCCTCCTTTTTAAAACTATATTTTTAGTGCATTGAAAATTCTTAAATTAAGTAAGCGATTTTATTATTGCCTTCTTAAATTAATTATAAATTATTTTTATAGAGTTTAAAATTTGATTTTTGATGTTCAGAAAAATAGCTGAATTATACAATAGAATATACAATTGTTACTTCGAAATAGAACTTATGGTCTATTTTTAATTCCTTTTAAGAGTTTAAATTATGATTTTCAGCATCTTGTGAAATTTCGAAATGAGTAACAGATAATTTTATTTTCTCTTTTGGTTAAAAAAATGACATTTTAATGTTTTTAAAGATTAGAGTATGATCTCTAGCGCCTAAGAAACTCTTGAATTCAAAAACAGAACGTATTGTTATCACTTCATATCACAAAGAAACTGTTTTTTTAGAGTTTAAAATATGTTGTGCGTTACCCTTAACTATTGACACATCAATTAGAAAGAAATTAGGGAATTGAGATAAGGAATTTTTCTATGCAGCGGAGTATAGAAAATTTGCCCAGATTTATGCTAACTGATATGGTTCAGAGAGTTCATACTCTATTTGGCTTACAAGTATCAAGCAATTTAATAACACATTATTTTGATATATATGGTTAAATGATCTGAAAATTATTGAAATATAAATTTGAAAATGAATGATTGAAATATAAATTTGAAAATTATTATTCATAAAAATATATGTACTTACGTAAGATATTATAGGTAAATTAAGTGACGCAGCGACGGTAGCTTCTATACCACAGGAATCTTCAGGTCCAAAAAATGCAACAGCTCCTTCCCGCCATTGCTGTATAATTATCTTTGTACCTTGCAATGTATCACCTTCTGTGTCATTGTATATTAAACGAAGTTTATGACCTTTAAGTATCGATGCATTATTGTTCACATGATCCAAGGCATATGATATTGCCCCTGAAATCACCAGACCCTGTTTCTGGGGGTTCTCTCTGCCATGGATGTTTGTCAAATATCCAACAGTAAATATTTCAGCCGACACATCAGATAGCAAAACAATTAATATGATTAAAATTAGTTTTAAAATTTCCAACAGGCCAAAGTTTGAGATGTAACTTCGTCGATCTCTGCCTTTGGAGCGTTTTCGATGATGAGCTGTACATTTGTTTTCTATTTTCAAAGGCATGTTTTGAACATAATTGTAAAGAGCAAAAACCATGAATTAAGTTAAAATTCATTTGCAATAAAGATAATCACTGATGCTGTTATATAAACTCTAGTTAAAAAAATTTCACTTCTTTGAGATTTTATAAATTTGAAGAATAATATAAAAGACAATGATGATTCCATCTATTAACTGTCATAAATCAATAGTTCCTTTTATTAGTCTATAAATCATCAAAAAATTAAATTTATTTTTCTGGAATGTTTATTTTTTAACTCATTTATTCACATGATTTGAATCTCACATAGTTGTAACATACATTTAGAAAGAAAAAAAACTAAAGCAGCTAACTATTTGAGCAACTTTAGTACGAGGAAGAATGTTTTCTGATTTTCATTTCCTCAAAAAGTTTCCAATTTTAAATAACTTTATTTTATACATAAATTTTTCATAAATCCACAAAAAATATCCTTTATTTTAATTTTCAAACGCGAATTTTATTTGTCTTTTCTTTAAATGTTCCTCATGCATAATTTTTAGTTGGTAATATTTATTGATGATGGTTCGAAATATAAAGCAATTCCTCTTACGTTTGGATAGATTGAGATTTACTAGGTCTGTACTAAAAACAACTTTCGAACCATAAATATTATAACTGCAGTAAAATAAAAATTTTATCTCTAATAAAATACTTAAAATAACAATCTCTATTTATATAAAAACAGAAAAACTATCTTCTTGCAATGACAGATTAAATAGTTACTTTACAATCAATTCCATCTAAATTTGACATTTAAAATTGTTGATCACACTTGTTTGATTTTACACGCCCACGTGGTTTTTTATCGTATTAGTTAAAAACATATATTTCTCCAAAAAAAAAAGTTTAAAATAAAATCAGGTACTTTGAAAAACATTGAGCACGTAATTAAAAATGTTTATTTTCGCAACATAAAGTTCCAGGTACTAACGGAACTTCACTATTTAAAGCGGGAAGACAGCGTGTTCTATTCCGTTCGCTGGCGAGCGGCATGAAGGTGATGACAGGGTTGCAAACTTCGGTGTATGAAAGCAGCCGTTAAAGCGCGCTATCTCCCGTTGCTGCCAAGCGACGCAGTCGCCACCCCTGCGTGACGTCAGAAATAGTAGAAAACTCGGAGCAGCCTTCGTAAAAAATCACTGAAACTTCACTTATAATCTATGTTTAATTCAGGTA
This sequence comes from Parasteatoda tepidariorum, assembly GCF_043381705.1. Lineage (NCBI taxonomy): Eukaryota > Metazoa > Arthropoda > Arachnida > Araneae > Theridiidae > Parasteatoda > Parasteatoda tepidariorum. Next base: position 84,212,796 of record NC_092204.1, on the reverse strand, counting down.
AGTAGTCATAAAAAAGAGAAATTATATGCGCGTGGCGCTTTTTTTCAAATTCTTATCCTTTTGATTCTTTATTTTTTATTTTATATGACCCTGATTTTCGTGGTGTCGCATTACCCCCCAAAGGTTTTAAGTTTCATTAAGCAAATTATACGATGATTGTTAGTTTGAAAATGAAACTAAAAAGAAAAATCTCGTATACATTTTATTCGTTGGTATTTTGGAATCTGCAATTCTGTTTAATTAGTCATTAAATGCAATAATCAGTAGGGTTTTTTTATTCGTTACTTTTTCCTTATTTTGTGAAATAGTTTGTAATCTGCAATATAACTGGAATTTTAATACCTATAGACAGGTATTTATTTTAACATTTTATAATAATGTTGCTTTTTTGTAATTTAGGCTGGCGCTGAATGTTTGTATGATACGAATACATATAGTTTTAAACTCTGCATAATTAATAATGAAAATTGTTTCTTTTCTTAAAAGTTCTAAATTTTTAATTTCAAATAGTAATATAAGCACCGGGAAACATTCTAATAGATTCGAAAATTCTTTATTCCGAATTGGTAGTAATTATAAATTCATTAATGATTATATATCTGCAATATTACTTATACCATAGCTAATAGTTTTGAAAATACATTTCGCATTTCGTAAACATTCATAATGAAAATTTTAAATAAATGGAGTAATGTCATTAAAATAATCTGAAAAATTTTTAATAGGGAGTGCTAGAATATGTCCTATAGCTAGATATCTATGGGTCTTCTCTTTTTCGAAAAAAAAATTATAGATATGAAAATTAATATCTTTCTATTCGTCTGTCACTTAGTGATTTCTAAACAATAAGACCAAGCCCGATGAAATTTGGCATACGGATAGTTCAAAGCATGGGAAAGGTCCCTGCCGATATTAGAACATTCGATCTACTACGAACCGTTCGAGCCTGACCAAATAGAATTTTCTGATTGGTTAAGCACTAGTCACTGTTTTAAATTTAAATAAAGACGGTTTCAGTGTTTGAAATATTTTAAAAATAACATCAGTGATATTCACTAGCTTATAGATCAATTTAATAAAAAAGAAAGAGTTTATTGCATATACTTATATATTTATTTATTTATTATTCTCTATATCCGATATATTCAATGAACATTGATTAATATTTCTGGCGTCAACGGGGTACTTTTTCTGTACGAAGAAGATCGCAGATACCCACACATGTGATGACAACAATCAGCGCCAGATGATAATTTTTAAGCAAAATGAAGTGTTAAAATTGTGATAAGTTTCTCAACGTATGTTAGAATATTAATTAACTAAATACCGCACCGTGTCGAACATCAGATTTGTTGAAATATAATACATTCTCGTCTACAGCTGTTATTTAATTTAGATTTATTAATTGTTTGTATATTTTATTGCAACCTTAATAAATTTTTTGTGTGCCTGTTAACTTCGATGTATAATTAGTGTGTTTATGTTCTACATGCCTGTTTTTGTGTTAAGTAAGAGATATATAGTGAAAGAATTTAAGTCTCTGTGAAGGAATATAGAATGTGTCACGTAAGAGAATTGATACTTGATGCGCTTGGCTTACTCGAAATAGTATGGAAAGAACAGTAGTAACGTAAACAAATGCCACGTTTCAACAACCAATCAGGATCTAATACCTACACTACGTTACTTGCTGGTATCCCATTTATGTTATTTAACCTTAATTAATGTTTTCTGAAACCACGTGTTTATTTTGCTAGCAGTAATTCTTTTAAATTTTGTTTCGATGAAAGTAAATTGATTAAAATCAATGGTAATAGAAATGAGAAAGAATAGTTATGTATCGAAAGGCTTTTTTGGCAAATTAAAAATTGCCCTTGCCGCAAATAACGTGTAATTAAAGTGATCGATGCATATTGAAATAAAATAAATAAGGAAACATGTACAGTAGGGAACCGATTATCCGGAACGATCGGGACCATCGCTATTCCGGATAACTGATTTTTCCGGTTTTCTGAATCGCCACAAAAAGCCGTTTTTTTTTAATTGTTAAACCCAACTAAAAAAAAATTTTTTTGTGGAAATAATCTTAAAAAGAAGAAAAAACGATGGAGTAATACACTAATGATTATTTCCAAAATGATGGTAAGGTAAACATCTTTTAGAAAAGAAAGAAAAATCTTAAAATCTTATGAGGAAAAATTTTTTTTTTTAAAAAATGGCGGGAAAATGTATCGAATTTCGTTCCGGTTTTTTGGTTTTCCGGTTTTCTGATTTCCGGATAACGGGTTCTGTACTGTAGTTTGTTTAGAGAAACTCTAAAAAAGCATCATACTATAATTATGCCATCAATAATGTTTAATTAATGTTGGTAATATACATTAATTGAAATAAAGAAATAGCTTAAGTCCAAAGTTAATGGAGAAAATATAATTATCCGTTTCAGAGAACCGTAAAAAATTGCTATATTATACTATCTTCGTTGCTTAATTAATATTAGTAATCTGTATTAATTAAAATAAAAAAATATTAAGCTATGTAATAAAAATCATTTAGAGAAACCGTAGAAAATCCCCATACGCAGATGATGTTTAATTAATTTTAGTGAAGTGTACTACTGGATTAATAGTAATTGATGTAATTTTATTATAAGAATTCTGCAACAGATAAGGATATTTCGTAGTTAAGAAAATGATTTTTACAGTTGTAGCAAAGGTAGTGTATTAATAATTTATTACATTAGATTTAAAAGAACTTTTTTTTTCACCATTACTTATAAATATTTTAAACAGTACATTAAAAATCAGAAAAAGAAATGGCCATGCTCTTAATTCCTCATCAAGATCATATAAGAATTTTATTTCAATTTAAAATTTTATGTCTGCCTTGCTACCATTGATAAATTTATTTCTTACAAAACTCAAATATTACAAGGTTATGTAATGGATGCCAAATATACTAATATAAGTACAAAATTATATTACTTTGATACATTTGCAGTTGTAATTATTACAACTGCACCAATATCGAGCAGTTTTAACACCAATATTGAGGAAATAAGTGTCTTATGGCTCCTCGTACGAAATATGTACCGGAGAAAATTACTAGAAAATAATAAATTGCAACTATCATGAGTTGGCTGCGAGCAATAGCATCATATCAAGTGGTGCTGTTGACCGTAAATTTCAATTCTGATTGAATGAACTACAAAAAACATATTAAGGAAATTATTTTAACTTTATCAGTTAAAAAGCTTACTGGAAAAACCAGATAAGTAACATTTTCAGAAAGGATATAATCAGGCTAGGAAAAAAAAGAAGCTTCCAAACTATTTTTTATAGATTTATTAAAAGGCAGGACTAATAATTTTTTCCTAGTTTTTTTTAGCGGAGAATATTACTAGATAGTGATAAATTTCGACTATCATGAGTTGGTTGTGCATCATGCGAGTCATGGTGGCTCGGGGGATAGCGCGTTCACCTTCCAATGAGGTGACCCGAGTTCGAATCCCAATGATAACTGGTCGATACGAATTCCGCACTCGACTCGCTCCGATGACCACAGTGATAACGTAAAATATCCTCCTTGTTAGACGGATCGTGGATTAGAATCCTCTTGCTGTCGGACCAATCGTGTTTCGGTGTTTTCGCGGTTTTTCCTTCCGTGTAACTCAAATGTGGGTTAGTTCCATTAAAAAGTCTTCCACGAAGACGCATTTCCCTCAATACTAGATGCAGGAGTTCCCTTGTCTTCTGGATAGGGTTCAAAATTACTTCTGGATAGGAATTTTCTTCTGGATAGGAGTTGAATATTAGTAATCGTAAACCCAAAATTAGGTCAGCTGTTCAACGACGGCTATAAAATATAAAATAAAGTGAAATAGCATCATGTAGAGTGATGATGAATACCGTTAATTTCTATTCTGATTGGATGAGCTAGAAAAAAAAGTTTTACTTAATTTAATTACGTAAATTCCCCGTAAAGGATAACAAGTAATAATAAATGAAAGAATTGAAATTATTTTAGTTTTGCTAATTGCGGTTTTCGGTCCCGTGCATGATTTCAAAGTGTTGTTCAGCTCTCATTAATTTATATAATTTTTTATTCACCGGTACGAAGAACAGGTATTCAGCTGAAAATAAAGAGAAATGAAATAAAAGAACACTGAAATTGGTTGTAATTTTGATTTAAATGAACTTTGATTTTTCTTTAAATAATAGTTTTTTTCCTCAAATGGTGAACACGTATTTCAAACTCACAACAAAGCACCTAGGATATCACCTGAGATATTACCTGAAAAGGTATACCCATACCCAGCTATTCCAACTCCGAAGTCCGGGACGCGATTTTCCAATCCACCGGCACTTAACGACTCGCTCTCTTGTTTGGCATTATCTTGAATAAACAAAATAAAATTTGATTCCTAACTTCCTTTAGTACAGGTAACAAATTATAAAAGAAATAAAAGCTTGAGAAAATTGTGACAAACTACAACCAAGAGAAAATCTTCAAAAAAGAAAACGAATGGTCAAATGTCACTGGATTGTAAATTAGCATCCGAGGCTTAGCTGCGTGATGATTACGCTTAATATTCACGCAAGTAGAATTCCGGCACAGGTGTTAAAATTTGAGTTTTATATTGAAAAGAAGCATTTTGTGCTGTGTCAATTTTCTTAAATCTGAATTTTAAGTCATATTAATTTCCTACGTATTTTGAGTATTTAAATACTATTTGTGCATCATTTTAAATATGCTCTTCAAGTTATATCATTTTTCTGAAACACGCATTTTGAACTGTATCCAAATTTTTAACTGTGCATTTTGAACAATATCTACTATCGAACTTTTAGCTATATTCAGTTTCTTAAAAAAAACATTTTGAATTCGATCCATTTTCTTAAATAAAAAAAAGAAAAAAAAAGAAGAAAGAAAACTTTTCCAGCTACATGAGTTATCTTAAAGGTGAATTTTGAGTTACATACTGACAAAAATCAGTCTTTCAAAATAAAAAGTGTTTTTGTTTTATAAATGTTCAACTGAAATTGTTCAAGAATTATTGTTTAAAAACTTATTGTTTCTGTAAATTAAAAACATTTTGTAGCAAACATGGATATTTCCGTGAATTCTGACAAAATCTAAAACATAGTCTCATAGATTCCATTTCCTTTACCGTAATAAAATACCGTATTGTGAAACATGTCAAGGAGCAAAACATCTCGCATACCGTAATTTTTAAAGTAATATTTACATCTTATATACAGATTATATAATACTGTTAATATTGTATACGTCGTATACAATTATTACAGTAAAGCCACTAAATACTTTAAAATGCACAGTTTAATATTTTACAGTAAGAATTGTTTTGCTATAAAATAGAATACAGAAACAATAAAAATAAATACAAAAGATTACAGAAAGTGAAACACAAAAGGACACAACAATAAATACATTACATTCGAAACGACAAAATAAATTATAAGTGAAAAAGCAAAATTAGAAGGAAAAAAAGTGAAGCTTTTAATATTCAACTTAAAAAGTTCTTAGGCACTAACTCCGACATATATTTATCACTAGGGAGAAGGTGAAAAAAGAGTTTTTGACAGGATGTAGAAAGCTGAAAAATAAATCGATTTTGGAAACATTTAAACCTCCATAATGAAGGTAAAGAAATTGCTAAATTGCGCTCTCTTGATTTGAACAAAAATGGCCTAAGTATGTTTTAATCTGGAATGAGACGAGAAAAAAATTGACTTCTGTCGTGTGTTATTGGAATACTTTTATGAAATAAGAAACTATAATTAAATTATACTATAAAGGAAGCTTTATAAAATACATCTAGCCATCTTGAATGTAATGAAATGCAAGTAAACTTGTGAATAAGATGAGAGAAAGAAGCATGATGGGGGCATTACACAAGGTTAGAGATTCTGACATGGATGAGCTTTTGAACTGAAAAGATAGATAGAAGTTGTTTACTCGTTTATCCCGATCAACAATTAAAATGTTTTTTGAGTGCATTTACTGATGTCAGATAACAGAAACCTAACATTCTGGCCCTCACAGAAATACTAAAAGTAATCACCATCCCTTAACCTCTTCCTCCTCACTCCCGTGAAAATGACGGGGTGAGGTTTTGCCCTCTATTTCTCGCTCCCGTGAAATTTCCGGGTTGGAGTGCTCAGTAGTAACGAGCCAATAAGAATAAAACTAATTCATTTCTTTTGCTCGGAAAACATTTTATTTCTCATTTTACACGCCAGATGGCAGTGCCAGGATATTTTTAAGGTAATAGTTAGTTTATTTTAAACTAGATGTCAGCATTAATCAAATTCGTGTGTTTGGCAAAATAAGCACTTTTATGACCGTTTTCTTGCAAATTAACCGATTGTTAAGGGGTTAAAGATAAGCTTCTAATCAACTTAATCAAAATTATATTATTAAGTAGGGAAAAAATTATACTAATAATTAATGGAAAGATCACTCAATAAATTTAGTTAATTAATGAATTAGTGAAATATTACAATAGCCGAAGAGCAAATTTAAAGAAAGTAATATACTTGTAAATAAAGCAGTAAGAGTGTCTGGAAAACATATAGCTTGATATATGTTAATATGTAAATTAACACATATGTTAATATGTTTTGATATATGTTAATATGTTTTCTTTACATATAACCAAATATGTAAAGAAAAATAGTCAAAAATCTATATATTTAAAAATATTTCAAAACAATTTGTCTTAAAATAGCATTTCTTACCCTAAAGTATCATCTTAGTTGTTATTTTGCACATTTTTGGAATGATCTAATCATGATATTCATAATAACAAAAATGTAATTATATTAAGTTGAGCACTGCACATAGCGTATTAAAAGTTCAGGATCAAATTACAGTGTAAAGTACTGGCACTTTGAAGGTGCATCATTCGCAAAAGTCATTTTACCGTAAAATCCATTTTTAACGTACCACAGTTTTAATAGTAAAATTTATTTAATTAGAGTGATTAATTTATTTTACGAGAAGTTATTGCTAAATTAAAATTAAAGTATATCAGACTTCCGTATCGTAAGTAAAGTATATCAGACTTCGTAAAGTATATCAGACTTGGTTTCTGCTGTTCCGTAACATATTCCGGTAAAAATGAATTTTGCTGCAAAAAGTATTGAAATGCTGAGTGGTAAAACTTTTTAAGGTAATTTGATCCGAAATTTTTACAGTTTAATCAAAAATATGAGGATAAAAAATGCCCTATATAGTGTCATAGAAGAAAGAAAAGTAAAATCTGAATCTTTTTTTTACTTTTCTTTGGGAAAAAAAGCTTATGACATTATGCATAAATTTTATGAAATTGAATATCTTTGTGCATTCCGAATTCTATACAATTTGTTTTAAACAAAAAATCTTAACAAGAGTAAGTTCGCCTTCAAAAAAAATGAATGAACTTTTTTTTTCATATCTTGCAATTGGCTGCTTGATTCAATCTCGAAAAAAACCACAAATACCTTAGCATTCCACATCACTATATAGTTACTAAAAAAAACAATAGTTTAAAAAAACAAATCTGAAAAAAACCATAAATTTTTTTACGAGGCGAAGCAACTTTTGTTCATTTATCTCTATTTGAAATCTTTCGTAGAATTGTTTTCGTCACCCTTATGTGGTTTCAAAAATTAATGGAGTATTATTTCCGATAGATATCATACATTTGAAAGTTGCCTCTACGTTTGATATATTTGTAACACGGGGCGAATAAAAACTTAATGTCTGCAGTTTTTCAATGTAAACTCTCCGTTGTTGAATCAAAGGTAAATAAAAAGGAATTGTTTCTTAAATTGGATATCGAACACACGATGTTTTGATAGAATTTCTGAAGATTCTATCAGATGAATTTTTCTACAGGAGCTTTATTTGTTTTAAGTATTACGTTATATGTTCGATAACGTCAAACGTCAGAAGTAGAAAAAACATCACATAACATATTTATATAAAACGAAACGTGAAATTGGTTCAATAGATCATATTGAACCACTTTCAATTTACAATAAAACAAATAATAATCCGCATATATATATATATATATTAAT